>NC_140769.1:94262312-94862312 GCF_044657685.1 Stegodyphus dumicola
TCTTGGCGATATCAAAGAATATTCCTTAACAATACAAAATATCTCCGCTTGATTAAGATGAAAGGATACTGGCGCAACCATTTGTGCAGTCAAAGCTTAGTGTTTATCTGAAGAGCAATACACATGTCAAACCATGAACAAATATGGAAGATTTAATGCTTCAACTTGCTTGAAATCTCGTTAGAAGACAATGAGGTTTATCTTTACGGCTTATGGTAAAGTTTATATGTATTCTTGTCTATATGTATGTATGCTTGTCTATATGTATATATGCTTGTCTTCCAGCAATTGCGTAATTTAAGTTCAAGGATTCAAAATATGGTGTATTCCTAACTGTATACATTCTTGTTAAGTAATCAAATAATCATAGCCTTAGTGCGCTATTTATTAAGCTGCATGAATTATTCAAAACTTGATTTCCAAGAACAGCTTGTGTTAAATAATGTTTGTCAGCTGTATATTCTTGAAATTGTTTGAGGACGTTTTGAATGCTTTCAGAAATGACTGTGATATTCATTAGTTTGTATGTATTCGACTTACTGTATTTTGTGTTAACTTTTTTTTACTGAAGGCGACTTTTATTTTTAATAAATATATGAAAATGCTTTATTGAATGAATATCATTGGTAATAAAACAAAGAATCACACATAAAAGGTACAAAATATACAAATTTATTATATGTCTGGAAAGATTGGGTGATTCACTATATAGTATTTCCGATCGACAATTATGTGATAGATACTCGAATGTTTTGATCTTTGCTTACAATTAATGAGGTACTACAAATATATCAATATCCTTATTCTTTTCTAAGAAATAAATATCATGTTCTAAAAGATCGAGTTTCTTTTCCAGGTCTAATTTGCGGCTCTTTAATACATTTGTATCAATAGCAAGAGGCAGAGATAAGTACCTTTTGTTGAGTTCTTCCCAGTTTGCTCGAAGACCCTAAAAAGAAAATTGACACCGTTAAACTCAAAAATTAATAGCTGAAATTCGCTGGTGAAAGGATAAAATTATCTAAATCATTCAAATACGGCAACTATGGCCACGCAAATACACGTATTTAGTTTCCTTTACACAAAACCTGCACAAAATTTGTGAGAGTAAGCTGTTTACTTTGTGAAATCAGTTTTCTGCCACTTATCTTCAAATCAATAATCTAAAGGATTTGAAATATGCATACATAAAAGTCATTCAGATTTTAAGATAATGAAAACAGGCATACTTCATCAAGAGAAATTCATTAATATTTTAATAAGATTATTGATTTATAACCCTCTTATATTTAGGCTTATAAACTTAATAATTAAATTATAAGCCTTTTTGGATATTATTTCGTATTTAGAAGAAATATTAGAGTCAAGATCAGTCTCCTTTAAAACAATAAGTAAAATTATAAATTAATAGTATGTCCTGCATTTATCTTCCCGCAGTCTCAGTGGCTTTTACCAGATCATCTTGTTCAATAGCATTGGTTCTTCATAGAACTTCGGCATAAAAATTAGCGAGACATAAATTTGCTGCTTGAAAAGACAAAAACTATTATTAAGAATACGGCAAAGTAAAGAAAACATAATAAATCATAGAAATCTGAAGAAACCAGCAATCAGGTAAAGGCAGTGACAAAGGGGATTCTACTAGAGAAGGAAAACGTTCATGTCACATGGCCACTTGATGTGAAATGGCCAATCATGGGAAAGTGTAACACAAAGAGAACGTGAAGAAATCAAGCAGGTTATATGATGTTTAACATTGATCTTAAAATTTCACTAATTAACACTTGTCTCAAAATTTCACTAAGTGAATTTAGAGCATAGTTCAAAATAATCTTTGAGCAGATAGATATACTTACACACAGTACATAAAACACAAGGTGGAGATGGCAAAAGGTTGATGTAATTTCGAGACGATTTTGAAATTTGAGGCCTTTGTTGCCGAAGAGGTTTAGTTGCAATATAAAAATTATTCAAGCATACCTTTCTGGTGCTTTTAAATTGAGTCATATAAGTTTTCGCTGCAATGGAGATTCTTTCAAACATTTCGGTAAATGACGATTCATCTTTTCCATTATTAATTTTTGAATTATTTTTTCACGCAGAAAAAAAGTTGGTTATGTTTTCTAAGAGTAGGCAATACTTACTTTAACTACATATATATGTTTAGACCCAAAAGCCAGTCTATCCTTATCAAGGATAGTAGATTTTCTGTTCTTTCATATAACGTTAAATTAGTAATAAAAGTCATTGAATTTTTTTTAAAAAAATTAATTGTATCGAAATTTTATTCACTTTTAAAGGACAATCAAATATTTTAAGTAAAAACTGATAAAATTTACATTTAAAGAGTTCATAAATGTTTTCGGAATGAAGGCTTTCATGTTTTGTAAATTCCTATTATATTTAAATAATATTTCTACATTTACTATATTTAAATAATATTTCTTCAATTTGCAAAAACAATTTACCTACAAATTACTTGTTAAATAGTATGTCTGAAACTAATTTACAGCTTGTTTTGCAAAATGATTGTGTGTTTATTGAACGATTAAACAGATAAATCAAATACGGCAGTTGGTTTCCAAACGTTTCTAGTAATGCAATCCCATTTTAGGTGCTTGGGCAGTATTACGACCCCAGATTCTGAAGAATATATATTTTATAATACGTTTGGATCTCTGTTGTGCAGTTTTACAGTAATCTAGCTACCCCCAAAACATTTTTCGCGACCACCTAATTTTAAGATCACTGAAATATGGTAAGCTTCCAGATGAATGGCAATTTCGGTCAAAATACGCATTTTAGAATTAGAAAAAATTTCCAAGATTTATTCTATTATATGGATCATCATTCACAAATAAGTTCTAATTAATAAATTTCACATAACCCTACTGAGCCCTTTAAGAAAAATTGGGTTATGTTGTAATGTCCCTCGCTACTTTGTCTATGGTAAAATGTCGAGAAATCTAGTGAACTAAGTAGTGACTTATCGCTGAGTTCAAGCACTTATAATGTGAACTCGAGAAGGGTTAAAATACCCTTTTATTCAAAATGATAAAAGTTCGCCCCTTCTTTAGCTTACAGGAAAGCCTCCATTTGGGCTTTTAAATCAGGATAAGAAAATAAGAAATAAGAAAATAAGAAACTAATCTAATACTAAATAAAATAGACTTAGCCTAAACTAAACACAAATATCTAACATAGTTGGTCTTTAATTTAAACTAGCCGGCGATTATCAACAGACACGTACAATACGGGCGAGTGTAATAGATTCAAGAATGAAGTAGCCAGAAAGCAAACACGCGCCACTAAGGACTCCTAACCACTCTCTTTCGAAGTAAGTTGAACTTCCTTAAAATACCACTTCTAACTCATTTGCATTCAGCACGATTCTAAAAACTCATTCTAATAGAAAGTTTTAAGTGAGAAACAAGAATTGAAAGGAAAGGGTTTGAAAATTAAAATAACTGCTATAAAATTAACATACACCTTACAATGTAATATATAAGACCGAAGCTGAAGTGCAAAAACTGTAGGAAATGATTACATTTACCTGATGAAAGATTTTTCCTGATTTACCTGAACATTTACCTGATTTGAGAGATCAGATAAAAACTTCATTTTGTCAGTTAAAATAATTTAATATTTAATATTCCTGCAAATAAAAATTACAAAGTCATTGAAATGAGAAAAAATACCCTTCAAGACACCCTTAAATAAAAAATGAGAAAAAATACCCTTCAAGACAGAATAGAAATAAACTAATTTAGTATAAAAATATCAGGAAAATATAAATATTTATTTTCATAGCATTTTAATTAGGAAAATGCAAAAGTTTGTTTATGAATTATTCGCATAGTCTTTAATGTGATTTAAATTCATCCATGAACTGTTTTGTAAAGTTTCCATAAATTTATTTGACCGAAGCCGCACCCTTGATATTAATATTTCTTCAATATATTGAATATTGAGTACAATGATGTACTTTAAGCTTATCCAATTATCACATAGAATCACACACTTTATGTGATCAAGGTTTCCTAACGTAAAAAACAACATTTAGAATTTGATCATTAGAAATCATTAGAAAATTATATTTGTAATTTGACTTTAGCAAATTTGCATATTAACCCTCGTTACTTATTCACGTTTTAAATGATATCTTGGGCAATTTTCATCGTATGACGATAGAACTTTATTTTCTATCATAATGCAGTTGTTTATTTAAAATAATTGAATTTCATTTTCTATGGAGCCGCATTAAAAATTTTTAAGTTTCATACTTTTTTACCAAAGAGTTAAAACTTATCGTAATTTGAAAGCTTATTATTTTTATCTGATTCAAATCTTGAACGTCAAGCGCAGGTCTACGATCACATGTTCAGGAGATATCTAATGGTGTAATATTTTTGAATCATAATATGTGTGATCACATTTGTCCATTAACCGAATGAAAACATTAAAAAATGAGAAAAAATACCCTTCAAGACAGAATAGAAATAAACTAATTTAGTATAAAAATATCAGGAAAATATAAATATTTATTTTCATAGCATTTTAATTAGGAAAATGCAAAAGTTTGTGTATGAATTATTCGCATAGTCTTTAATGCGATTTAAATTCATCCATGAACTGTTTTGTAAAGTTTCCGTAAATTTATTTGACAGAAGCCGCACCCTTGATATTAATATTTCTTCAATATATTGAATATTGAGTACAATGATGTACTTTAAGCTTATCCAATTATCACATAGAATCACACACTTTATGTGATCAAGGTTTCCTAACGTAAAAAAGAACATTTAGAATTTGATCATTAGAAATCATTAGAAAATTATATTTGTAATTTGACTTTAGCAAATTTGCATATTAACCCTCGTTACTTATTCACGTTTTAAATGATATCTTGGGCAATTTTCATCGTATGACGATAGAACTTTATTTTCTATCATAATGCAGTTGTTTATTTAAAATAATTGAATTTCATTTTCTATGGAGCCGCATTAAAAATTTTTAAGTTTCATACTTTTTTACCAAAGAGTTAAAACTTATCGTAATTTGAAAGCTTATTATTTTTATCTGATTCAAATCTTGAACGTCAAGCGCAGGTCTACGATCACATGTTCAGGAGATATCTAATGGTGTAATATTTTTGAATCATAATATGTGTGATCACATTTGTCCATTAACCGAATGAAAACATTAAAAAATGAGAAAAAATACCCTTCAAGACAGAATAGAAATAAACTAATTTAGTATAAAAATATCAGGAAAATATAAATATTTATTTTCATAGCATTTTAATTAGGAAAATGCAAAAGTTTGTGTATGAATTATTCGCATAGTCTTTAATGCGATTTAAATTCATCCATGAACTGTTTTGTAAAGTTTCCGTAAATTTATTTGACAGAAGCCGCACCCTTGATATTAATATTTCTTCAATATATTGAATATTGAGTACAATGATGTACTTTAAGCTTATCCAATTATGATTTTCTAAAATCAATATGAAAACCTTTTGTAAAATGTTAATTTATACTCCATTTCAATTTATGTCTCGAGCATGTGTTACTTTAACCTGCATGTGCATGTTATTCGGTAAATGATTATAAAGTTCTTGCATTTAAAATTTCTTTTTTGTGTTGTGTAGAACTTAGATCCACGGACTTTTGACAAGTTCTGAAAGACCTTTATTTTAATATGAATCATGTGAATCGTGTTTAATATGAATCGTGTGACATCATCAACTGACAAAATTAACCACACAAAACATATTTTATTTATGTATCTGTAAGTGTCAAACAAGATGGCTTGATATCTCCTTCCGAAATTTTCAGGTCGTATGGATTATTAGCATAAAATATGATCCTTTATTTATTCTCACAAGAAATGATCTACAATTGATATATCTGCTCGTCAAGCTAAACGAATACTGCCCCTGTGGCAATACAAGCTAATGACTTAAAAATGTGAAAATATTGAACTTTATGGTGACTAAAGCTCAAAGCTCACAAGTTCATTTGTTTCTGGTTATTACGCCAATTTGTGTCACACATTACCTAAGTGTGCTGAGTGAGCACGCCCTGATTTTTGCTTGTATCTACAAAGCTCAGGCCTAGGTGTTAAATGTTCATCTAAAGTGTCTTTCCCTCGCTAGAGGGCGCTAGAGGTTCCATTAGTGAGAAAAATCAAAACTTTGTTTTTATTTTTATTTTTTGTAAAGAGTTCGGTTTAGAATCCGTGTGATGGACGGATAAATTGTTTCGTACAGCCATAAAAGGAAAAGAGAGGCTGTACAAGAAAATGTATTTAAATCTTAATTTTTTCCTTTTGAATGTTTTATGTAAATAAAATGTGATGTCAAGAAATAGAATTGTGGTTTTTCTGTAAAGAAGATTGCCAGCTGAAACATCACGTCAGATTCTACAATGCATTAGAACAGGTAAATGTATTTTCTTCTTGTTTTTTAAATCAATATAAATAGAACCTGCATACGTCAGTGGATTCTGACAACTTCGATCAACAGTAGTTGATTAATTAAGTAAAATAATAAAGTTTTTGGCGTCCGCCATCAGGACGTGTTATCTTAAAGAAGAACTAGTTATTTATGCTTCCGAAAATGGAAGTACTTGAAATATGTTTATATTTTGAAGATGCATTTTGTTGAATGAAAGCATGTTTATATTTAAGTTGAATAGAAATAGATATTTAGTATTTTCAGCTTAAAATATATATTATAAGTTTTATGTTTTTGAATAAAAGTAATTTCAACGTAAAACAAATTAATGTGTAAGAATCCAATTAAGGATTGAGGAAATAAGATTAAGTTAAAAGGATTACTTTAAAATTTAAGATAAAATATTTGACTGGAGTTTAAAGTAAAAATGAATGTTGATATGATAAAGAAAAAACGTGCAACGGTACGCAGTGCTTTCACTAGAACGGTTAAAGTTCTAAAGAACGAAATTAGTAAAAATGCTCAAGCAGATAAAGCTGTATTAAAAGATAAAATTGTGAAGTTACAAACGATAAATGCTGAGTTAAAATTTTATGATTCAGAGGTACTAGATTTATTAATTAAGGGCAGTGCCACTGAAGATGATTTAGAAACCGAAATTATAAGCTGTGAGGAATATTCTGATGAATTCATCACAATTGAAAGAAAAGTTAGTGAATTACTAAATGTAAACAAAGTTACAAATGACGCAGTTTTTAGTAATTCTGATGTCAGTAGTAACTCTAAAGTCAAACGGTATAAATTACCTAAACTGAATATAAAACCTTTTGATTCTCAATTAATTAATTATTTGCCATTTTGGGCACAGTTTAAGAAGATACATGAAGATAAAGAATTAGATGATTGTGATAAGTTCCAATATTTGCTACAAGCTGTAGAATCTGGAACTCGTGCTAGGCATTTATTAGAAAGTTACCCGATAACTTCAGAAAATTATTCGAAAGCTTTGCGAGCTTTTCAAGAGCGTTATGGGGACAAAGATATTCTTATCGAAGTGTATGTCAGGGAATTTTTGAAATTAATTACAACAAATATTCAAGCAAAGGGTAAAGACAGATTATCATTGTGTGACTTATTTACCAAGGTAGAAGCACATTTAAGATCTTAAGAATCCATGGGGCTTGATATAGAAAGTAATTCAGCCTGGCTATACCCCATGATAGAATCCTGCTTACCTGATGATATTTGAAGAGCATGGCAGAGATGCAATATTAGGGGAAAGAAAGATTCTGATAGTGAAGTGAGTTTTTCGAAGTCGAGTTTAACGTTGTTAATGAACTTTTTGAAGAGGGAGGTAGCGGGTGAAGAAAGATTACAATTGGCCAGGTCAGGCTTTGAAAGTATTATCCCAAAAGAGAAAATGCTGAAAAGGGATAACAAGTACCCTACTGCAGCTGGTTTATTCGCTGCTAAAGAAAGCTCGTGTTTGTTCTGTGGTAAGTCGCATGAAAGTAAGGACTGCGTAGTTGCCAGATCGTTCTCTCTGGAAGAAAAAATAAAGAAAGTCAGGGAAAAGAACTGTTGTCTGAAATGTTTACGCTTTGGCCACCGTGCCAAAATGTGTAAAGTTTTTGTACGCTGTCATGTCTGCTCAAAACCTCATACAGAGCTTTTCTGTCCTGAGATAGGTAAAACGAAAGAAATTAGTGATAAAAGTAAACCCCTAGCGAATATCCTGAACACACTTGCAAAGAGCAGTGTTCAAAAGAAGTAGCTCTCATGACACTAGAAATACTAATTAAGGGTTATAAGAAAATTAAGAAGGTTAGGGCACTATTGGACAGTGGGTCCCAAAGGAGTTATATTTTAAAGAGCACAGCGAAAGAACTTGGTCTTAAGCCTCTCGCTACAGCAACTATTACCCACACGGTATTTGGAGGTACAGAAATAGAAGCTAAATCTCATAATAAATATAAAATTAAATTAAGTGCACCGGGTAATGGTCACAAATCTGTTATCACAACCAAATTCCTTGACCAAGAAAAGATATGTGGGAACATTCCATGCATTCCAAAGGAGTGTTCTAGAAGAGCTTAAGAGACATAGATTATGGGTGTCAGATATTGGTACGGTTTGTCCTGAAACAGAAATTTTAATTGGCAGTGATGTTTATGGCCAACTCCTAACAGGACGAATCAAGCAGCTGAACAACGGTCTAACGGCAATTCAGAAAAAAACTTGGATGGACAATTTGCGGTGAGTTAGAGAATCCATCCCAAGGTTACGTGAATAGTGGTACAGCTAACGTTGATGACTAATTTATCTCTGAGAGAACTTAGCATTCCAGATTTATGGCGGCTAGAGACAATAGGAATTAATGATCCCACTGAAACGTTGTCTAAGAAGGAAGAAGAAGAGCTAGCCCATGATTTGTTCCTCAAAGAACTTACGAGAAGTGAAGACGGGCGTTACCGTGTTGGTCTTCCATGGACTTGTATTAACCCAAACATTCCTTCAAATAGAAATGAAGCAGAAAGAAGGTTGTTTAGCACTACAAGAAGACTGAAGAAGTTGAGTAAATTTGAAGATTATGACCTAGTCTTTAAAGAATGGCAAAAAGAGAATGTCATACAGGAAGTCTCAAAAAAGGAACTAGAAGAAGTAGGAGGCTATTACTTGTGGCACCAGAGAGTGCTACTACGTCTATCAGACCAATTTTTGACGCCTCGTGCAAAGTTGGAAGAGCACCATCCTTAAATGACTGTCTCTTCAAAGGACCAAACTTGATAGAAGAAATTCCCGCTATATTACTGAGATTCCGAGAAAAGGCTATTGCTGTTGTATCCGACATCAGAAGAGCCTTCCTCCAAATTGAAGTTAAGGAAGAGGATCGCCGATTTTTGCGATTTTTATGGTGGGAGAAGGAAAATAAAATTAAAGTCTATCAACATAACAGAGCTACTTGTAGCCCTTTTTTACTCAGCGCGGTTATAAGATACCATTTGAACAAGTATCCACAACAACTCAAAACAGTTACTGACAAACTCTTGAAGTGTTTCTATATTGACAACTGCGTAACCTCCGTAGACAGTGCATCCGAATTAGAAGAATTTATCTCAAAGTCAACTGAAATTATGGCTGAAGCTAAGATGGATTTGAGATTATGGCAGTTCAGTCCGGTAGAAGAAATAGAAAAATTGTCAACTGAGAACAGAAGTTTGTTTAAAGATCTTACAACTCCAGTTTCGGTTTTAGGGATTAAATGGGATAGAAAGGAGGATTGTTTAATGATCAGCAATAAATTTGACGCTGAAACAGAAAATCCTACTAAACGGAAGATCTTGTCTATAACACAAGGTATTTACGATCCCCTCGGTTTTCTCATCCCAGCATTGTTGCCAGCCAAGCTAATGATTCAGGAGGCCTGGTCAGCTAAGTCAGAATGGGATTCCCCGCTTCCAGAGAAGATCCAAAAGGACTTTCAGAAATGGTATAGTGAATTGAAACAAATATCTAACTTGAAGGCAAACAGACGCATAGGTTACGGAAATAAAGAAAAATGGTGTATACATGTTTTTTGCGACGCGAGTCAGAATGCATATGCAACAGTAATTTTCCTGCGCTGTGAAAATAATAATAGGATTTCGGTACAGCTTCTAGAAGCAAAATCTCGACTTGCGCCAAAAATGACTTTGACAATCCCGCGTCTAGAACTTCTTGCTTGTGTTTTGGGAGCCAGATTAGCAAACTATATTCGTGAGGCTCTGGATGTCTCTACAATACCAGTTTATTACTGGACGGACTCTTCAACGGTTAAAGCATGGATACGAAGAAATGACCAATGCGGTACTTTTGTGGGTAACAGAATCAGAGAAATATGCAAACTCACAGAATCATACCAATGATATCTTGTCCCAGGTAATCTAAATACGACGGACCTGCCATCTCGTGGTTGTAGCCCAAGACATCTTATCGAGACGAGATGGTGGGAGGGACCAAAATGGTTAAAAGACGAAGAAAATAATTGGTACAAATCAGAACAGGTTCCTAATGAAGATTAAGTTATGTCAGAAAGAAAAAAAACTGCTATATTCTTATTTACCTGCGCAAAAGTAGATCAATTCATGAATTATGAGAGAGTTTCGAAATTTTGCTGATTTGTAAATATTATTTGTTGGATGAAAAGATTCATATCCAAATGTAGAAATAGAAATTATTTTTTCCCATCTGAGCTCTCGATCGAAGAAAAGAAAGAGGCAGAGAAGTTCTTTTGGTCGAGAATTCAGTTAGAAAATTTTGGTGATGTCTCAGGTTCTGTCAAAGGTCTTGTTGTTGTGAAAGATCAAAATAACATAATACGAGTGAAAACCAAGTTGTTAGAACGTGATGACGAATTTTCGTTCAAATATCCAATTTTGTTCCCATCAAAACATCACGTAGTAAACTGTTTAATACGAGACTGCCATTTAAAGAACTGCCATGCTGGTCTCCAGACTGTTGGTTCCATCCTGCGAGAAAATTTTTGGATTATTTCTGCTGAACGGCTCATTCGCAGTGTAAAAAATCTTCTTCTAAGAACACTTGGTAGATCATCACTCAGTTTTGAAGACCTTTCAACGATATTATGTGAAGTTGAAACTGTAATGAATAATCGACCTCTTACATGTATTTCAGAAGAATCTGATAAATTTATTCCTTTGACTCCATCATCTTTTATTCAAGACATCCAAGAAATTGGGATACCTGATCTAGAGAAAATTAATTTCCAGAAACTTCGAAAAAGATACCGGAAATGCCATAATATAAAAGATCAATTGAGAAATAGATTTCGAAAAGAATATTTGGCAAATCTCCTTCAAAAGTCAAGAGAAAAGGCTCAAGTGATCCAGACGGGTGATGCAGTACTAATTGAACTAGGCAACCGAAAGAGACTTAACTGGCCAATAGGGAAAGTCACAAAATTGTTTCCAAGTAGAGGTGGTTGTACACGTGTGGCAGAGGTAAAAACTTCTTCAGGAACTTTTGTACGACCGATTCGTAAACTTTGCCATTTGGAGATATCTAAGAACGATGACCCAGTAAACCAGCTGATGAACAGTATGAACACTTTTCACAACTCAATTTTAGAACTTTAACTTTTTTTTTTTTTTTTTTTGGCTTGAAATTTTCATAGATATTAGTTTTATTTCATTCTATTATTTTTGAGTAATGATGTAAATTTAATTTTAATGTTTAATTTCTGGCTTCCACCATAAATTAAAGGTGGGAGCCTGTTAAATGTTCATCTAAAGTGTCTTTCCCTCGCTAGAGGGCGCTAGAGGTTCCATTAGTAAGAGAAATCAAACTTTTGTTTTTATTTTTATTTTTTTGTAAAGAGTAGATAGTTCGGTTTCGAATCCGTGTGATGGACGGATAAATTGTTTCGTACAGCCATAAAAGAAAAAGAGAGGCTGTACAAGAAAATGTATTTAAATCTTAATTCTTTCCTTTTGAATGTTTTATGTAAATAAAATGTGATGTCAAGAAATAGAATTGTGTTTTTTTAAGAAGATTTCCAGCTGAAACATAACGTCAGATTCAACAATGCATCAGAACAGGTAAATGTATTTTCTTCTTGTTTTTTTAATGAATATAAATAGAACCTGCATACGTCAGTGGATTCTGACAACTTCGATCAACAGTAGTTGATTAATTACGTAATACCTAGGGATTCAAGTCTCAAGAGGCCCAAATTATACTATACTTAATCAAAACCTTGTTTTTCTGACACGAAAATAAGAAAAGTGATCATTAGAAAAACTTCCAGACGGTGGTATAGCTGTCATAATTATCATTATCGTAAGGTGTAAAAGTCATTAGCTTAGCTCACCTCTACGGAACAGGGTTTAAGCCTTTGCCAATTAGAAAAGGAAAGTTCCACACGCGCGAATATGCAACTGATTCAGCGAAATCTTCGACTGAATGTCACTCCATGTATTCTTATACAATCCTGGTATAAAGCTGAAAAATTAGAAATATCTAGACAAGATCCTTATACCAGTTTCCGTGACAAAGGTTGGTGGCCTATCATCGGAAGTTCGGCTTAGGCTAGTTGTGGCTATAAAACCTTCGCCTGAACGCTTTATAAAGAAACCTATATAAAGCACTGTCCCTAGAGCCGCCAACTGTCTTAATTGGACCTTGTGTTAAAGCTACAAATTCATGACTTGTCTCATTAAACTGAAAATCTTTTGCATACTATAGCATCGAAAATTTCTAGCCAGTACTATTACGTATACTACTATTAGTTTTGATCATTAGCTTTGAATTCATGTGTTTTTATTCTGCACATATTAACATGCATCGTACCAGACATTATTTTCTTATAATTGACCAGATGTATCTTATTTAAGATGTTCTATGCTACTACAGTATAGCCGAAAGTCGATTAAACGCACATTAGAATAGCATCCTTTTTCGTTTTAAATTCACATTTCGGAAATTTCATATTCTTTCTATATGCAGAATTTTGACAGTTTCGAGATATGTTATTATAAAGTAATGTTCACAATGTTAATATCGATAAACCGAATTTTCGATTACTATTTTTTTGAGAGAAAAAAGGAAAAAAAAAAAAAATTATCTCTGTTTTTCTGTCTTTAGTTCCGGTTAATCAGATGTCGAGTTGTGTATAATTCATTAACTTATGCTTTCTTTAAAACTAAGTAGAATAAAAAATCTCATAATTACTTCAATAAGGGTGTCTTTTTCCTCTTCGCTCAATTTTCTTAATTGTTCTTCTTCAGATGACTTCTGCAACATTTCATTCGAGTATTCAATATCTTTTCTACGCTTAACAAGATATCCGGGAGTTTCTCCGAATTCCTGAAAAAAAAAAAAAAAAAAAAAAAAAAGTTAAGCATTGCCTTTCAAATCTTTTCTGAAACGTTTAAGTGACACTTGACCATGAAGAGCAATTTTCAGCGAAAGTGATCTTAAAAAGCATTACTTTTAGTACTCTTTAAAACTGAAATAAATATCGAACTATAAGTTAAACCACGTACTTTAAAAGTGAGCAAGCAGAACGTGTATGAGCGTAGTACATTAATATTTTAGTTTATCTAATAATAGTCTACAAATAATGCATTACTTGAAGATATTGCTCAATTAAAATATGCCGTGAATAACTTCACGTAGACTGATGGTTTCAATTTAAGAGAATAATCAAACTTAAAAGACCTTCAGACTACAGTAAGTTTCTTCACATGATGCGTTTTAAAAAAATATGCTAAACTTAAATATTTATATGGACCTCATAAGGGAAAAAAAACTTCAATGAGAAAAAGATTTTTACAGCCGAATTAAACAAAGAAAGACATTCAACCGAATCTTTCTAAAGCAAAATCAATCAAATAATCTTCATCTTTTTGTTGTCGTAACAGTCACCAGAGATATTGGTGGACCATATACGAATATATATATAGTTTTTAAATTTATATTTCTAAAAGATACTTTTTACGGTAGAAATATTTTAATTTAGATGCAATGGTTTCAAATTTATTCCATTCATTCAACTCTTAAAATTGGATCCTATATTTAATGAAATTAATTTTCGTTTGACCTCTAAATCGATCCTTTGAGCCTTTTTTTCCCTTGAGAGAAAATGGCTCAAATTTTAATTTTAACATTTTTTTACACGATCGGTTTTAAAGACAGTACAGAAGCTTTTTTCCCTGAACCAAAGTGTTATCTATAAAGCAATCAGCTTTTATATATAGCGACATTTCCAAGAGGTAATTTAACAACGTGTAAAGAAAAGTTATTTTGCTAACAACACTCATTTAAAGTTATCATCAGCAGTAATGTAATTTTTATTACAGAAGATAAAATTAAAGAAAGAAATTTAAATTTAAAATGCAAAACGGTATTTCTTTAAAATGTTTCACTTATACCTGTTATTTAAATTTTCGTTTCTCAAAGTTGTACTATATTCAAGTTTATTAGAAAGTGATTTTAAGAAATTTTAACATTATTCCATTTCTCACCATAGAAGCAAAATACGCACTTTTTCATTTCAAAAATAAATAGTCTATAACAGGAGTGTTCAACTCTAATGAGCGTCAGAACCACAAATTCATTTACTTACAGTGTGAAAGGCGGCAGCTTAAAATTAAATATTTCCGCATCAAAGTTGAAAATAAATTACAGGAAAATATGTAATTATGTATTTTAATAGTAACTTACTCATCAAGTGTGATAGATGAGCCTGGTAAGTATCATTTACATAAGTAATGTCAATTTATGAAATTGCGAATCGCAGAAGATTTAGTAGAGAGCAAAGTATGGCATAACTTGTATAATGATATTTAATAGATTTTTCATTTGAGAAACTTTCACACGAATACATACTAACAAATATTTGACGTCATTTCCTATTACAAGCAGAAAACGTCTGAAGAACACGTCCTTTTTTCCCTATCCGTATTCGAAAGACACAGCTTTGCCCGGATGGTTAATGGTTCAGTACTGTGTAGATTAATAAATAATGTAATAATAGCTATTTATGCTACTGAGGTATGTAAATCATGACTAGAATTCCTCCATAATCTTCTGTATGTCTGTAAGGAACTGAAAAATACAATAGTTCTTCTTCGGATTCTAGGGCTAAATGATTGCAACCTTAAAAGTAGCTCATATCATACATCTTAAAATATAATCTAAAAAATTTCGTCTTGATCTGGAATCCTGTGATACTTTCCATGTACACTGCTCAAAAAAAAAAAAAAAAAAAAAAAAAAGGGACAGTGCTATATCTCCCGTTCTACTGGGCCGATTGACAAAATTCAACCTGCGTTTTTCATGTCTCAAAAGCGCGACTTAGGATATATATTAGATTTATATATAGCACTATTCTAACATAGGTATTTTGACACAAAATTGGACTTTTTCTGAAATAACATACCAATATTTTTCCATATTTCGATTCTACGACTCAAATTATGCAAGAATACCAAGTTTTGTAAAAATCGTACGAGTAGTTTTTAAAATATTAGCTCTCAAAATTTTAGCTCCTCAATGTTATTTGAATTTGGCAAATATTTATTATTATCTCTTTTATTATTAAACTTTTTTGATTTTTTTCTCTCACATTTCGAAATTTAGGTTCATTCCAAATAAAATTTACCCATTTTTTGTGTTTTATTTTTAAAATTTCTATTTTAAAATAATTTTATAAATTTTTCGAAAAAAATTTTGAATTATAACCTATAAAATTTTTACCATCATCTTAAAGTAGGTGTATTTTTAAGCATATCTGCAAAAAATTAGGCTTTTTTATTCAAAATTTTCTAAGATATACACGAATTTACATATTTTCGCGTTTTGAAATTTGGCATCTTTTTTTGAGCGATAATAACGCCAAATGTGGTCTATGGATTTTTGTTACACTGAATTGCCACAGCTATTTTTAACCTTAAATTTCAAGTAAAATTTTACGGAGAATTAATTATATGACATTTTTTTCCCTCAATGATGCGCAATAAATATTTATTAATACTATATTTAAAGCTATTTTTTTAAATTATAGATGATATTATTCAAATTTTTAACTATTTTTTTAATTTCTCTATATCTTTTAAAAAAAAATAAGAGTAAATTTTTGTATGAGTAAATTTTTACCTTCGTTTTATCGTCTGCTGCTTTACTTCGTTTAAATCGAATTGTCTAAAACTGAGAATTTTTGTTTGATGTTTATTTGAATTTTATGACAGTAACTGCATAATTTATTTCTAAAAACAAACTGTTGCTTTTGAAGTGGCTGAAAGAGCGGCTGATACATATTTTTAAAGCACAGGATATTTTTATAGAGACATAAGATTTAGAATAATCATTTTTATAAAAGTCAAATTATGATATAAACATACAACCCTCTAGAGACTGAATTAATGTAAGTTCGGTGGTTGTGTAGAAATGATCTGCAGCTGCTTAATGGCTGGATAAGTCAGCAGATTCTGTGGACAAGTAAGAATAATTATATAAACGACACCCAACATTCTGGATTCAATTAACAACGAGGATACGATGTTTATTAAATGAATTCAAAAATTTTAAAACATAAAAAATCAACTCATTTTTTTATCTTAAAATGTATTTTTGTGCGTAGCGTATTTTCATTATATTCTTAAAATTCTAATTTAGAATGTAATTGTCAAGAACTGAATCCTAATCATTAGTAATATAATAAATAATTATTACGGTTATTAATAAATCCTTCTTATAAATTGTAAATATTGCACACGATATTATTTATTTACACTTCAATTCTAACCGTCAGCTCTAGTAGAAGTTACAAATCAATTACATTTAATTAAGGATTGGATTGGATTGGATTATTTAATTATCGCAAAGCACACGAGGGTTATCTGCCTAAAGGGAGGGATTCCTTCGTGGAGGACTTTCTAAGGGAAACTGGCTCGTATACACGTTACACATAGGGAAAACCACGAAAACGCCCCTGCAGCCAGCCCGTTCGCGGGATTCGAACCTCGGACCGAATTACCAGTGTTCAGCGTCTTTACCGCTCGGCCGCTGGTGGGCTATTTAATTAAGGAACGACCATCTAAGTTTAAAAACAGCGTACCGTAGCAGCAATTCAATTATTGGCGCCGCATCTTTCATGTTACTCCCGATTGGCAAGTTACATGATTTTTAATGAGTATTCGGGTTTTGCTAGTAACTTCACTTAGAAATCGCGCTTAAACTAGGTTAGTTGGTTATTTGAACATAGAAAGAACATGGGAGCTATTTGATTAAGATGCTTTCATAGAGAACCTTTGTAAAGAGAACCTAGAAAACTACGAAAACCAACTATGCAGCCTGGGTTAGACTTCGCAACAAACAATTAGTATTTAACAATCTTCAAATGCTAGGAAACTGGTGAGGCTCCAATTAAATCTCCAATTTAATATTTTATTTCTAAATATTTAAAATATTGTTGTATTGTTAGACACAAAAAGCAGAATTTAAGTTTTGTTAATTCGTTAGTAAACTACCAAGCCGTAGTGCAAATGAATATTCAATTGCTTTTGCAATAATTGTATTCACTTAATATTCTTGGAATATGAGCTAAAGAAGGAACGTTCTCGGAAGATTAAAGAAGTGTTTAAATCCAGTGATATTAGGTTTGTCTTACAAGCTCAGGATCAAAACGATTCTGCAATTTCCCGAGTAGTTGACTTGTAAATGACTGTGAATTAAGCAGATGACTTTTAATCTTACGTTTTCAGTCAGAAAACCTATTCCGAATGTTTTGTATTGCATGACAATGCATCTTTTCATTATTCAATAACCAGTCGGAGAACCGCTTGTGTTCCGAAAATAAGTATGTGTACTCAATCGTCCTGCATGTTCTTCAAATTTGTCTTCTTGTGATTTTTTTCTTTCCCAAAAACTAAAGTTGCCTCTCAAAGGAAAGTTTTTTGACATCGAAGAGACAAAAGGAGTATGACATCTACTTTTAGAGGCATGTCAAAAACAGATCTCTACAAGCCTTCTCTTCCATTACATGTTGTGCAGTCAGACAAAAAGTTGCATCAGCGTAAATTTTATAATCTATTTTTATTCCACTCTGATTACTTTATTAACATACAGTGAATATATACTAAATCTTTTACTTTAGCTTAAGTAATTCGGAAGTTTTGACGGAATTGTTGTCGGAACTAGGACTTAGAAGATAAGTCAAATTAAATATTTCGATAATCCAATAAATTCAAGGTCAAAGTTTCAATATTTTATTTTCGGAGGGAGAGGAAATTTTTTCAGTTTTGGTCCATTATCCTAAGTATATTTGCTTTGATTCTTTATTTTTCCATAAAAGCGAAAAATTTACGCTTGGTATACATATAACGCATAGCTTCAAATTAAAATTTAATAATATACAGAGTAGTTATAATTAAAGTTCCACACTGAAACGGTCATAAAAGGAAAACCACTGGATCAAATGTTATCAAACTTGGTAATCGTGTAAAGGAGGTCATGGGAATTTATTTTTCGCGAAAAAAAGGAAGTTGGAAACCTCACCACCAGGGGGAAAATGGCGCTGTATGCAATATTGTCAAACGAAATATGGGTCGGAATCTAACTTAACCTTTTGTTACACAGGTTTAACATGTTGCATACCCTTAAGAAACTTTGAAGTAGGTAAATTACCATTTAAAAGCGTTGAATTCGATAAAAGTCGAGTGCGCCATTCGTGTTAGTGAGAAATTCGTCCGTGAAAACCACGAATTAGCGATTAGAAAATGTGAGATCGCAAATCACTCGCACAAGTGCGTACGATCTGAAAATCGTTTTCTTACAGATCGCCAATTTGTAATTTTTGAAGCCTGAATTCGGCACTAAAACATGAAGATACTGATTCAAAACGCTTTTAATCGATTTGGGCCAAAGAAATCCCTCATGTTATCTATCTAGTTCCATTGGCATTCTCCTACTGCATTCGATTGCATAGCAGTCATTCCACACCGTTTAGTGTCGAATGACAGCTAGTTTTATAACTGAACCGTTTTTCTCTGAAGAGCAGGCGACAGCTGGACCACTGTGATTGCAGCTCACTTAGAGTCAATGTTAAAATCTTTCGTGATACACGAACTGCATGGAACTGCAGTAACATGGCATTTTAGATACTACGATTTTTATGCAGGGCTGGGCCCCACCTCACGTGTGTCGCACAGTTACTTAAGAAACATTTCACGAATGAACGTCTTATAGGCCGACAATTCCCCTCTTCCCACCAGACCTCAATCTCTGTGACTTTGGGCTATGGGGTTATCTCAAAAGCACTGTTTATGGTGATATTCTAAACAATTTGGCAGAAATGAGAAATGTCCGTAACATTCCTCCTGATATGCTAAGAACTGCTGTTAAGAATGCAGTAACAGGACGGTTATTCTACGCTACGAGAGTCGACAGCAAGTTGTGGGCCGCCAGATGTCGCTGTTAGTAAAAAACAGGTCTGCCCGACATCCTATATTCTCTGAGTACGGAAGTTGTCGAAAGCGCGTGAAAAAGTGTTGCCGCGTCGTCAATCAGGGTTGTGCAGTTGACGTACTAAGTAGACAATGGCTTTGTATGTGTTTTCGCTGCTGATTTTTTCATATTTAAACGAAGAATACGGTCGTAGATCTCTGAATCGGTGGCGAATTTATAGAAAATATATTGATGCTTTTGCTCTGCCAAAAGATGTTTTCATTGCGTATTTCAGATTACCAAAATGTATAGTTACTTTAATTTGCGATGAACTGAGAGAGTATTTGGAGCCACATTCAGAAAACAAGAACGCAATTTCTACTGAAAGAAAAGTTATACTATTCCAGAAATTATAGATATAAATTGTAATTGTATGCTTTAAAAATGTAGAAGATAATAAGTTTATCAAGCACATAAACTTTCTTTATTTAACACAAATATAGACATCCGATAAGCTTCTACTCTTTATGTACAGCAAGAATTACGTTTACTTTAAAATCTAACAGTTGAATACCTTACGAATAATACTGCGAACACAAAAAGAAATGTCGTTCATTATTACGCGAAATTCACACTACTGTAAAATAAAAATTAAAAAAAAAAAAAAATTATAAAACTATAAAATAGCTTTATAATATCTTTTTCAGTAGCTGTACTACTACTAGTGTGATACTTTCAAAAATAAGTTTTAGCTCAGATGGGCTATTAATTTCGTTTTGCCATTTTGTGGCGTTTCACTTTTCAAATCGTTGCCACCAAGTATTATCGCACTCTATTATATTTAAAGAAATTAAATAATGAGAAATCTGCAGAATGTATGAATGTTCCTCGCACTGTGATAAAACAACGCTACCTAGAGCCATGAAATTCTGAATAACGTAATCCTTCATCCTAATATAGGCATCTGG
This sequence comes from Stegodyphus dumicola, assembly GCF_044657685.1. Lineage (NCBI taxonomy): Eukaryota > Metazoa > Arthropoda > Arachnida > Araneae > Eresidae > Stegodyphus > Stegodyphus dumicola. Next base: position 94,282,683 of record NC_140769.1, read on the forward strand.
AGGCCCAAATTTGGAACTGAGAATTTGTTTTATTATCTATTTCATATTTTGTAAAGCATTTATGAGTTTTTGATTAAGAAACCCAACGATTTCAAAGCGAGCAATGGCAACATTGTACAGAAAAAAAAAAAAAAAAAAACATTTTCATCACTAGCGCGGGAGATTATGTATCGGAAATTCTAAAGATATGCTTTTTTTAAATTATATGATATTGCTGTTGAATTGAATTTTATGGTTTAAGTGCGAAAAACATGATATTTAATAAATAAAGATAACACGCAAAACGTTAAATAATGGCCCTTTGGAAGTAATATAAAATCTGAAAGCCTTCAGATTTTATTTATTTATTTATTTATTTATTTATTTATTATTATTTTTGTGTGTGTGTTGTTTGTGTGTAATTTTATTACGTTTTAAAACTGGTTTCTAAGTGAGGACTTTCTAAGAGAAACTGGCTCGTATACAAGTTACACATGTGAAAAGCCACGAAAACGCCGGCTAGCTCGTTCCCGGGATTCAAACCTCGGACCAAACTACCTGCTTTCAGCGACTCTACCGCTCGGCAGCTGGTGGGCTTGTTAGTAGAATTATACTGCATTATTATTGTATTATGCTATAAAATAACAATGCTATAAGGCTGAGGGTTTGTTCATGGGATAGTACTTTTGTAATCTATTATAGTATTAAAAAATCATTGTTTCTTTGCAAATTTAACAAACAAAACAAAAAATACTGTTCATAGCATTCTCATTTTTATATTGTAAAAGAGATATTGATTATTATTAGTTTTCTATTTAAAATGTGTCGAAACGCTGGTTTGACAAGGACTTCAACTGCAAGAGACCTACACTGATTATTTTTACTTTAGTACTTACACTGTGAAAATATTACTATCTTTTAATTATTTTCACAAAATAAAATCTTTTGAGAAGGAAGAATATTTAAACTGAGCAGTTCTTATATATATAAAAAATTCAAGTAACAGCAATGTAATATTAAAAAAAAAAAGGTATTAGTAATTGTGTGACAAAAATTGCAAAACGAATTAATCACACATACAGGATAGATTAGTTTAATTTTGGTTATATATTTTATATTGAAAAAATATTTTCTTTCATGTTAATTATAGAATAAATTATTTAAAATAAAGCATTTTGATGCGTGTGTGATAGTTGAATGCAGCAGCAATCGGCCATACTGTAATAGCGAATGAATTTTATTTCTTTTCCTGAAAGAAATAATTTTCATAGTAAAAGAAAATTAAAAAAAGGAAGAAATATTAAGAAAGAAATATTTTCTTTCTAATTTATTATGTAAAGAAATATTTTTCCAAACTGTAAAATAAATTGCGGGAAAACAGCATGGAAAAAAAAAAAAAAAAAAAAAACTTAGTTTGCTGTTAGATTGTAATGCAAATTAATCATATTATAAATTTAAATGATTAAAATTGTTTATTTCTAAAAGGATTTGAAGTAAGCTTAATTCATTTACTTTTATCTATTTACCATTGCTTTCGTGGTATCCCATATCACTCTTTATTTCTTAGCTCTAAATTCCTGCGTTAAGTTTCCCCTTAAAAAACGGAATTTTCCTTCACATAACACAGCAGCATATTCCACTGCGTGCTGGTCATAATACTGTTTTGTGCAATTTTTTTCGAACTACAATTGCAGCGTGAGAGTTAGTGAAATAATAGGAGAATATTCCTAGAACTTCAGCCAGCGCGCGCTATAAATTTCGTCACTCGTCTGTACTGCGATTGGTCTAAAGCTCCTTGAAGCCTTGTCCCCTTTCAGTAAAGTTAAATGGACCCACCCGCCCACCAACTGAGGACCACAGAATGGCTTTCTCCGATAAGTTGTTGATGGCTGTCCATACCGGTTTCTTTGAGTCAATATTGTTCGCTTAAGTTGTAGGCAGATCCAGTGATCATAGAATAGGCGTCCAGGATTTAACTTGCTCTCGGAAAATGCTGGACGCTACATTGAACATGCTTTGTAACACGTTTCGGAAACTATTAAACACATTTTAAACAGATGTTTTCCTGTCTTATTTCATTTACCAATATTGTATACAGCGCCATTTTTCCACTGGTGGTGAGTTTTTGAACTCTTTTTTTTTTTTTTTTTTTTTTCCCCGCGGAAAATAAATTCCCATAACCTCCTTTACACGATTCCCAAGTTTGATCACATTTGGTCCAGTAGTTTTCCGTTTATGACCATTTCAAATTGGAACTTTAATTATAACCACCATGTAAATTAAACTTTAAAAGTCTGACAGTTTGGTTCTAGTCCCAGCTTTAAAAATATATATATTTAAATATATATATTTAAATATAATATTTTATATTAATCCTCTTAGAAAGAATGTTTTAAGAAGCTAATTTTTCTCTCGCGTTATAGATTGTATAAAAAACATGATCTTTAATATGATTTAGATTGTTTCAGCCGATATAAGAATCGGGTCACTCGGTGGTACAGAATAAACCCTGCTGGACTGTTTTATTTCTTTGTCATTTAGCAAAAATCTTTTAATTAAAATATTTATGCTTTGGACTTTGCTCTATACTTTGTTTATATTTAAAATGTCTAGAAAATGAAAAGCTGTCATCAGCTGAAACGCAGTTGATGTAATTGATATTTTAAAAAAATTGACAAGAATGCAAAATTTATGGAAGTCTAGGAATCGAAAAATCTTAATTTTTTGTTTGAGCACTGAAAATAACTAGAAGGAAAGAAGAAAATTAGGGAGAAAAGTAAGCAAAAATTTGCAGGGAAATTTGGCTGTCAGACATACCAAGATGTTTCAAAAAGTTGGACGCTTTAGGATACTTCAAAGAGTTTAGGTGTTCAAAGAGAAAACACTTGGACGTGTACACCACCACCACCAAATACCATCAATTGAGCTTGTGTTAACAGAAAAGAAAAAAACGATATCATTACAGATTAAAGTGAAGAGCGACTGGTTGTAGTTTATATGGTTGTATACATTTAAATTACGTTATAGAACATCATAACGTATCATAAATGGAGAATCCCATGATTTTCTCAGTCGAATTACTTGAAGATTCAGGAGTTTATCCAGTGATGTATGTGGATGTCACCTAAAGACGTTTTTTTTTTTCCTCCTGATGAAACAGCGGCTGAGCGGTAAATCGCTGAACACTGGTAGTTCGGTCCGAGGTTCGAATCCCGCGAACGGGCTGTCTGCATGGGCGTTTTCGTGGTATTCCCCATATGTAACGTGTATGCGAGCCAGCTTCGGTTAGAAAGTCCTCCACGAAGGCATCCCTTCCCTTAGGCATAAATAAATAAACCAAAACCTCTTGATGAAACCAGACTTTCCTTTCATCTCATACCTTCAAAATGTTTAGCCTCTAAAGACTGATAAAGGCTCTGACCAAATACTTCGTGATGAACTTTCTAAGAGAAACCAGCTAGCATACACGGTACACATGAGAAAATCCACGAAAACGCCCATGTAACCAGCCCGTTTACCGGGATTCGAACCCCGGAGTGAATTACCAGTGTTCAACGATTCTCTACCGCTCGGCCATTTGTGGGCCTTTATGAAATGGAAGGCGATAACTTTATTTAAAATGATTGTCAGAAATACCAAGATTATTTCGAAAAGTTGGATACTTTTTAATATACTTGCAGAATGCCTAAAGAAAAAGAGCAAGAATACAGTAGAATGCCTGAAGAAAAAGAAAAGAAAAAATAAATTTTTGCGTAAAATTTAATATTTCTACTTTTTTTTTTTTAATTTAAAACTTTTTAATCTTATATTTGATTCTTGCGATTTCAAAAATAAAATATTTTACTAAAATATGAATAACATTTTAAGAAACCAAATGTAGGATAAAACTGTGTAAAGCAATGGGCACAATGATTAAACTGTTTAAAGCAGTGTATGCAAGTCATCCTATGTTAAAATGTCCGTTATACATCTCTCTTATTTATATATTTCTTTTCTGAACGGAACATTGAAAGGCGTGTTAACTGTGCTTTACTGTAATTTCTCTTTTAATATAATGCATCATAGTCTGGGTTACAAAATATTCTTCGGAAAGAAACGCAATTCAAATAAATAAAATCAAATTCTGGAAAATTTATATTAATAAATATATTTAAAATGCTCAGTTCGAAGGAATAAATAGAAAATTTAAAACAATTATCTGAAGAGACAATGCAACACAAACAATTAAAATAAAAGTATAAAAATTTAAAAATTTCCTAAAATAATAACTATGACAAATAAATATATATAAAGAAAACTATTTGAAAAAAAAAATAAAAGCTGCACCGTTATTGACGCAGTTGGAATAGGTAAATAGAAATTTTCAAAACAGTTATTCGAAGAAAAAATGCAACTTAAACAATTAAAATGAAATTCGAAAAAGAAAAAATTACTTAAAATAATAAGTTATAATAAGAAATATATAAAGAATATTATTTGGAAAAAAGAATGATGGTGACTTTTTTTTCCTCTCACGGGAAAGGAAACAAGGTTGCCATATATTAAGACGTTCGCCAAGTGAACTATTCTTGGCGCAAACTGAACAAAAAGTGCCAGCATAAATTTGTGAATTTCTCCGTAAATTTCGCTCCAAATTTTACAAAATTTCATATTTAGGCGTAATTTGAGTCGTAGAATCGAAATATGTAAAAAAAAATGGTATGTTATTTCAGAAAAAGTCCAATTTTGTGTCAAAATACCTATGTTAGAATAGTGCTATATATAAATCTAATATATATCCTAAGTCGTGCTTTCGAGACATGAAGAACGCAATTTGAATTTTGTCAATCGGCCCAGTAGAACGGGAGATATAACACTGTCCCATTTTTTTTTTTTTTTTTTTTTTTTTTTTTTTGAGCAGTGTACCTTTTTTTCCCTGTAGTCTTAAGAGAAGTTGGTTCATTTAGTAATCATGAAAAATATGGGCCATTAGTATTTCTAAACAGCTTTTCAATTTACTAAAAGGTAGCAATGAAATGCCTTAAGTTTGCATTTTAGAACCATTTAAAGCATTCTTCATGTAATTTGAGGAAACAACTTTCTGCTATACTCTAAAAACTGTTCTTCTTTAATGTACACAGATGCATATGGACCACGGTTCTTCATTTCTTTTTAAATAGAGAAAGGTATGATTAATTGCCTACAACTTCAAAAAACTTTTGACATTTTTGTAGTTTTAAAATTAAACAATATAATGTGACTGTTCTTTCAGATTTCTTAAAATGTGAAATAGATTTATATGAATTTATGATATCATAATGATGAGAAAAAATTACCTTTTTCATGCAGTACTTTGGCACCAGTCCTGAAAGTTCTATTAAGAAGCAATCCCCTCTTTTAGTATCCACTATTTTTCTTGCTGGTTTTAACGCAGGTTTCCTCATAACGTTCAGAATGTTCATTTTAATGAAATTCTTTTGTACTTTCTCGTGCATCATAGGCGGAGGGTCATCAGATTTGGGAACTGGAGGTTTTTTGTGTTCCTTTTCCAAAGTTAATGGCTTAATTTCTGATATTATAAAAGCTTAATTAACTTTAGAATGCCTCATATTATTAGAATAAATAATCAAAGATGAATGATAAGATTATAAAGTTTAAAATTTGATTAATAGGAAGTAACTTTATATGCTACCTATAAATAATTCAGTATTTAGGGATAAGAAAAATGGTGGAATCACAAATTCTCATGTTCATCACACCTAATAGATGATTATGTTAAACTTAATAGAATATAATAAATCTCACATGTTCAACTACAGTTGCTATTAACGATTCTTAGAATTTAAATGACCAAATTTCAATTTTGTGATTTACGTTTTTACATTTTTTCATCAAAATAATAATAATAACAAACATTTTTGATAATTTAATGCTAAATTGGGAAAGCTAAGTAAGAAATATAGAAATATGTGATACTGCATCTATAATGGAAACTCATCTCTGTTCCGACATAGTTCAAAATTCAAATTGCTCTAATCAAATATTGATAGCAATTAAGAAACGTAAGCTTCACAAGTATGTTTTTGCGAAAGAATTCTAGCATAATCGAAGTCCTGACATCTAGAATCCCATTTGTCATACATTGAAATCGATAAACTAATTCCTGTGCCTAAAATTTCTTTAAATAACATCAACGATATTTTTTTTAAATATTACTTTTAGTAAATGAGTAACTAGTATTTATAAGATTAGGTTATTTTAAAATCTATCTTTTAATTTGTGTTCCTTATTCAAATCTTATCTATCCATTTTAGTGGCAAGAAAAGGGATTTGAAAGTATCTGATGAAAGTACCATGAACTATTAAATCTGTTTAATGGAACTAAAAAAATTATGTTAAAATGAAACTGAAATGTGGAATACATTTCAGTTTCATTTTAACATAACTTTTTTAGTTCCATTATTTTCTTTGTATTTTAACTACACGTAATAAATGAAATATATCAAACAATTTTATTATTGTCCTGCCATTTCATATAAATCTTCCGGCCTACCAGCGGCCGAGCGGTAAAGTCGCTGAACACTGGTAGTTCGGTCCGAGGTTCGAATTCCGCGAACGGGCTGGCTGCATGGGCGTTTTCGTGGTTTTCCCCATGTGTAACGTGTATACGAGCCAGTTCCCCTTAGAAAGTCCTCCACGAAGACTATCCCTCCCCTTATTCAGATGGCCCTCGAGGCTTTGCCGTAATCACACACACACACACATACAAATCTTCCAGTCTTATTTATTGTAAAAGAGCAAGTCTTCTTTTTTTTAATTAGTTGTTAATCACATAGTTCTATTTTATTTATTTTTAACATCTTAAAGCGGTACAGTAAAAGTCCAATCATCCGGCATCCAGTTGTTCCGTACTTCCTATAAGCCGGCAGTTGTATATTTGATATGAGCTTCGTCTGATGAAACTATGAACGTGTCATTCGCAAATAACAGGAAGCGTTTTATCTTTACTTTAGAGCCAGCAAACAATATAGCTGAATGTTTTTTTTTTCCAATGGATGGGCCCGAACGTCCACTGACGTTGGCCACTACCGGGCATTTTGGTATGGCAGTCGGCTGCTCTAACCACTATACCATTTGGGCGGCATATAGCTGAATGTTACGTAGCAAATTATTTTCAACAAAAAAGTATTGATATTCATAATGATTAGGCTCTTTAAATTACTGAGCTCAATCCAAAGTGTTTCTTCAACGAATTCTTTAGTCATATTTTCTGAAGGCGAATTTGGTGAGTTACTTGACGATGCCAAAAATGAATCAGTCGTAGATGGATAAGGAGTTTTAACTAATACTATTAACTGATATTATAATAACTAATATTATTTGATAAGCTGAGGCATTAATTACATTTGTGAAATTTACAAATTATAATAATAACGAAGTAATGCGGTAGCAAGGAACCTTTATATTCTCCTCAATAATATTTTAAGATGATGGTGAATATTCGAACTCCGAAGATTTCAAGAAACAGCAGTATACGAGATTCGAAAATACATATTGATTCAAAATGTACTAGAAAAATGTACTGGAAACATACTATAGCATAGATAAAATTACCTATGCTATAATATGTTTCTAGTACATTTTCAGTTACTAAACTCATCTGTAGATTTACTCTACAATGCAAAACTACTAAAATTCAAAACTCTTAAGCAAAACGCAAACCCTTGAAGCGTTACTAAGTGCATTTGCTTATTTACCTTAATTCTACAAATGCGAAACTACTAAAATGCAGAAGGTTAAATTATGCTGAAAATTTATTCTGCTGTATTATATAAGTAAGTTGGATAAATTTGGCATTACCGAAGTTTCAAGCTTGCCGTGTTGCCGAATTTTTACTGTATAAAGAATTTCACTTTCATTACCTTAAAGTTCATGAAAAATTGCCTTTAATTTATCTCACAGTTGTGTGAAATACGTTCTGGCCTGTTCTCTGAAATTCAATTTAAAACTCGAATATGCATTAAATATTGTTAGTTATAAATTAATTTGGTTTCTTGAACATCCCAATCTCTTATCACAAGAAATAACATAACTGGTAGCTTCGTTTTTAATTAGACGAATGCAGGAAGGTAATCATCAGTTCCTAATATTAATTAAGAAGTAACTTCATGGTATGAATTAAAATTGCTTTGCTTCTAAAAGAGGAATATTTCGCAAGTATTTCTTGTGAATGGCAATATTATTATTAAATATTATCAGGACGCATTAAAAAAAGCAGTTGGAAAAAGGAGCTCTTTATAAGGGAGCGCTTGATTACAGAACGTTCATTATGAGATGTTGTAGACTGTTACATTGCTAACATTTTGTTAGTTCAATCTTTAAAATCTCTGTAGAAAGTACTTTTACGGCATGTATTTGTGGCATTCTATCATTTATGCAAAATGATCTGTTTAAGGTGGCTCAAATAATAAATGGCACGCTTTTAACGTCAGCTAGCAACATGATTAAAACCGGAATAAATTTTGGCGGAGCTGGGCGAGAGAATGTCATTGCAAGTGAAGCTGTCAGAGACTCTCAGACGGATACGGATTATTGCTTACATAGCCCAAGAAGAGGCCTTCATAAAATTAAGCCTCTGAGTACACATAAATTTGATGAGCTAGCAGATGAAACTCCGAGAACGGTCGAGAGAGTTTCAAGGATATCGAACAGATGGAAAGCAAACTGAGATAAAACCATGCCACACAAAAAATAAATAAAAGTCACCAGTTACGAAATTGTAGTCTCTAAGCATGGGGTAGCAAATGCTCTGACCAAATTATCTTCTGGAATGATTTCTTAATTAAGGACACATGAAAACATTTGTAGCATCACAGCTTAAGTACAGTGTTGAAGAAACGCTCATTTAGACATGTGATCGACTGCGTAATCGATTTTCAAGTGATTCAAGTGATTTCAAGTGAATCAGTTTATTTCTAACCAGATAATGATTATTTACAGTTCTTCACTGAATTTTATTCTGGAATTTGTGAAAGCCCGCACTTAAGGCCCAAGAAGAAGCATAGCATAGAATTGGTCTTATAATACATAAGTCCTTCTCTTTTTATTGAGAAACAGTCTAGTAAGTACTTTCCGAGGAGTACAGAAAGTTGGTTGACGACACCACAGGATTTTCCTATGACGTGCTTAATATGATAAGTCCATGTGAGTCAACGGTTAATGGTAACTCGCAGATAACTTACCTATTTACAAGGCTCCAGATCTCTTCAAATTAGTAGAGCTTGTTCAGTGCTATTTGCTGAATTGTTTCCTTCTGACATCAGTAACTTAGACTTGAAGGCATTTGTACTAATCATCCATTTTTCTCACCAGTCTTAAATATTTTAAACTAACTGCTGGAGTTTGAAGAAACTCTAAAGCATTCAAACCCTTGGCTTGAATACACAGCACAATTAGTTTGCATTCTAATGCAAACACGGAGAGAAAACATTATAGTAAACGTTTCAATTCATAATAACCGTTTAATTAACATAAATCGTACAAGGAGGAGTACGCCTCAATTTTCTGCCTTAGATATTTCCGCAAAGTTTAATTTCTAGTTATCTCATCGTCTGTAGTCCCCTATTTAACAAACGGTGTCTTTTTCTTATGAGATACCGTTTTTCACACACTTTACACCATAATATTGGAAATGAAAAACCGCTTCAATTAGGGTGACGCTGGTGACAGCATAGCTACTATTGTCGATATTTCTCGCAATATGTTTCAAGAAATAATGAATGCTTATTCACTCCAAGTTGTAAAATTGTGTAGTGCAGCAGATCATCATCTGACAAAGGTCATATTCAAATATTGCTCATAAACTGTATTCCTGCAACTAGTATTTGACATAACAATAATATATGAAAAGCCTTTGTTCGTTTATGACATGATTTTATTAGTGCGCTGTTAATTCAGCCTCAACTTTACATAATCAATTAATAAATTATTATGTCAGGACTTGTATGTCTTTTGAGTTGCTTTGGAAATATTACGTATCCTGAATAAGAAGAGGGAGCTTACTAAAGCTATTTTTAAGTATGTGTGGAATAGACGACACAAGCAGGAAGGGTGTACTAAACCCTTTATTCTCTATTAATTTACGGGTGCTCCCGTACTTCGGAATACACAGACCAACCACTTGTGGTCTGAACGTAAAAATATAAAACTACTAACTAAAACTCTAACTAAAAGCTAACTTCTGAAACTACAATACGATTTAAATATCAAGAGGACTAAACCTCTGGCTTTAAAGGCAAGCAGCAACTGATTTAAAACTCGTAAGAATGCAGTGGCAAGGCGGCTCACGTCCTCTCTCTCTCTCTCTAACTCTTGGCAAAAAGCCACAACTTAAATACTTGGGCGTTAGCAAGTACAATTTGCATAAACAAGTTAAAGCATTTAATTCTGGCCGGAAGTGGAAAATAAGAAAAGATAGTACAGTTTTAAAATAAAATAAACGTTAGTAAACTTAAAATCCTTACAACTAAACAAATTGATTTTTTTTTTACTTTTCTATTATGAGGACGAAAGGCAGAAATGTACGTATGTATGCACGTATGTATGGATATATGCGTCTGTGTATGTACATATATACGTACGCATGTATGTATATACGTACGCATGTATGTATATACAAACACATACCCACACATATATATACATACACACGTGCATACATTTCTGAATCCAGTCCCGATAACACAAGAGTACCAAAATTTTTATCACATTTACTTGCATTCATATTTAATTACTTTTTCATGACGACATTCATTTAGAGCGAAAAGAAGTAGCATACAGTATCTCTAATAATGTTCATTAAAAACTGACGAAACGATATTTACCACAGAAATCTAAATATGTATTGATAATGGAAAATAGTATTATTACAGATGTATTATTTGTGTCATCATACACAGAGTACACTGAGACCTTGAAAAGGGTAGGGTACGAACTGCGCCAAATTTGATCGAAAATCCCCGTCCCCCTCTTTTTTAATCCACGAACTGCGCGACGTTTCCTGTCCCCCATTTCATTCCAAGAAGATTGGGTGCTATAAAAGTCGTTTATCGCCATTAATGGGGCATTCTATTGAGACTGCAAGCCTTTATTTTCGTTTATCAATATTGTAAAAATTGTGCATGTAAAACAAATATTAATTTAAAGTCTGGCGTGTACTAAAGTAAAAATAAATTTCGTTTACACTCATTTTAAAGTTTTATGATGCTTAAAGGAATGATGAGCCAGATCATTTTTATTCTCTGTAAGAATTAAAAACTTTCCAAATTGTAGATTTTAGTCGCTGATATATATATCAGTTTTGAATAGTAAAATTGATAGATTAATGACATACACAAAACTGATACATAATCAACGTATCAAATATCGGATTTGTAGCTCACCTTAAATAAGTTTCTTGTCTAGATAAATATTAACAAATCTTCTTAGATAGCAGAATGGTTTTAACTTTCAAATTTACCATTTTAGGTAAACAGGTCTAATTTAATTATAAAAATTATCTTTTTTAAATCTAAAAATTGGACTTCTTAAGTCGTTCTAAATTCACACTAATTGCAATATATTCCCGTATTAAGCTTTCCATTTTTAATCATTGAAGTTATTTTAAGGTTATTTAACTTTGTTACAAATTCCATATTTTAATACTAGAAACGTTTAAATATTTATTCTGTTTTCCACCTGATGTAATTTGGCATACATTTAATTTCTAATACACATTTAATTAATAAATTGATAATTATGAGCGTCAGCAAAATTTTTATAATTAACAAAAAAAAAAAAAAAAATTCAAACTCCCTTATATTCATATCCTGGGATTTTCAGTCTCCCTTTTAATCCATTCCTTTTTCACATATTGTTGCACTGTATTCAAGTTTTCGTGTATGTAAAATTTATATAATTTGTATTGTATTTATGCCAATTTATATTTAAATGATAATTTTTACAAATTCTTGCTTCATAACAGAAGATGTTTAACAGAAGATGTTTCTGACACCTTGGCAAAGCCTAATCTTCAGCATGTAGCTTATTTTCTAACCTAGTTTCAGGCTGAATTATTTGTAAAATTAGTTACTTGAAATTATTTGCTAACAAAGATGGTCGCTAAATCACGCTAATAATATTTCTGACTGTTGTAATTTATAATCCTACGAGTTCATACGATTTATAATATAATTCATTTATAAATTTTTCAGCAGTATTGAAATTAATAGCAGATACTGATAATGTTATACATTTAGATTACAATGATTTAGATTGCCATTGCTTTCTTCACTCATGCTTTTATGCTACTTCCTAATATTTCATAATGGCATACAGGTAAGTTTAACTTATTCATTAAACATGTAAATCTCTAATTCAGCCCACTTTTGTTCTTACGTGTGCTGTATCTTCTATTTTCTTTAATATATTGTTCAGCCTAATTTCAAAAGGTTTTATGATCAAGCGGAAAAGTCACTAAACATTGGTAGTTCGACCCGAGTTTCTAGTCCCAGTGATCCCCTAGCTCTTTCTTTCTTTCTTTCTTTCTTTCTTTTTTTTTTTTTTTTTTTTTTTTTTTTTTTTTGTACTTATTTACTGTGTAAAAATGTATAGTAAAAATTTCAGTTCATGAAGTAAAAATACTTTTAAAATTTATTCTTTAAAATATTGCAAAATTTTTCACCTTAGCGTATCTTTTTACAAATCCCTCTGATAAGAAAAAGTAAGGAAAGAAATTAACTTGGTTTCGGTGATTGATACCTCAGTGCAAATATGTGTAACTTTTTCCGAAAGCATAGAGTTTATATGGATATCAATAAATTATGGATTATTTCTCATCTAATTTTTATAACATTTTTATTCCAGAATTTTCCTTTCACACTGTAGTGTTTAACTTTATGCGTTTTCTATAATAATTTGCATTTGTTTATAATTTTACGCGAATGAAAGTGATTATTTAATTGTATAAGATTTGCTGAAAGATAAACGAGAAAACAAAATTCTATCACTTGCGGTCAAGAGAGTGTTTGATGTAATAATTCTTATATATTTTCTTTGATAGTTTTTATTTAATTTCTTTCATTTATGCATTACTACATAGTTCTTTTCAAAAAATATTTTTCTGTGCCGCTATGTCCGTATTTCAGTTTCAAGAAATGCGTGCTCCGTGTAGGGTATATAATGCTTAATAAACTTATGATATGAAAGAGATCTAAATTCTCTTCTCATTTCTACTGTATTTTTTAAATTTCAACCCCTAAGAAATTTACTCTAGAAATCGTTTTCATGATTTAATATTTTATACTTATTTATTTATTTTATTCATACTTTAGCATTTTCTTTAAGTTTATTCTTTATCGTGCTAACCTGTTTTTAAATATTTTTCTCAATACTTTTGTAATTTAAAATTATTACATTTATTATGATATTTCACATTAATTTGTTTGAATACAATAGATTGCAATAATTAACTTACAATTTTTGGGTAACATGAAACACGTCTTAGGAATTCTAATCGTGAAATCATTCCATACCTGCGCTTGTTAAGTAAATCCTCGATTCTTTCCTTCCTGTTTACGTAATTCCTGTTTGTTATTTTTTTATGCTGCTTCACACCATTTATTTCAGCGTATATATCTATCCGAATTTGACGAATTACATCTGTGAAGACAAATATATTAGGATGGGAATGATAAAAATTTGCTCTGAATTTTGAATGAAATGCTTCACATGCATTAGTTGTTCTTTCCGATGAAATATCAGCGCAAGCCCAAAGTATCGGGAGAAATTTTGCATCCTCATCTAGGTAGTTCTCTGTTATGTAATCAGTAAAGCGTGTGATGTTTGCATCCCGTGGTTGCTCTGACATCAGATCTTCAATGAAGATTATTACGAAACCTTCTGCAAATCCTCTGAAAATTTCTTTTGTGTTACAGAGCAATTAACAAAAGTAAATCTAAAGCGATGTATAAAAGAAATTAAACAAACAAAAAAGAAACGATTTTTCACAGACAATTCAGTGTTTCTCATCTAAAAATTACGAAGTAAATCTTAAACACTTATTTCCTGGAATAAATTCCAGAAAGGATTAAGCATGACTTAATTCGCAATAATAATAAAAGAAGGCGTTATCTTTGTTGTTGCCGAAGCTTAGTTTCTCTAGATTGGCAACAAATCCACTATTCATTTATAAAAAATATATTTCTTTATTTTTATTTTCCTCTTGGCTACAGTTGGCTTCGAAAAATAAAATTGTTACCCTGTAGGCAACGGGGGAAAGAAATTTTGATCGGCGCAGTTGGACTATAGCAGGACGAGGGGGGGGAATTTTCATCAGCGCAGTTGGAGTACACCTATAATCTAAATATGTATTGATAATGGAAAATAGTATTATTACAGATGTATTATTTGTGTCATCATACACAGAGTACACTGAGACCTTGAAAAGTATATCGAAATCTAACATTTTCCCCTTTGAATTAAATTCCAGGTCATGTTTGTCATAACGATGTACTATAAAGCGATTCAGAGAGAAGGCATGTTCAAACGCAGAAATGCATTGTTTAAAAGTCTCTTCATTCAGTTACAAACAAATTAGTTTCACACAAAATACCAATTAAATTTTATCCAGAAATTAAGAAAATAATATCGATCTGTGCTTAAAATTTGATTATTCTTATATTTAAAAACTCATTTAAAAGAGTTCTTCAAAATTTTACTTCTCTCGTTTTAATTATCAGCTTCGTTTATTTTATATTGTAGAGACATTAGGTATTTTTTTGGAAGCAGGCGTGCTGACCACTACACTACGAAGGTATGCTAAGAAGGCGGAAGAAATACCTTATAAGCAATGAATTCAGTTCTTAATACAATATATATCTGTTTTCTTACATCTTAATGCATAATATATATGTTTATATGCCATACTTATATCTGTTTTTTTTCCTTATTGCTAGAGATCATCATAAATTAAATTTATGACTATTCATTTTTTCTTCCAAAATAATGAGCGAAAACAACTCACACATACAATAAACTTTAATTTTTCATTCAAACATGTAAATGAATTTCAAAAGACGTCTAAAATTATTTGAAAGGGAAGAAAACAGTAATTAATTAAGAAACAATAAGTTTATGAAATCACTGCAAGTTCTGTGGCACAAAACTCAACTTTGCACATTTTCTTAACTATCAATTTAAACTGTGAATTTTACAATATTTAAAAGTCTGAAAAGAAATTCACAGAGCAGGGTTCTGTGGATTTAGTAATAAATGTATGTTTTTAAAATAAAAGAAAACTGAAATTACCTGGCTTGCTTGTATCTCTGCTATGCTTCTTAAGATATTCTTTAGGTTTTGCAAGAGGAGTCTTTGCATTACCCATTGTTTGATGGGGCTTTTTAACAGATTCATAAAATTTCTTAGTAGAAGAAGTATATTTTGAGTGATATCTATTAAAGAAATAAATATTCCGTTATGTAGTATTTTTCGGAAGCTTATCGCCTAAAAAATTAAGAAATAAAGTGAAAGGAAATTATATTTTATGACTCCTCCTAAGTATTGAGATGAAACTTTCATCTTCGAAGAATTTTCTACTGCAAGTTATGCAAACTGGTCGAAACATATCGTTACAGATTTTATTTCATTAAATATTAACTTCAGATATGTACTTTTGATTACAAAATTTCTTAAAATAAGATAAAAAATGTATGGGAAAAAATTGAGTGCTAAAAAGGTAAGACAGATAAAAGATAAAAGGCCTTAATAAAATCTAAAAGGATTTATAAAATCTATGCAAATATAAAATGCAACTTTCTATATTGTCTAGACAGAGCTAAAGGTTCCGCCGATAAAATTTTAAAATGTAGTAAATTAAAAACAAAACATTTCATATTTTACGGGCTAAATTTGTGGAAAATATTAATAATTGTCGCTTGGAAGCCAGCTGAAGAGAAGCTCGTAAGCTATTAGCGAATGCTGTCTAAACCAATATGAAACTTTTAATCACAAATAAAGGTACTTTTAATAAGTTTCTTCGCAAGTTTTCTTTAAATAGTTTGAAAATTAATCTAAGCCAGCAACTTCGCTCTAAATTATTTCCAAGAATTTCACCAGTCGTTTCCTAATCCAATTTCACAATTATAGAATCAAATTTTTCTGAGTACCGGCTTTCTTTAATAAGAAACAACAGAATGAGGAATAATAATAGAATTTAGAATAAGAAACAATTTTTAATTAATTTAAAAATATCATTTAAAATGTCAATCTAATACATTTACACTAAAAGGCATCTTTTGAAAAAAAAAAAAAAAAGTTTTGGTGTACTATGCCTACCTTTTTAAAATTCATTTCTTAAATTGGAAAGATGGCCTACTACCAATTGTTCAAGCGATTCCTAAAATAATTTTGAAATATCCTATGTTGTTAGTTTGTCAATACATAAGGTTTAAATTTAAGACAAAGTAAAGGCCCTTGAACGTAATGTCTTTAAGCGTAACATGCAACCATAAAATTTTACTGAAAACAGAAGACTATATTAGAAAATTTTACAAATAAATAATTTTTACTTTTTCGAAATTAAAAAAAATTTCAAATTATTTTAATTATCCTGTTATTTCAAATCTGATTGAACTGAGTAATGGAAACATGGTTGTTACTGTTATTAAATGAATACAAAGAAGTAATTTGGAAATTTATATTTAGCTTATCAATTGGGAAATAATAAAGGCAAGTAACAATAATGTAAGCCTTGTGGACTAATCTTTAGAATATGGTAACAGGTAGTTTGGCGACATTTTGGTAAGGCGATAAAGGTTACTAGCTAAGACTTTAGCAATAATCTAAGAAGTACACAGTTTGAATCACAGATTATTTTGTCTCAGAGAAATGAGAGATAATGAGACATGTAATGTTACATTTTTCCGGAAAATTCCAATGGGGATTTTAGCTAATAAAGTCAAGAGTGTGTGCAATGCCATTTTTGAGCAATTCTGGGATTTTTTTTAAGTGAAAATAGGTCGACGTGTACTTGGATACCGTGTATATGCAATTCTTAAAAACGTGGCAAGCAGCGGGCGATTCTACACTTTCTCCCAATTTCGCACTTAATCTTCGTGATGATTAAGTACTTTTGTTCCATAAAAGTTCTAGCATAAGCGTAATTCGGCTAGCAGATTGTTGGAAAAATGTTGAGGGGGGGGGGAAATGCTTTTACTTTTGTGAAAACAAAATGGCGTTAAAAAAAAAAAAAAAAAAAAAAAAAAACTAGCAGGTTGCTGTAGCAGGGTTGGTCGCCAAAGTTTCGCCAAAAAATCGCCAAGTTACCATAATGTAAAGATTCACCGCATCGTGTAAACTAAACTTCAGGATCGAAAGCTATAAATCGCATCATTTAATCTTTATTTGATATAAAAAGTTAGCCTTAGTGAATATTGGTGACAAATTTCTGCTTTCAGTATTGAAGCTTGAAACTATATTTAACTGATTATCGCATTTATAATTGTTGCCAAATAAACGTTTTGCGAAAAGACGGTAAATCCTTACATTTGACCGAAGGTTAGCCGTCATATCACAGTTCAACATAAATTAGAATTACATTAATCACAAATAATCGGTTCCAGTTTAGAATTTAACATAAAACTAGTTAATACAAAAATATCCGTATGATCTTCTTAGCAATAAAATTACATTACATGACATTACTAGCGGTAATATAAAACTGTACAATTTAACTAATTAATGTAAATTCATAATAAATTTTATTTAAATCATATCTGATAAATAATAACGTAATGTAATTCCATTAACTTAAAAAGCTAATGTCTTTCTGCATTTCATATCAATAGGAAATTTAATTCCTAATTTCCTAAGTCTTGTCGACTAGACACTAGAAGACTAGTTTAACGTTAGCCAAAATAACAACATAATATCCAATGCAAATGTACAATTCTGATAAAGTACTATACACACATATATATAAACATAAGATACATTTTATCATACGAAACTTTCCTTACCTTGGAGGCCGTTTTTGAATTTCTACAGAACCTGACGCCAAATTGTATATACTCTCTGAGGGAACCTGAAATTCTTTGAAGCTTTTCGGAATTACTATTCTTTGGAAAGATGTCATATTTTAAAGAAATTTGTTAAAATCCCGATCCTTGAAATCAGATTCCCCAATAAGTATACCCTAATCGATGAAGTTTCAAAGGTAAAACAAGTTTCAATATTGCCGGCTTTTGTTGACTAGCTTTAAGACTTCTTTGTTGCCATGGTTTCGCCATGGTCTCAGTTATGATCAGAGAAAGATATTTTATATTTGATGCCTAAAGAGTGGAGTTAAGTTTCGCTGTTTATTTAATGGATTGCAGATTTCGAGATCAAAAAGTATAAAAATCATTTTAAGTATATATCATTATTATTCATCTGCTTATCACAGAAAAAATTAAAATCCTTCGAGATCTTTACTACTGATCTGTATAATATGATAAGGCTTAGAACTGTATTTTTAAACCAAACTGTATTTATGCTGGTATTAAATGCAGATACTGGGCTGTTTGGCGAAAGGATAACATAAAAATATTTTACAAGAATGGCGAATTTGATGACGTAAATAATATTTCATCTTCGATCACAAATCAGACCTAAATATTGCTAAAACACATCACATTTATATCCGTATTTAAGAATCGAACAAAATTCAACCATAATTTGTTTTTAATTGGCATTAAAACTTTACGGTATGTTTGGATGAACCTAGCCCTAATCCAAAATTTTCAGAATAGGCACACAGACAGACTATACTTGTTTTCCATCGAAAGGCAATAAGTCTTTCTTTATTCTGTAAGCTTACTGAGTGCATATTGTCTGATCAGGAACCCTTTTCCTTTAAAATGTTAGCTGTTTTAATATTACTTTAGATATTGAATTAAAAATGGTTTTAAAACTTTCGTATGACACATCATGTTTTCATGTATACTTATTCTTTTCTGCATTTCATGCTTAGTAATATTTATGTATATTTTTTATACTTAGTATGAGTAAATACTAAGTATCTAATGTAAATTTCAACATGAAATTTAAATTAATTATAAAGAAACTTTCATAAATGAAACTGAATAAATAAGCCATGGGTTAAGAAGTGTGTCCCTATTAAAACATATGAATTTTTTAACACTTTTCCCGTCCTTTCATTAAAAAGGATTTGCTTTAAAAGATATTTTAAAAATGATCGTTTTATATACTTCCTTTATGGCCTATTAGACATTCTGTCATTTCCCATCAAATCTGAAATATTCGCATATATGCAGGTAGTCCTCAACTTACGAGAGCGCAACTTAGCGACTCGTCGCTTTTATCTTCAAACTTCATTTTTCTGTAAGCATAAATGTACATAAATTGCTTCGTGTCCGTTAATGCACTTTGTGACCTTCCTTAGCCGATGTTGTTTATTTTTCATTGTGCTCTTATTGTGGCAAGTAGCAAAGGACTTTGTAGCTATAAAATAATTACATCATTCGCTTTTGCGGCTATTTTGTATCCAGCCTCCACAATATTCTGTTACTTATCACAATAAGCAAATAATGAAAAAATTGTAATAAATTAACATCAGTTTAGGTTACATAGCGCTAACGCATTTGTAGCTGCGACGATGAAAATTAGTTTAACATAGCCCATTAGCAGCTGCTATGACCTATGTACTTCTAATGATTTGCTATACATTGCTATGACCTATGTACTTCTAATGATTTTCTATGCATTGGTATGACCTACTAACTTTTTTGTCAGCCCTTATTGTATTAATATTTTCTCGGCAATCGAAAACTACATACGTCTTGCTGTAGTTTTTGTATCTCATTGCAATGCCTAATAAACGAAATAACACAGGTAAATATTCCATCTCATAAATGAAGAAGAAACCTTTAAATTTAGATTTTAAAAGAAAAGTTAACGAAGCTTATGAGAATGGTAAAAAAGTCTGGAAAAGAGGTCGCGAAGAAAAAACTGTAGTGTTCGACCATTTCAATGGCAATAAAAGATATAAAACTCGAATTAAAAAAAAAGCATTTATAAATGCAGTAAGCATGAAAGGTACTATTTCACAGAAAAGAAAGGATATTTTTCAGGAAAATGGAAAAACTTTTAACTACGGGGATTGATAATCACATTAACAAAAATATTCTTCGAGCTTATTATATAAGCGAAATCACACAACATAACAACAAGCAAAAACTATCAGCAACAAGCTAAATACTGTGCGAAAACATTTCAAGTTTCAAGTTAAAAAAGACTGTAAATTTAGTAATGCATCCCGACATTAAATCACTTATGTTGGCAATGAAATACATTCATTCAAAGAAGGAGCTCAGATCCAGGTTCTCCCCTTTCACAATTAATACTCCTCTCCAGAAGCGGTCCAAGGGACCGCTAAACTATAGGTCGACCCGACTAGCTATAAAATGGCCATACTGAGAGGTACGCACAGTAAATCGCTTTTCATATCCTCTTCTGTGGGAGGATACTCGGGGTCATCTCAAAAACAGCAGAACAGTATAAATCACAAGTCAGGCAAACCAGGTCACCAAAACGGCTGTCAAGTCGATGTCATTTTTTTATCCAAGCGCTCACATGGGAAAGACAGCGAGGAAGAATATGTACAGCACCTTATCGAGGTACCAGGTGCACGCTGGCCACCTCAAGCAATCTTCAAGGCCTGGCAAACTCTCCGAGTCGATCGACGGGGATGTTTCCTCTCATACAACGGAAAATATCAACCATGCAGCGTCTCCACAACCAAAAGGCAGGCAAGATAGTTCCAGTACAGTCCCTACCGAGCCTGAACTAACCATTGAAAAAACAACGGTTGTAGTCATGTGAAGACTGCTTTTATACCCCGGCGCTGAGGCTGCCTACGTACAGATCCTAACCAACACGCAAGAGAATTCTCTCCATCGGCATACGGGGTGAGCAATGAAATACAGTAGACCCCTATAACACGGTAGATACGTTACGTGTTATATGAATCCATGTTTTACGAGTCACTTACAGTATACAAATACAGGACGTTCACAGCTCAAAGTGATTAACTTTCTTGTTATATTTAACACAATTTTCTTTAATAATCAGGCTTAGGACATTGACAGTAATTTTTAAGGCCGGTGAACAATTAACTGTTTTTTTTTTCATAAGAAATGTATAAAAATTTATCAATACATATTTTCTACCTCTTCTTTTATGCAATTAATAGTTTTAGTAAATAAGCGGCTCAAATACAGTTTACTTACACATAAACATACACTTATACAGACTACTACTTAACAAAGATGTAAAATAAATATTTTTGGAGTTTTAATTAATTTTATTAACAGTTAACTTTATTTTGGAAGCAACCTTTCCTATAGACTCTCATTTTCAACCTACTCTTTCTTGCCAGAATGAGATTTTGGTTTCGTGCATTATGCAAAGTAGGATAGAAAGCGAGTATTTAAATTAGTATCTGAGTTATTTCAGACAGAGTGCCTAGAAAGCGTGTTCTGCCTTTCGACCACGTTGTTTCTCTGTTGCTTAAACTTGCTATTTTCCGGCCGAGCATATTAACTGTCGGTTAGTCTACATCGATGGTAGCGAAGAGCCAACTAGGTGTTTAAATATTTCTTTGCCGCTTCTATAGGCGGATTATTCAACTTACAATTACTTTAAATTTTACGTTTTCCATTTTGAGTTGTCACCAAAAGTATTAGCGAGGCCCTGTAAACACCAGCAGTGCCGTCTGTAGACATTGTTCTTGAGTTGAATAAAAAGGTCTTTCACACTTCCTTCGTCTTGTTACTGACACAGTTGAACTTAGTAAACAGTCGCTTTACAGTTGAAGTAAAGATCTAGCCTTCCAAAACAACGTTACTTTAGCTAGAATCTTACATATTTAATACGTGAGAATGAAAACATTGTTCATTTCTCTTAAAAATAAATGAATATTGAAATTAAAAACGTTTTTTCAGTCCTTTTGAACAATAGTTATGACTAAAAGTAGCATTCACACTTTTCTTTTTGACATTATTCACTATCAGAGCTATTCATATTTAGATTCCAGTGCTATCCTCTTTTAAATGTTGGTTGTGGTATTTCTTAGCTTGAAGATTCACTTGTTTCGTCTCTAATATTTTCGTTTTTTCAAAGGGTATTTTTTCCGATTTTAACAATTTATTATAGTTACTTTCTAAATCTTCTTATGCTTCGAAATATGCAGCTAAGCAATTTTTCAGTTTTTCCTCCCTTAAATTCGTCAGAGCGTTTTGTTGATGCATCATTATTCGTTAAATGCTCTTCTAGATTTGCTGGCAATTCTAATCCTTCATTTATGATTCTTAAGTAAAGTGTTGCTCTGGCTCACAGAATATTCGTAATGTGTTTTTTTCATCGCTTGATTCGAACGACTCTCAGTTGCATAAGTTCTTGTTCATCTAAGTTTGTAGAAACGTTAGGTTATTTTGGTGCTGGACACTTGAAAAATGAACAATGCCCTCGCCGGATTCGAACCTCGCTCCACTGTAGAGACATTATATTATTTTTAGGCAAAAGACGTGAAAAATGACAATGGCCTCGCGGGGACTCTAACCTCGGATCTTTCGATACGCGCCGAGTGTGCTTCGCATTACACCACGAAGGCATGCTAAGAAGGCGGGAGAAATACCTTCTAAGTTTTGGTTATTAGAATTAATTAATTCAATAACATGTCGACGAATTCCTCTCCACTTAAAAGTGTGAGCAATAATTATTATGCGATTTGCTTCTGTTGTGGAAGTTAATATAATATCTAATAATATAACCTCTATAATAACAACTTCAGGCCATAATTTTCCCTAAAAGGCATTAAGGGTCGAAAATTTTAGTTCTTTCAGAGGTAACGAAATAATTTAAGTGCTATTTAAAATTCAAAAATCTTTCCGTAAGTCCCTTACTCTAGTAGTACTTTGATTACAATCCATATTTTCTACAATGTGCTCAAACGTGTACCGCATATACATTAATTTAAATTATTTAATTATTTTCTGGTCTTTTGGTTGTAGGATTGATATCGTATTGGATGGTAAAAACTTTAATTTAAAACTTCTGGGTATCCTGGTACGTTAACGATAAGTAACCAAGTCGTGAAACTGATATTTGTTTTCTTTTTGAGTAATCTGCCTCTTCCAGCACAAAGCAGTTGTAAAACCAACCGCGAAATAAAACACCTAGTTACCCATGCCTTTTTATTTGTGCGCTAGGAAACAGAAAGCGCTTGACTTGTCAACACCTTTCATTGCTCGTGGGTTTAATTAAAGGTTAATTAAAATGCGTTTGAGCATAAAATTATCCTATCTTTAGAAACCTTAAATCTCGAAGCATATTTAATTTTTCGAGATGTAAGAGTGTCCCGGCAGTTTCTTCCTGTATATAACACAGTTTTGTCAGCGTTAAATACCTGATCTACAGTATAACTTCCGTCTTCTACAATTTTGTGAAAATTCTCTGGGAATCCCCAGGTTGCTCCTATGTCGGCTGATGCGTTTGTTCTAACAATTTTGACATTGCGCAAGGAAAACCGATTCCTGAATCTGTTAAATCAACCTTTTACTGGCTTTAAATTTGTGTCGATATGATTCACTAAAAAAAATGGTTTCAAGTTCTTTTGCATGGTGGTAAATCTTTGTTGCCTTTTGCTTTTTCACATTACTATTCCTTGAAGAGCAATCTTTTATCCACAACCTCAAACACTTTTCCACATTAAGCATTAAAGTGTCTTTTAGACGAGTAGTTTTATTCAAACTTACTGATGATCTAGATCAGTGTTTCCCAAACATTTTTTGTGCTATGCCCCACCTAATCCTCTCAAAAAATCTTAAGCTCCCCTAGCATATACATAATTTTTAATACTTAAAAATTGAAATATTCGCGAAAGAAACTTGAATGATAGCTTTTAGGAAGAAATGACTACGAAATTTTGTGAGCAAACACAGTAAGTGAACTTTCAAAACATGGAGAACTGAAGTTCAAGAAAAAACTCATTTTAGTGAAAGTTTTTTATTTTAAGTATTAGTAATTTTTATTGTTTAAATTTAGCGAGTTCCTTGCGCTTGATACTTGTTGCAAAGAAAGTTTATGTCAGGTTCCAATTTAGATAACTTGAGTCTCAAGTCTCGCGGTTTCATTATATCCAACCGCTTTCTTTTCTTTTTTTTTTTTTTTTTTAACAGCAAAATATGAAGATGGAAACGGTAACAATAGTTCTCTTGCAAATTTTGTTGCATTTGGATATCTGATTCCGGTTTCCTCACAAAGCTATGTCATCGCTCCTTTTATATTAAATAAAGTTTTAATTGACTCATCATTTTGAATTTCTGCGAGTTCTTCTTTTTACTGCATATTTGAAATATCAGCCAAATCCACTAGCATTGGCTGCATCATCCAAGTTGGAAAATCAATTTGTTTTAGGTTACAAAATCTTTTAAATCAGCCGATAAAATTTTCAGATGATCAACAATAAAAAGTATAGCAGTAGACATGTCACAGTTTTGGAGCCAATGAGACTTTTCAAAATTTGTGTGGTAAATAGTATATGCCTGACATAATTCAACAAAGATAATGAAACCAAATATCTTTCTTTTGCATCATAAGTTTTATTTGCTCCTTGAAGTTGTTTGTTTAATATATTTAATTTTTTTAAGATATCGGCTAAATAACTCATAGTTGCCTTGTTATCATCCGTTAACGGATTTTTCATTTCAAGTTTGTCGCTTAAAAAATAACTAAGAGTATCAAATAGTTCCATAAATCTTTCCAAGCAGTTCCCTTTCGACAGCCTTCTTACTTCAGTGTGAAGTACAAGTCTCATATAGTCTTCATTTTGTTCTTCATAAAATAACTTGAAAAGACGTTCACATTTGGCTCTAGCTTTAATAGCATTGATACACTTTATAACTGAATTTAGTACTTCATTTAGAACAGGCGAATTGTTTTTAGCTACCAGGTTTTCTCTGTGAATAACACAATGCGCAAAAAGCATTTCTGGATTATCATCTTTTATCAATTTTAAGCAACCGTTTCTCTTATTCCGTGCTTTATTTTATTTTTCAACCATTATATTAGGAGCACCATCTGCAGTACAAGATGTGTTGTATTTTTATTGGTATATTTTTTATATCTAAGTAATTTTTTAGCTTACTATAAATATCTTTGGAGGTAGTGGTGCTTTCTAATGATTTACAGAACATTTCTTCGGCAAAATCCCCTTTATGAATATATCTTACATAAGTTACAAGTACGGCCTCAGTGTCTCTCAAAGTTCCTTCATCCATTTGCACCGAAAATTTTCTTGTTTTCAGCTTTTCAACAAGTTGTATTTCAATAGCCTCACTCATTTAATCTTTCTTCTCTTCTGCAAACAGTATTGTTATTTAGTGTCATAGCTTTAACGTCTTCGTTATCTTTTTCTAGAACAGTTTAAATGCTGATATTGATGGCTTGATTGAATTCTCCTCTATAGTACGGCTTTTCCCAGATTAAGTGATGAGTAACGAAATTTGATAAGAGTATCAAATAAATAGCCTCAAGATCACGATTAACAGTTGCATTATGAGCAGTAAATAGACAATTTAATATTACTCTATTTTCAAAAATTTTCCTTAAAGTGCGAAAATAATTCAAATCTGAATTAATATCAGCATTATGTTTTGCCTTAATGTGCCTCAAGACAACATAGTTTCATTGATTTGTTGGTCAGGCATTATTGGCATAAAAGGACAAAAGTTGACCGTTTATGGACCGGGTATGAAACCAAATTTTAAATATGCCTCCGAATACCGATGAACGGTTTTTCTTGCTTGCACCCCTCATTTCACTAAGGGCTGAAATAAATAAATATAAGATCAATAGAAACAAAGCTGAAAGCAGCTGCTGTTGCCATTCAAGGAAAGAATAATATACCGGTTGCTATTCCTACAGTAAAAAAATAAAATTAATTCGTTGGTTGAAATGGGCGAGAAACGTCTGGAAAGCATAATATGTCGGTTATTTAATTGCCTTTAAAAGCATTTAAATGTCCATGTCTACAGCAGGAATTCTTTATAAAATATTTAAAATGCACCGCAATTTAAAAACTTTTATACGTGTACATCACTTACATTTTTCTTTATTTTGGGGAATAAAAAATGAAATTCCGAAAAATTTTCACCTCATGAAACATATTTAGAACTTTCTTTGCCCCTTAAACTCTGGTCGAGTCCATTTTCTAATTGCCCCCTTTAACAGTCGCATTGCCCCCTTGTGGGGCGTGGGTCCCACGTTGGGAAACACGGATCTAGATGGAATTCTAGCTCATATTATGTTTTCATTTCTTTGTATTGTTCGAACTGTTGCCTTGCTTAGTTTTAAATCTTTAGCAATGAGTTACCAGATTTTAACCTATCTAAAATGCTAATTTTTTCTTCAAGAGATATGCATTTTCTGCTCTTCTTAAAATTCTTCTCCATGGCAGGGTTTGCCAGATTGAAAAGGTCTTTATTTTGCGTGGTTCGCTTCAGTATGTCATTGCTCCTCTAAGTCAATTTCTTGTGTTCTCTATTTCTTTTTCTTTTTCTTTTCTTTTCTATTTTTCTTTTTTCTTTTTTTTTTTTAATTCTATCGAAACATAAAATTTTCACTTTGTCTTCACGAGTCGATCTCAAAGGTAAACGTGCTTCTCGTGATAACTCTGAATTGCCATTTCACTAAATCGCCAAAAGTTATCTTAATTATAGGAGCTAAAATGTAATTAAATCGCAACATCTGTCGCATTCTTTTAATGTGTTTTACGAGCTTCTTTTAGCGTATTATACAATCACGTTCACAATTTTTTCGCCGTGTTATATGAATCTGTCTCATATGAACAAGTGTTCTATTGGCGTCTACTGTATATGCAAATGCATATATGATAGTGTTTCTGTTCTAGTCTCAAAAGTAAATTAATGTTTGAATGCCACTAAGTGTTAGTTTTCTTTGGACTTTTTACTTTTTTTATGTTCTTTTTTGAATTGGTAAGTATATATAAAATTTTTACTGCTATTAAGTGTAGTATATTTAATCGTCAAAAGTGCTATCTTTTAAAAAATGTATATATTGTAGTTTTCCTTTACTATGGAAATATACCAGAAAAGTCAAATTTCCCTTTTTATTTTATAAGGTATTTCTCCCGCCTTCTTAGTGTGCCTTCATTGTGTAATGATCTGGCGCATATTCCAGAGGTCCTTGGTTCGATTCCCGACAAGGCGTTGCTTATTTTTCCTTTTTCCTGCTTCCAAAAAATACCTAATGTCTCCACAGTGGCGCCCGAACTAAATGGGTGGTGGATGATGATTCTCCACACCCAGGATTTGGCCATTTGGTCCTCTAAAACCCCACTCGCTCTTTAAAAAGGTGAGTGTATAAGGTATTTCTCTCGCCTTCTTAGCGTGCCTTCGTGGTGTAGTGGTCTGCACGCTGAGTGCGTATTGCAGAGGTCCCTGGTTCTATTCCCGGCGAAGGCGTTGCTCATTTTTCATCTTTCCTGCTTCCAAAAAATACCTAATGTATCTAAAATTTCACGATCGCTTTTCTATGTGTAAAAAGCATTTAAATGGAAGTTTCAATCACATTGTGCTAAACTAAGGCTAGAGCACTCAGTCAATTCATAACGACAGCTGAGTCTCCTAAAAAATTGATTTGAATATAAGGAGGGACAAAGGGACCTAGGAGGGACGAAAAACGTAGTCTCATCACTGCTTATCTTTCCTAAGGATAGGATGCAAGGAGTAATATACATAGAGTACAGAACAGTAAACTTTTGCTTAAATGTCAGGTATTCTGGCTACATTGTAAATAGTGGTTTAGAGTTTTTTCCTCTCCTCATCTCCTGGCTTTGGAGAACGTAAACAACAAATTGCAAGCATAAAAGCTTTGAAAATATAGAAAGCGAAATATAAGAAAGGAACCAAATTCAAAGAGAATCAAATTCGGGAATAATTTGTCACAATTAGGTTTGGTGTCTTCATCGGATTATAAAAGTTATAAATATTTTTAAGAGTTTAAAGCAATTTTAATGAATAATTTGAAAATAAAAGTTTTTTTTAGTCGCAACTGGTATTTTACTATTTCTAACAGTTTGTAGGGTTTATATTTATTTTAACTAACATTTATTTTAAGTTTAAATTATCTTTCCTGTCAAGCCTTACTTTCCCCTGGAACTGCCAATGCCAGAGTATGTAAATTTTAGTAGAACGCGTAAGGATTCAAATTATCAGCGGAAGTATTCTGAGTTAAATAGAAAGGAAACGAGTTCGAAGTGTGCTTTTCTTACTTCACGAGCGCGGAGGTAGTTAGTCAGAAATTGAAGAACCACGCGTTTCGGCCTGTGTGCTTGCCTAGGCAAATTGTTAATCTTTCAACGTAATATTCAGAGTTTGCTGAAGTATCAGTGGTATTGTAAAACGCGGTGAGGTTAGTTACGTTTAGAGAGCCTCGTAGTTAGTGACTTGTTAGTATCTCTTTTAGTTTCTTATTTTTATTTTACCGCCGGGTCGGCGTAGTTTGTGAGCGTCAAGAGCACGCATTTGTAATTTCTAAAGTTAAATAAAAAGGGACTTAAACCCTTCTCAAGACTCTGTCTAATTCCCAGTTTCAGCAGTCACCACTTTGTTGCGTGCAGGTTGGAGACGCGCAACTCTGCAAGTTAATTTAAATTTGTTTGTTGGATTAAAAGGTGTGAGCCTGTTAGAAAGCGCAATTTCGCAATTATTTTTATTTAAGAGAATTTGATTTATCTATTTCAAAAGTAACTTCAGAATAGTGATTTAAAGTTTTATAAGGCTTTGATAAAGGAGGATGAAAGTTTTCTGGTGTTAGGATACTGAAATTCTTGATACAATATTATTAAATCACCAAGCTTAAATTATTTGCTTTAAAATCGGTGTCATATCTTTCCTTGTTAACATTATAGTAATCATCAGAGCTTTTTTGAGCAATTTTTCTAGCTTCTTCATTTGGTAGATATAGAACTTGCTTTTCGATTAATGGATCATATAGTTAATGTTTCATTGGAAATTTTGATACAGAATATGATGAATTATTATATTTTTCAGTAACTTGAACAATTCAGCAGTTTTGTCCATGCAATATTACATTGATAAGAATTTAGTTTATATTTTAATCTAGTTATGTTAGATTAACTCTTCTGATTTTGCTATTAACTTGTGGTCTGCTAGCAGTATTTAATAACTGTGTAACATTAGGATTTTTAAAAGATGCTTAACCTTATGAAGAATGTAAACCAGTATTTTTATCACTGAAAATTTTCATTATAACCTGAATCTGAAACATTTCTTCTGAGCATGCCATCTAAGTTTCAGTAGTTACACTCTTAGACGAAAATTTCAATGCATAATAAGTCGCAGAATCAAAAGCAATCTAAATATACTTTTTATAAGAATTATAATAATTTAAACCACCATCAGTAGCAATAGATAACAGGTCAATGATTCACTTACATATGGGAATGCTTGCATTAAACTAAATTTATTTTCTTTTCAAAGTATTCATTTATTTTATCTAACCAGTTATTTTATATTCAGTATCTTTTTCCGTTTTCTGTATCAACCTCTTTTTCCGTTTTCCTGCAGAATGCAAATTTTTAGTTCGTGCGTATTCAAATGATTAATTTAAATTTGTTTGTTGGATTAAAAGGTGTGAGCCTGTTAGAAAGCGCAATTTCGCAATTATTTTTATTTAAGAGAATTTGATTTATCTATTTCAAAAGTAACTTCAGAATAGTGATTTAAAGTTTTATAAGGCTTTGATAAAGGAGGATGAAAGTTTTCTGGTGTTAGGATACTGAAATTCTTGATACAATATTATTAAATCACCAAGCTTAAATTATTTGCTTTAAAATCGGTGTCATATCTTTCCTTGTTAACATTATAGTAATCATCAGAGCTTTTCTGAGCAATTTTTCTAGCTTCTTCATTTTGGTAGATATAGAACTTGCTTTTCGATTAATGGATCATATAGTTAATGTTTCATTGGAAATTTTGGTACAGAATATGATGAATTATTATATTTTTCAGTAACTTGAACAATTCAGCAGTTTTGTCCATGCAATATTACATTGATAAGAATTTAGTTTATATTTTAATCTAGTTATGTTAGATTAACTCTTCTGATTTTGCTATTAACTTGTGGTCTGCTAGCAGTATTTAATAACTGTGTAACATTAGGATTTTTAAAAGATGCTTAACCTTATGAAGAATGTAAACCAGTATTTTTATCACTGAAAATTTTCATTATAACCTGAATCTGAAACATTTCTTCTGAGCATGCCATCTAAGTTTCAGTAGTTACACTCTTAGACGAAAATTTCAATGCATAATAAGTCGCAGAATCAAAAGCAATCTAAATATACTTTTTATAAGAATTATAATAATTTAAACCACCATCAGTAGCAATAGATAACAGGTCAATGATTCACTTACATATGGGAATGCTTGCATTAAACTAAATTTATTTTCTTTTCAAAGTATTCATTTATTTTATCTAACCAGTTATTTTATATTCAGTATCCTTTTCCGTTTTCTGTATCAACCTCTTTTTCCGTTTTCCTGCAGAATGCAAATTTTTAGTTCGTGCGTATTCAAATGATGTAGAATTGGGTAATATTTAAAGAAACGTTTCAGACTGTTTAATCACAGCGTGTTTCCCCTGCTGAAGGCCACATCACTACTTGAAATTCCACAATAGCAGTCTGTCTTTGGCGTTGCTTTTTATTCTTGTCAATAGTGCTGGTCACACCGGTATAGATTTGAGCCAACTTTCACGTCATTCATTTTTGTGTAGCCTTTGGCTAACATAAGATTTAAATTAGTTTTAATTTTGATTCATTACTTTTGAGTTACGCCATAAATGCTGACTGGTTTTAAGTACAAGAAGTGTCTTCTCTTAATTTATTTGAGTTCTGAATAAAAGATCTATTACACCCTTATTACGCTTCTCTGTTTTCTTACTGAACAAAATGATAAGTCGCTTAGATCCATATAGAGTCTCGACTTAGTGTATGCTTTCCAAGAAGAGAAGACTCTATATCTTTACCTTTTTTAATTAAATTGACATACTTCACAATGTTTACGATGATATCTGATATCTTGTAGTATCCGAACTCAGCAATATTTAGGAGATAACAAATTAGCATTGATGATACAACAATATATAGCATTTTCAAGTAATTTAGAACGAAGAGATTTTGATAATGCAATTTTAAATAGCTCTTGTTTCTTTATAGTTAAAACACTATTAATTTTTTTATATTTTAGGTTACATTATCTAAATTTTGATAATCATCAATATCTTTTCATGATACTAAATTAGTACACACAGATGATGGCAAATAGGATTCCTTGTTAACATATCAGCTTCAACATTATTACACCTTTTCTTATATCTTATATCAAAATCATACATAAATAATTTTAAAGATCATGAAATTAGTCTGCCTGTAGGATGCTTTATATTGCTAAGCCAAACTAAAGCAGTATGATCAACATATACATTAAAATTCCTGCAAATAGTAGTAAAAAATGTCTGAAAGCTTTCAGATTTTATATTACGTCCAAAGTGGCGTTTTCTTAACGTTTTGTGTGTTACCTTTATTTATTAAATATCACGTTATTCGCTATTTAAACCATAAAATTCAGCATTATCACAAAATACTATTTAAAGAGAGCACTTCTTTAGAATTTCCGATACGCAATCACGCGCGCTGGAGATAAATTTTTTGTATGTGTGTGTGTTTGCAGTGTTGCCATTACTCGCTTTGAAATTGTTCAGTTTGTCAATCAAAAGCTGGTTAGTTTTAAAAAATATGAAATAGATAATAAAACAAATTAAATTCCAAAATTGGGCTTCCAGATGCCCATATTCGAGTGGAGGACTAGTTATTCAAAATTTGACGTCTCTAGGCACCGTTGATTTTTCACAATTCGAGAAACCTACATACTTCATGCAAATTCTTTATTATTTAATTTCTTTAAGTATAATGCAGGGTTCTAATATTTGGTTGTAATAGTTTGAAAAGTATATATTTTCTTTTGCACGTACATCAAATACTATTTTAAGATGTTCTAAATATTCTTCAAAATTCTGGCAGAATATTATGATGTCATCAAAATAATTTAAAGCAAACGGAATTTTATATCTATTTAAAATTTGTCCAAGAGCTCTTTGTAAACTAGCTGGGGAACTTTTATTGCCAAATATAATGTATTGAATTCACAAAGACCAAAGTTTATTGAAAATGCTAATTTTCCAGTAATGTTTTCAGTTAATTTTATATAACAACCATTCATTTTATTTTATGTACCAGTTTATATGCCCAGCGGACGCTTCATTATATAGCTTTTGATGAAATAAAAAGCTTTT
Source organism: Stegodyphus dumicola (assembly GCF_044657685.1). Classification (NCBI taxonomy): domain Eukaryota; kingdom Metazoa; phylum Arthropoda; class Arachnida; order Araneae; family Eresidae; genus Stegodyphus; species Stegodyphus dumicola. Next base: position 94,315,134 of record NC_140769.1, read on the forward strand.
CTCTAGCCTCATCGGTAGTTTTAACCGATTTCTACATGGACGGAGTTCTGTCGGCTGCTTAACTAAAGAGTGTTCAAGAAAGTTCACCCAGTTACTTGAATGTGATGGAATGAAACTTGTCATATGAAATGATAATGCTAAGTTAAATCAAGCGGAGTTCGGAAAATATTCTTTCCGTTATTCAGCAAAAGGAAAGATTGTGAAAGCTCTAGAAGTGCAGTGGAACACACAATAGTAATTATTTTTCCTTCATAGTGCCCATTGAACCTGGCAGCACATACATCACATCAAACGAACAATGTTGTAAGATATAGCTCACATTTACGATCCTATAGAATTAGTTGGACCAGCCATTAACAGAGCTAAAATATTTGTGTAAAGGTTATGGTTTCTTCAAACTGATCGGCACGAACCACTTCCTAGACCGATATCTCTTGAATGACACAATTTTGTCTCAACGCCTTCCGTAATCAAAGATCTACGTATTTCGAGATGTGTGTAAGCAGCGATGTAGAAAAAAATTATCATAGGTTTGCTATTGCTCAGAAGTTACGTATGGAGCTAAGGTTTAATTTCAAGCTATTCCAAAAGTAAAGCCTAACCAGCGATCTTTGTGAAGCAAGTTGCTCCACTCAAGATAAGGAAGATTCCCAGATTTGAATCCGCTTGCTTACTTCTATCCAAAATGGTTGCTTCGACTCTGTGATCACTGAAATTACGATTTGACCAAGTTTATCTCTGGTCAGACTTCACTATCGTCCTTGCGTGGTTAAATAGGAATACTCATCGACTTAAAACATTTATAAGCAAAGAGTTTCAAGCATTCAGCGTCTCACCGAGAACTTCAAGTGAGGTCATGTACCCTCGGAGAGTAATCCAGCAGATATAATTTCACGCGGAGTGGATGCTAAGGACATATCTTCGAATTGGATGCCGTGGCATGACCCACATTTTTTACAAATAGAGACATATGAGTACAGTTAAGTATGGGAAGTTCTACAGAAGATTTTTATCTGAAGAAACTGCGATCTCCTGTCGGCACTGTATTGACTTTGCTTGTAGATAATGGTGTATTAGACGGTCTCACGAACTTGATTATTTGAAATTAATTATTTAAGCTTTGTTTTCGAGTTCATACTTAATACAAGAAACCTAGCTGACTAGCGAAGACGACCACTAACATCAGAAAAAACTAAATAATGGTCGATATGCTCTAATTATCAGATCTCAAGTAAATGTTTCCTCTTCGAAAATTGTCTCCTTTCGAACAGGAACAGCTTTCATGTCAAAAAGTAAGTTAAGATTTCTGAATCCTCTTTTAGATAAAAACGCTGCCATTCGCACTGGAGGACGTTTGAGTCAGTCGAATCCGAATTGCAATCATAAATATCCTATAGTTTTGCCACCTGGCGACAAACTAACGAAACTGATCATTGAATGCTATTATCATAGGAATAGTATAGGACGTCAAAACTAACTCCACAGCCAGATTTTTTAGACAGACCAGATAAAATGGGCTGTTCGGAAAGTTATTTCGTTTCCCACCCCCCTCCAACAGAGGGCTTAAGTGCAAAGCCACATAATTATTATATATATTGACAACAGATATAGCAAGACTTGCTTGTGAAAAGGTTTGATTGAATATACGCAGTAGTTTTTGGTTGGTACCCTTTCAGATATGGAAATGAAAAGCAGCCTTTTCGGCACATTTTACTTTTTTACTACAGAAAATATAAAAATGCTGTTCAAGCAAAGTAAAAATATTATCAGATGTGTATGGAGAAGATGTATTAGCAGAACGCCAGTGCCAAAAATGGTTTGCAAAATTTCGATCCGGCAATTTTCACCTTGAAGATGCACCACGTTCTAGAAGGCCAGTTAAAGCTGATGAAGACACAATAATGGCATTAATTGATGAAAATTGGCAAGTAACTACTCGTGAGATCGCTGAGAGATTAAATTTATCGAATTCGATTGCTCATAATCATTTGAAACGCCTAGGTTTAATCTATTAAAACCTCAACATATGGGTGCCTCATTTCTTACTGAAAGAAATTTGTGCCCTCGCATTGACGTTTATGATTTGCTTCTCAGAGGTCAAGAAACTGACCATTTCTGAAGCGCATCCCCCCTGGTGATGAGTGTTCCACCAAGATAATGCGAGACCTCATTAAGTTTGGTAACTCGCCAAAATCTTTTAGAGCTTGGCTGGGATGTTCTGCTACACCTACCATACTCTCTAGATCTAGCACCTTCTGATCATTATTTATTCAGGTTTCTACAAGATTCTTCAGACGGTAAAACCTTTACTTTAAATGAGGAGATCAAAATTCACCTGGATCAGTTTTTTGCCAGCAAAGAAAAAAATATTACGAGCGTGTAATCATACTGCTGCCAGAAAGATAGCAAAATGTATTGGATTAGAAGGGACAATATTTAATTCAATAAAATATTTATTCGCTATAAGAAAATCATCTTCCGTTTTCATAAAAAAAAACGAAATTACTTTCCGAACAACCCAGTAGGTTAACACGTTGACAAAAAGAACAAATATTGTCCAAAAATATTAGAAAAGATGGCATCACGATTATATTAATCATACTTGTAACAAAGAGCTATTGACAGTTTTCTAAACATAAAATTTCTGTTGGCGCTATTGCATTGTTGAAGGAACATAATTTTCCTACCTCCAAATGACCTGTCTGTCAAATAAATAAAGTAATTTCTGGTCCTGATGGTAAAATTCATGTGGTGATCGTAAGAACACCAACTGGCATTTTTAAAAGATGTATTTCAAAAATTTGTATACTGCCTGTCCAGTGGGACACTGTTAATTTATGTAATTGTTCCGGTTTGACTAGAAACTTTCACTATGCCGATGATCCGGTTTGATTAGAAACAAACTTTTCTCTGCCTCAGAATGGCAACGGTGAGAACTTGACTTTCGATTTGTTATGACGCAGCTAGAACGCTGCTGGTCCTGAGATGTAACATTAGATTCGATTCTAGATTCTAGATTAGATTAATTTTATTATTTTAATAAATCCTTTTAAAACTAGATTATTAGATTAGATTTATTTGATCATAGAATTATAGCTGAACCACCGCTCGCAGAAATTTTAGATGTGGCATTTAGATACGTCGTTAGATAGTTATATGCGTAGGCAGCGACATTCGTGATTCGATTAGTGTACATTAGTGCGTACATAAACAGTAATATTTAGTTTATTATAACTGCAACTACCGTAATTTCCGGAAGAAAGGCCGCATCAGCCTAAATTTTGCACTCGAGAAAAATGGCGGGAAAAAAATTAAAATTACACAGAAACGCCGCATCAGCGCAAACGCCGCAATAGATTAAATTGCACGTAACATCGTCGGGGGCCGTATAGATGCAAAATCTCAACCTAAGTCCTGATATATGACATACCAGTTAAGAAAAATGCATGAAATGAAACCATAACTCAAAAATAAATTAAAGGTGAGAATGTGGAAAATATATTTACCTTCACATATATACTTGTATTTACCCACTAAAGAAGTCCATATTTGTAATACTCAGACTATATTATAAAAAATGTTGCAACAACGAAATATTAAATTTGGATGACAAAAGGAAATTTTAAATTTTACTTACAAAAGGAATTGCAGCAAACTATACATCATATGAAGCCATCAAAATCTGATTCTTCACTATCTGAATTAAAAAGATTTAGTAAATCCTGATCGAAGTCTTCCAGATCGTCACATTCATCCTCGTGGTTTACAGTCTCTTTATCTAAGGATATAATTTCAGCTTCTTTGAACCCTGCTATTATTGACGATGTTTTTACCGATTTCCACGCACTTCCTACCCGCTTTGCAACTTCTTCATTAGATGCTCTACGCATTTTACAGCTTTTGGTATACGCATGCAATCCTTCACTCATTCAACAATCCCACCGCTTTCGGACTTCAGCTTTGAAGGATTTATTACCTGACAAATCTAACGGTTGTAAGATTTTTGTCAAACCACCAGGAATTATTGCTTCGGTCGTAGACAATTTTTGACATCTGGTTTTCACTGACTCAAGTAAATGAGCACGCATGGAATACATTATCAATAAGCCTTTTGGTTGGAAAAAAGATCCCATACGGCACTGCCAAACTTTTTGTAGCCACTCATGCATGATTGTTTCGCACATCCAGCCATTCTCGTTTGCACAAATAATTACGTCATTAAGAAAATCTCCCTTCGGAATAGTCTTTCGTTTAAAAATTATCATCGGCTTTAGCTTGTCACCGTTTGCGGCACAAGCTAACACACATGTAAATGACGTTCTTTCATGCCCCGTCGTAAGCACAGATACAGTTTTTGCACCAGTTTCATCAACAGTTCTGTTTGCAAGAGAGTCGAAAGCTAACGGCGTTTCATCCATATTTATTATCTGTGACCGAAGAAGGTTTTCTCTTTTTTTTTTTTTTTGTCAATAATATCTGTCACATATTTTTAAAAATCTGATGTGTACACCACATGACTTCCTTGTACGGAATATTAAATTATACGCATTTTTTCTTGCATTTCATTTAAACTTATTGGATTGAATTAAATCTACTTCGCCGACAGCGCATAAACCACAATAGAATAAATGCATTCTTTAAAATTCACTCTAGTATTTGTTTACCATAGCGACACTCTGGCGCTAGATTCAAACAGTATTAATAATTATATAACAGTTAACTTATATAATAATTATATAACGGAAACTAAGTTAATAACTCGAGCGAGTCTGGCCCCTTCAAATTCCTTCGGTGGAAAATGAAGTGGAAATTCCGTGCGGAGTGACGTTTATTGCATAGCAACCAATCTATCTCGGTGGTGTGGCTAGAGCGGACGTGGTCAGAGCGGACAGTGGTTACAGCGGACACGTGAGGGGAGCTGGGTGGGCAGAGCGGACATTCTTGCACCTGTTGTGTTATTTCCCTAATCAGTCAAATGTGATCTATTGTGTAGTTTCGAGCTTTGCACCTGCTGTAGAGATAAGCCGATACTTTTGAGAGAGAAGGCCTTTCTCATTTTCTCAGTAGATGTTCGATCCTGAAGTGTGTATGTCGTTTTATCGAAAAAATCTGTGATGGAACCCATAGCCATTTCAACAAAATTACTCTCTACAAAAAAAGGAAAAGAATGTTTAGTTGTAGATGATTACCCACACCGTTTACACCGAAAAAATAAATTAGGAATGAGTTGGGTATGTGTAAAAGAAAAGACACATCATTGTAAAGGAAATGTGAAGACAAATTTTCAGTACGAAGTACTGAAGAAAACTGAACATTCCTGCCCGCCCAACGTTGCTGAGATCGAAGTTAAAAGGAAGTTAGAGACTTGCATAAAAAGAGTCCGAGAAGAAACATCAGTTCCCGTTTCCCTAGGTATTTCAAGAAGAACTTTCAGAATTATATCAGAAAGGTTATGATTTCGTTGCTAAAATACCGACATACTCCAATGCCAAAACTGCTTTATGTAAGGAGAGGAGAAAGGCTTTGGGAGCTACTCAAAATCCCCAAAATGCCAATGACATTCAGTTTGCAAACGATACACTTTTGCTTTCTAATGGAAAAAACTTTCTTCGCTTAGACTTTCAAAATGACCAAGGTAACAGGATTTTAGTATTTGGAGGAGAAGAATCTCTGTACCTTTTGGAAAATGGAAAGACTTTTTTCTTAGATGGACCATTTAAAAGTTGTCCGAAACAATTTGCTCAAATATATACAATACACGTCGATTTAAGGAGTACAGCAACTGAGACCAACATTTACCCAGCGCTTTTTGCATTTCTGCCTGATAAGAGACAAGCAACTTACATTGCAATGCTTCAGGAAGTGAATATATGATAAAATTGGGTTTTGAAGCCGCAGCCATCAATAGTTGTATGTTAGAATTTCCCAGTTCGACTATTTCCGGTTGTAACTTTCATTTTAATCAATGTTTGTGGCGTAAGATACAAGAAGTGGGTCTAGTAAAGGAATATAAAGAGAACGAAGATATAAGAAATGTTTGTAGAATGATTTCTGCATTAGCTTACTTGCCAATGGAACACATAGATGATGCTTGGAGCATTGTATGGGAAAAAGCTTTTAGCATTGACAAACTTACCACATTCATTGATTATTTTGTCGAGCAGTGGATGGACAATCCAAATATGCCCATTAAAGTATGAAACGTATATGGACAGCGTCATAGGACAAATAATTCTGTTGAAGGGTGGAATTCCAAATTAAATGCAATCACTGGCAGAAACCAGCCTAATGTCCACTTATTAGTCAGAATACTAAAAGAAGAAACACAAAAAGTGTCTTTTTAATTTGAAATCCAGAGAATTAGGCGACCCTGGAATAAAAAGGAAAAAAGCATACGTAAAATTGGATGAAAGAATTGAAAACATCCTTAACCCTTTAACTGCTTAAGACGTGTTTAAACGTTTTTGGAATTTCTTTAAATATGCTTAAGACGTCTTTACACGAATTTCAAATCGCATGAAAAATGCTTAAGACGTGTATACACGAAGCCCGAATTTCGCGAAGATTGCTTAAGACGTGTTTAGACGACGCGATCTGGTCTTCCTTCCCCTACCTTTCTGCAGGCGGCTGTCAGTTGACACAAAGGTCTTAATAGGGTGTGAAGTCTCTTTGGAAAGAGCACTTTAGGAAAAAGTCCTTAGAGTGAAGTATCTTTGTCAGACAGCAGGTATGTATTATCTATGTGCCGACTAAAAGTTTGCGAAAGAAGATAAATCGTTTTACAACTGTTTGCCTTGTGGTACTTTATACAAATGAAAGTCAAACAGGATCCGAAGTTGTTATAGTACATTGCCGAATTTTAGTAGAAACAAGAAAAAATAAGAATTGTAACGGAGGACGCCTTTATGCCTATATGTTATAGAATCAAATATTTTATTTTTGTATTGAAAAATGATTACAATTTCTGATTCGTCAGGAAAAAATATAAAATTTTGCAACCAGCTTTCTTGTTTGTCTTCGTATTTCAAATGCGCGTTATTATAATGGTACATTCTTAAATGTTAAAACTGTGCTTTCAGCATGCCTGAGTTTTGTACTCGTATGTGTGGCTCTATGCTCCGTAGAAATGGCGAACTGACATATAATAATTATATGAATGTTGAAAGGAAGATATTCTACTCGAAACTTCAACTAAATGGAATAAATGAATACGCCGAAGGAATTTCTAGAAATATTTGTTTTAAAAATTTTATTATTAAGATTTTAAATACAAAATGTTTTGGAATCTAAAGAAAAAATATGTAATCCTTGAAACATTTCTGGAAAGAAATCTATCGATATAAAATCTCTTAAAATTAATGGAGTGTAAATGAATTAAAACAATTAGTGTACGGAAGAATTAGATATACTCCGCACAAAAAATTAGTCAGAAGATCAATTATTTAAAGATATGAATTAATTACATTAAAAGAATTTAAAATAAATTAACATCTGTCCAAATGTCAATGCTAACAGCAATAGCACGAATGAAAGTTATTCTTTAAATTCCGAACTTAATTCATCCGTCGGTACGCAATGATTGTGTCTTTGCGATTACTTTTCTTATAGATACTACAAAACGCCGCCAACGAAGTAGCGGTAAAATCGTTGAATACTAATAGTTAGAAGCGGGTTCAAATCATGACGAATGGATTGCCTGCATACCAGTTTTAGCGAATTTTTGCTGCCCATGTTTAATGTGAACATGAGCCAATTTTAGTTAGCTTTTCATGATGACGTGCCTTGACTGCGAGTCCTCGCTCGGGTTGTGTTTGGTTTGGCTTGTTAGATTATTAAGCACGTGAAGGCGATCTGTCTAAGGGAAGGTATGCTTTCGTGACAGATTTTCTAAGGGAAACAATCTCGCACTGCAAAAAGTTAAAACCATAAAAACGCCCATGCAATCAGCTTGTTCACGGGGGTTTGAATGCAGGTCAAACTACCAGTATGTTAAGAGAAGCGATTTCAAGAATGTTTAATTATTTTATTTAATTTGTCATAAGCTAAATAAAATAATTAAACATTCTTGAAATCTCTTCACATTACTGAAATGGCAATAACTTCAAATTATACTATGCTACCACTTTTCCTCTAATATGAAATTTTGAACTTTTCCGTTATCGGACAGCTCACCAGCGGCTGAGCGGAGTCTAACGGAACAACTGGGGGTTCTGTCCAGGGTTCCAATCCCGGCAAACGGGCTGGTTGCCAAGATGATATTCTTAGTTTTCCATATGTGTAACATGTATAAAAGCCAGTTTCCGTTAGGCAGTCCTCGAACGAAGGCATCCTTCACCTTAGGCAAATAACCATCGAGTAGTAACTTTGCCATAATCAAATAAACCTTTATCCATAACATGCTTCAAATATTTTTATGTTGAAAAGTTTATGCGCCAAAGTTGGCCTCCGTTGAATGAATGTTGTTTATTTTTTCCTTGTTTTTTATAACAACAATGTTCTTGTTTTCAGAATCTGAATTATCAATAAAATTCTTTTAATAATATGCGATTCTATTTTGTTTTTTTGTTTAATGAAAAATTAATTTAAGCGACAAATCTCTTACATTTAGAAAAATTTTCGATTTTCGAAACGAGTTGCTGTCAAAAGCGCATCTTCTCGTTGCTGCATATATTTATTTAAAGCAAACTGCTTGGCGCGTATACTTTTATATTTGAAAAGATTCAGAGAATTTTCAACAAGGAAATAAAGTTATTAATTTTACTGAATTTTGTGGATTCTTTGTGTTTCGAGGTAAAAGTCAAACCATCAGATATGTGATAACCTTAAAATAAGGGTATATATAATCAGGATTTTGCGGCCAGACATTCCCAGCGAAATACATTACAAAAAATTATCTATGTAGAATTAATGTATATTCCGTTTAGTATTTTAATTTATCAGTGTTATTACACATCAGTTTATCAGTGTAAGTTATATCGAGTTTTAGTCGTGTTCGATATAAGAATTTTATTTGGTTTATATAAATCCGATTCGTTTAATAATATTATATTTATTAAAATACTATTTATTAGGTTTCCAAATCTGTCAAACCCAATCAATGGCCTCCTGGCTAAGATATCTGATTATCGCTATTTCGACTCATATTCGAACCCAAACAAACGAACTGGTTGAATTTTGTGATTTCCCCTATGTGTAACATGAACATGAGTACGTTTTACTTAGAAAGTCGTCCATGGAGACATTCATTGCCTTCGGCTGATAGGTCTCGTTTCCTTTGCCATACTCAAAAAATCTAAAAAATTTTCAAAAAGACTAACAGATGCATATAACAAAATAAAATTAAGTAAATGCATTTAAGAAAATAAAATTAAGTAAATGCATATAAAAAAACTGAAGTAAATGTATATAACGAAAAAAAAAAAAAAAATGAGGTAAAAAGAAATTTTCAATAATTTTTCAATACAGTAGTTTTTAAATTGCTTGTTTTCAAATTTTATTTCATTTTTATGTATGTACTAATATACAGTGTATGTGTGCGAAAGTGTGCTTGTTCGGCATATCCATAAATATTAATTAATTAAATAAATCTGATTTGAAAATGCATGCACTAACGCACTATTCTCGTAATTTGAAAAACACTAAAGTATTGTCTGAGAAAAATATTTATAAAGAAAATTAAATTTCGTCTCCTTACTCGGTGCTGTGTAAAAAATTTAAATAAGCTTATTAATTTTTTTCTTCTTTATTAAAAACAAATTAGTTTCTTTTCATCTATATATGAAAAATAACAAAATCTTGCTGTCAGAATGGAAATTCTTAAAAATATAAAACTCGTTTTTTTCGAACAAAAGCTTCTGAAAAATTTCTCTAGGTCAGCAGGTAGTAACAGGACTACTGACTGCTTTGTTTGAAAAACCGGATGAAGTGGATGATTTTACCCACAAAAGGTTTTCTTTAACAAAGCAGATGCGGTCCAAATGGCTTTGCTGAGAAGCGTTCGTATTTGAATAGCTTGAAGCTTGAAAGCTTGAGTTGGAAGACGTTCCCGAAGCAATCAGTCAGACAGCAATAAAATTTGTTATAGATATTTCTCTCTCTCTCTCTCTCTGTGAGTTCTTGAAATCTTGGAATGGGTGAAAGTTTATTTTGTTTTACATATATAAGGAAACTGCATGTAAAGCAAAATAATTCAAGGCACCCATTGTATGTTAATCATTGTACGTCCCCTCAGCTCTTCGGTTGGGTATTAAGAAAAGAAATTCCTATACTGCTTTTGTATTACTTGTATAGTGAAAGATTTGAAAAAAAATAGCTTCATATGAAAAGTTTTTCTCTGATGAACGAATACAGCTGAAACATGTTTCTGTCTTCAAGTATATCCACAAAACATGAAATAGTATTGTACTCTTTTGTATTCTATTGCATTTTTATATTACTTCGTGGTAAATTTTTTGATTCTTAAATTTCTCTCTCTCTTTTCTTATAATACACAAGTACTCTTTCAGATATGGCTGACCTATGAACCTAAATTTTTGTACTATAAAATATTATAAATTATTATAAATTTTTATACTATAAAATTTTATTATAAAAATAGCCGTAATCATTAGACACAGCTTTGTGTATATTATATTCTTGAATACATGCCTGCAATTAATACTAAGAATACTATTGATAAAATTCGTGATATAATTAATAATGAAAATACTGTTTAAGCTAAAAACTGATTTGAATCTTCTTTTCATTATAGGTTAACATGAGCCAAACAATTTTCGTTAGAAATATACAATTATGCTAACTTGACACATCAGATAGAAAATATTTTATCGTCATCATCGGCTATGATAAAAGATTTATACGCTTAAGATTTTGGATTATAATAAAGCACACAGGACCTATTTTTCTAAGGGAAAGGAAGTCTTCAGGGTAGATTTTTTTGTGGGAAACAAACTGTTAATTCACAATCAATTGTACTTATGAAAAACCCCTAATCCTCCCATGCAGCCGCTAGAATTTACCGGTGCTCAGCTATCTTACCGCTTGGAGACTAGTTGGCTTTCTGAACTTATGCAATAACTATATGAATTTGAATATTTGCATAGAAAACGAGCAAAATAAAATGACACATTCTAAATAGTACATTTTACTGAAATCAAACTTTCTTTGAAAAAGGAAAATTAATTGTAAGGAATAAGATGGATGCATTTAATTAAACGGCGCGCAATAACAGCGCTGATCATATGTTTCGTATAGGAAATCATTTTCTTCGTGTTATCGTATAACGGAAAATATCCACAGATTATATTTAACAGTTTTTAAGAAGTCATGGGTTATCTGCTTTAAGAGAACACCTTCGTGGGCAATTTTCTAAATAAAATTGGCTTGAATTCACGTTACGCATCGGGAAAATCATAAAGACCACAAGCAGCTAAACTGTTCGGTTGCCAACAACAAACTACCAACATCCAGCAATCTTATTCACTCAACTATAGTGAACTTAAACTAATGTTTGTATATTATTAGTAGTATTAAAATAACGAAAATATTTATTCTAATAAAAATTTTTGTTTGAATATCCTCCCTAGTAAGGTATTTCCTTTGGTTGGAGATTTGTCAACAATAAATGCTATGTTCAAACAAGACATTTATTTAGAGCATAATGCTTCAAAAATGTATGCTGGGATCCCTAGAAAAAAAATATCGCCGGAAAATATATCTCCAAAAAAATATTTAATTATTCATATTCTTATGATTAATTATTAAACAATTAATAACTTTTATAATTACTAAATGAAATGCTTATTTATACTTTACCAAATGTACAGCAACACTCTTTCTTTACAAAAATACCATATTGAATAAATTATATTGTAAGCTAATAAGTAAGAACATTGCTTTGTTTAATTAAGATACAATAACAAGCCGAACAAACATTAAATTGGAAGTCAAACAACAAAAATCAGCGTTATATTTTCAAATTTTCACAATCTAATTTTCATTATATCTTATCTCGTTCATTTGCGCTTTTGCAGCTGATGATGATAGTTCGGTAAAACCATCGAAACTAGTCCTGTGAAAATTTGAAAATATAACGCTGATTTTTGTTGTTTGACTTCCAAATTAATTGCTTTGTTTGTTATTAATATGTCTCATCTTTCCTATTTCAGATAAAATTTACTAGTGTTTCTTGGACAGGAAAGCAAGAATTTTTAATTTGAATCAATAAATTTATGATACACTGAAAACGGTTTAAAGTTATAATTCCCTTTCTGAATATCTTGAATGTATATGAAAAAGTAAAATGCAAATTTAATATTAATATTATCACCCTTAAAAAACACCCAAATGTTTCGCTTATTACTCTCTTAAAACTACGTAATAATTAAGGAAAAAAGAAATTATTTAAAATAATTATTAGTTGCATGCAGTTGAAGAATATAGGAAAATGCTGAAGGTTTTAAAGATTTTTAATTAATGACAAAAATACAGAAAATCGGAAATAATACGAAATGTTTCAGCGATATCTCAGAAGGAATGAAAGTTGCACCAGATATTTGTCAGAATATAATTTTAGTGATAGCAGTTTAATCAGTCTGCATTGAAATTCCGGTGATAATCAGTGACATACAGATTTAGGTTACTTAGGTTAAAAATGCGTAATAATTTAAAATATAACCGGGTAAATTTTAAAACCAATTTATTTGAAAACTAGCAGCTTTGCTGCGAGCCTTCGTCTGACTTTTAAATGTACCGGAAAAATGGCTGAAGGGAACTCCAAACGTTAAATTTAAAAACTGCGTAGGATTTTACTCTGCAGAACAACTTTATAAAAAAGTTATTACTTATAACAAAATTACAATGAAATAAGCAAATCCCTTAATACAAATATTAATTATCCTAATAAATAAATTAACCAAATTCCCTTTGCAAAATCTTAAGAACTCAAATGGTATAAAGGAGGTTAAGAACTTTGTTTCCTAAAAAAATCAGTCAAAACTTTTCAATATCTTAAAAACAGTGAAATGAGCAAAAAATAAAATAAAGGAATGCAAAAAACAAAAAATTCTGAAAAGCAAAGTATAATTAATGATATTTTATCTTATGTTTTCAAGGGAAAAAATTACAATGAAATAAGCTATATCTCTTAATACAAATATTAATTATCCTAATTAAAAAATTAACCAACTTTCCGTAGAACAAAAATCATGCAAAACTTTTCAATATCTTATAAACAGGGAAATAAGCAAAAAATAACATGAAAGTAACTCAAAAAACATAAAATTCCGCTCAGAATTTTACTCCACAGAACAACTTTATCAAAAAAAAAATCAATAAAAATATATTATATTTATATAAAAATGAAAATGAAATATGCCAATCTCTTAAAAACAGTGACATAAGAAATACGATGAAAAATTGCTGCCAAACCCATATTTCTAAAGAATGGAACTATTCAAAATGATGCGATTTCATCAAAAATCTATCAACAACAATAAGACAGGAAAATTGTTGCCAAAATCACATTTTTAAAGATGTGAGAAGTGTACTCGGAAGCTTCATTTAAAAAATCTTTTAAAAATACAAAATATTATCATTTTTCCAAAATTCTTTTTGTAAAAGCATTCGCAAGGATGAAAGTTTAACGTGTCCAAAAATCAAAGAAAAATAAACTGTACATTTTTAAAAATAAACTTTTTTAGAAAAAATCCCATTGAAAAAGTGTTAAGCTCCCTTTGTTAACCCTTTGAGGGGCGGTATATCAAATAATTTAAACTGTGGTAAAATTTTGCATGAACTATAACTTATGGACCCTAAGGACACAAAATTGAGACTTAAAAAAAATCTAGAGCGAAATCCTGAATTTGGACAGCCGGTATATATTTTATACCGGTGCCCCTCTAGGACATTTTTTTCAAGGTAGCTGGCAACTGGTAATCTTTGTTTTTTAAATTAATTTTGGTACTTTTGATGTGCGTCTGTAGTGATGAGTGCTTGAATATAATTATGTAAGTGTAAAGACATTTTTTTTTTTTTAAATTTCGGCCGAAATTTAAAATTTTAAATATAAAATTTATGTTTTTTATGCACTTTGATGATGCAACCCAGCTGAACGTACTTATGTAAAATATGAGTAAAAAGCTTTTCAACTTGATTTAAATTCAATATTATTTTATAAAAAAAATTAGCAAATATAATACTGCATGTGTAAATCGTATCATGCTGTAGCTGAACTAGTATAATATTACAAGCAGATGTAACTCAGCCGAAAATTTAAAAAAAAATTGGAAAATGGAGCACTACGACCGACTCAGTTGAGAAAGTATGTTGCATATTTGAAGTTGTATTTTATGCTTTAGATAATATGTGAAAAACACCATGCTTCATACTATGATGCAAAGAATGCCCCCCCCACACGAACACACACTTTAGATCATCGAGGACCGTAAGGGTCCTTTTTTTATTTTTTGTAAATATAGTTTGTAATATATCCTTTTGTTCAGGAAGAAACGCCATTAAACAATTTTATTATTTGTTACACCTCAAAGCTCTTATTCTGATTTTCAACCCCTTTGGTTCATAGGGGCTCTTTTTCAACTTTTGGATAAATTTTAGTTTGCATCTAAAACGGGCCTTAGAAATATTTTTCATCCTTTCACCAACTGTGAAAATTTATTTCCGAAACAATCTATTTGTATCAAGCAGAACGCAAATTTCTCTTGTGTTCTCTAGTCTTTCATCTGAAATTAACAAAGAATTAAAAAGAATTTCTTTAAAGAATAAAAGCATGCTTTCAAACTAGCAGTTTTTGTGATTACACTATGAGATGGACCTTAAGTACATTTCCATTTTAAGTGAGCTTTCCCTTTGTGTGATCTTATCACACCTCACAAAGGGAAGAAGGCGTGATTCCCGAATGACAAATTGGTTGTCAATCAACTCTTTTCATTTTATTGCATTCTAGGATTTTGGAAAACAGGAAGCAACAGGTGTCTTTTGGGGGCTAGCATGCTACGTTTAACCCCCACAATTGTGTAAAGTTTTGACCCCAGACGGCAATTTTGAAATCGATGAGTCTTTCTCTTGGGAAAGGGATAAGTGCTGAAATAAAAATTTTAGCTAAACACAGACGAATGGAACTTGAGCTGAGTACACAAAAAGAATAAATGAAACTAATATACTTGTATTCAGTCCTAGCGCATTCCTCCATGAAACTCCCCATTCCTCCATGAACATAATATTTAATCCTAAACGACTTATAAATTAATCATGAAAATTATTACATCATAAACTGTTACAATAATAAAGAAATTCTGTCATGTCACAGAGTAGAAAAGGAGAAGACTGGTGCTGCCATCTACTGGCGTGGTACCCTCAGTGTGGGCGCCGGTATATATTATATACCGGTTTTAAAATCGTATAAATAATCTTCTGTTAATTATCACTTCTGACTGAAATGAAGTAAATATATAAGATTCAGCATGTGTACGTCATATATTTGCAGATTTTGAATTTTTTCTTTCCCTCCAATAGAATTTATCAATCTTCCAACATGATATTTTGGAACGAGGTATATTAATGTCATAACTGTAAAATATTGAGCATTCATAGGGTGATGTTGCCATTTAGAATTGAAAGAAAACATTAGACACTTACAATTATAGCTTTTGGTGTAGAAAAATTAGCATTTTTTCGTAGGTTAAAAAATTGGCAAACAACCGGTATATATTATATACCGGTGCCCTTCAAAGGGTTAAATAAATTCGTATTTAATCGATTTATTGAAACACGAAATTTATTTTAAGTTCGCAAAATAGCTAAGTGCCTACGTTTCATGACGATGTAAAAATGGTGTGTGTAGAGTAAAATCTCGCTTTCCTATAGCCCATTATGTTTCAAAATGACACGAATTCGTCACAAAACGTGAAATAAAAAAAATTCGAATTCGAATTTCGAAAAAATCGCTTCGAAGTGCACTGGCTCTTGTGTAGATGTACCTATGTACCAAATTTCGTAGCCGTGGGTCTATTAGCTTACGCGCAGCGCGAACGAAAGACACACACACAGACAGACTCTTTCTTTTATTATATGTAGAGAAGATATAAGATTGTTTAGGGAAGGAAACTTTTAAGTTTCGCAGCTGTACCCTGACCCTTAAGACGGTCATCACGGAGAGTCTAGCCTTTTGCAATTCTCTTGAGGGCTCACATCTACCGGACAATATCTAGTGTAATCAATCTCACTTAGCGGAATCATTGAAGTAAAATTCTGGGAGGGATGGGAAATAACAAAAGAACTGCTTGACAATTTTCAGAGGTTTGGGGTTATTTTCGCGACATTTTACGGGAAGTTCGGTCCAAAACTAGCGACAGTTTTAAAGGGATTCGCAGAAAATCCCTCGACAGGCTAAGGGTTAAGGAATTCGAAACATCAAACAATTTAGAAAAATGTCTCAAATCTTTAAGTTTTGTAACTAGGTTGGACTAAATCCAATGGTAAATGATATTTATGCCTTTATAATAAAGGTTAATTAGTATTTATTTACTTGTATTTATTTTTCTTTTATTTACTTGTATCTGTTTTATATATTTTACTTTTAGTATTTATTTTTACTTACATTAATGAAACTAATTAATTTTATGGCAGTTGCATCTGTTCTAATATTTATTTGACTCTAAAATACAGTTTTCCACAAAATCCCTGGAGTTCGTTCATACCCTTCATTCTATTGTTACTTACTATTAATTTTTAAATATTTCTCTGAAAGTTTTTATTTTTATTACATTTTGCTATGTTTAAAATGCATTTGCACTATAATATCTTAACAATTTAATTTAAATAATTAAATTTCATTGGCAAAAATGTATTTATCCTTGTAATTCGATAATCGAGTGCAAAAACAGAAAACTTCGGTGAAAAAAACGTTATCCCACGTGAAAGAGAATTTGCCACTTAAAATACTGTTTTAAACTATATTTGTGATTTTTAAAAGTATTTATTTACTTATTTATCTGCACCCTTTATCTGTTCCATGATGGGGGGAAAATGTGTCCGCTCTGACCACGATGAGTTTCGCAGTGTCCGCTGTAACCACTGTCCGCTCTGGCCACGTAACCTCTATCTCACCTCTACATTGCTCGAGGCTGAGGGGAAGGGGTAGTTTGTTGTCAAAACAAGCGTCTAGCCCCTCAGATGCTAGTTTCCTCCTGATTCCTCCCTGATCGTTCGCGCAGATTCACGCGCAGCGTGTTTACTCCAAGGAGCTCGGCGTGGTCAAAGCCGATTTTTTTTAAAACGCCACGCGTTTAACACGTTACGAATTTGGTCCGCATTACTGAATGTAAATTAATTAATTTGATTAGTTTTTCTGAAATAGTTTTCATTTTAATTGGTATATATATTTATTTGTTCATATGTTTTATTATAAATCTATACATAAAGGAAGAATTCCTGATTTATTCACCTACAGATCATCGCCCGAAGCTATTAGAGATACAGATATCAAAACTTAAGAGCTTATTACTTTTGTACCGAAGATGTCATTTAAGAAGCGATTTTTAAAGATTCGGCGGGCAAAACATGTTTTTATGTTTTTTCATATAAGGAAGAAACAGATGTACATAAGATTCTTGCTTTAAAATGTATGGAATATGAATACCTAAAAACCAATTTCAAACGTTTTCAAAATTCGGCTCCGAAAGGGGGGGGAACGTGTTCTTCACATATTCCTTCATACCTCAGATATCCATAAGACAGACTTATGAATTATTGCTGTAAAATGTAAGGAATACAAATAAATGCTGACATCAACATGTGTGGGGAGAGGGACTGATTGGCATAAAATACAAGTTTACATAATGTACAAGTAAGCCTTGTTAAAAGTGCACACCAGATATGTAATGCTAGTTAGTATTAAAAAAAATAAGGTTTCTATTATTTAATGTTATTAATAATTAAAACCCCAAAATAAAAATGTGGCAATTCTCAAAACTGTGATGTGTTTGTTACCATGTTCAGTTAGTTTTAAACAATTCTACACATAATAAAATGGCTAGTGCACAACATGTGAATATACATGGGGTTGAATAATTAGAAAATAAAAAACTTGACAAATATTAAATAGCAAGCATTGAATAATACAAAATATTGCTTACTGTTCAAATTTGGGATTGACTCAGTTTCACCAAAATATATTTATCTACATTAAAATGTTTGGTAATAATCTATTGACTGAACAGTACAAAAGACTATTGACTGATCAGCGAATAAGCCCTGATTTCAAAATTAAATATCACTACAATAAAAATCGACAGAATTATGTGGTAAACTGTACATTTATTAGCAAAACTGTAAAAATGGTGTACAAAAGTTTAGAAAATTTAGTTACGAAAATCGTTAACAGATGGCACTCTGCACTGAAAATTCTCTCTGAAAGGAGTCAAAAAAAATAATTAAAAAAATAAAGCAGCCCTTGCAATCAAAATACAATTTTTTCAAAATGTTCACCATTCGAAACAATGAGGTGGCATAAATGAACAATGAAATTTGAGATCACGTCTTGCAATGTCTCGACGGAAATGGAATAACATGCAACACCAATGAACGATTCAAGCTCATCTAGAGTAGCAGGATTGTTTCGATAGACAGCGTCTTTCAATGCGCCCCACAGAAAGAAGTCACATGGACTCAGATCGGGAGAATAGGGAGGTCAAGCTATTCCTGTGTCAGTAAATTGAGGATAATCTAACGCAATTACTCTATTCTCAAAGTATTCATGAAGAAAGTGAAAAACTTTATTTGTTCGATGTGGTCGAGCCCCATCTTGCAGGAACCACTCGATACCTGGTCGACCCTCCAACACTAGTTGAGTGCTGACAAATTGTTCCAAAATTGTAACGTAACGTTCAGTAGTTATTGTTTCTCATATGAAAAAGGGTCTGATAATGTCTCTGGTGCATACCGCAGCCCATGCCATAACTTTAGGCGAATGCAGTGCTTTTTCTTCACACAAATGAGGATTTTCAGTACCCCAAAATCTCCAGTTTTGTTTATTAATGATTCCATTCAAATGAAAATGTGCTTCATCTGTGAACCAGATACAGATCCCATCAAATCGTTGTCGATCATTGTTAGAATCTGATTCACAAAGTCAACCCTTTGTTGCATAGCTTTCATGGGTATGGCCTGATGACTTTGGATTTTGTATGGAAACAGCCGTAGGCTATTTTTAAATATTTTTTGTGTGCCTGTTCAAACCTGTCTCTGATGCAATCCGTCGGATGCTTTTCCTAGGATTTTGCTGAACAAATCCAGAAGCTTTGGTTGCATTTTCTATAGTGACTATAGTGTGCTTAGGCCCAACATTTCCCTTTCGATCATCAGCCCTGCTGCCAGTCCATTCGAATTCCGTGAAGAGCATGAGAATGGTTTTCGCATCGGTTCCAACTGGAACATTGAATAGGTTTTGAAAATTGGGATGTGTTGCCATAGGACTGTGTTCTAATCGGCGAAATTACAGAACCAAAATACATATTGTTCAATGAAATACATTATTTCACTTTCTACGCTAGCCTCTTTTCACTAGCCAACAGTTGTACTGATCACTTTCGACTTCGAAGCACATTTTAAAGGCTATTGTTAGGTCATTGCGATTACAGCGCCATCTGTTAGCGATTTTCATAACTAACTTTTGTACACCATTTTTACAGTTTTTCTAATAAACGTACAGTTTACCGCATAATTCTATCGATCTTTGTTGTAGATATATTTAATTTTGAAATCAGGGTTTATTCGCTGATCACCCAGTAGGAAGGATATGCGTCTAGTCGAACGTAAACACCGCTTAGATGGAAGTGAATGGGTTTGTAGGAAGAAAGGTTCAGATGGTCACTATGTGAAGCATTCGATCAGAAAGAGTACTTGGTTTGAAAAAAAGTCATTTGAGTATGATTGATATTTTGATTTTTACGTGGCTCTGGGTGTACGAACAGAATTCAAAAATCATAGTAAGTGAATATTTGCTTTTCGTAGTGCTTAAATGTATAACATATTTTTCCGTTTTTATGTTATTTTATTGTTTGGTTTAAAATGTATTTTATTGAGATTATGTCGTTTTTGTTTGCCTATATTGTAGAATTTGGTACTCCTTTGACTTTTTAAGTGAAAATATATCGATGTGTACATGGACAAAGTAAAGGGAGTGAACAATGCAAGTTTGCGCAATTCTGGGATTTTTTATTAAGTGAAAATAGGTCGATGTGTACATGGATAAAGTTAAAAGAGTGCGCAATGCCATTTTTGTGCAATTCGGAGAAATTTTTTAAAGTGAAAATAGGTTGACGTGTACATGGATAAAGTCAAAGGAGTGGAGTGTGCAATGCCATTTTTATGCAATTCAGGGATTTTTTTTTTAAGTGAAAATAAGTCAATGTGTACATGGATACCGACTTTGTGCAATTGTTTGTCTTGTTATTTTTGGCAAAAGTCACCGCTTCGCAAGCCAAAATTAACAAGTCAAAGAATTGCACAAAATCGGTATCCATGTACCGGCAAAAATCGCCAAGGGGTACCCTAAAATATACTTTTACCTGTATTTCTTGTGCATTTAACATATCATATATTATCTAGTTGTAGTGGTGCTGATTTTAGAATCATGTCTAACACATCACATTGTTTGTCAGATTTTAATGAATCTACTAATTCTAAACATGTTTGATTTAGTTCATTCTTTGTGTTCCAGTGAGAGAGTCTGTGATTTTTTTTTTTTTTTTGGCTACTTAATTCAAAATTCATTTTCAGCTTCTATAATAAGTGGATAATTCATTATGTATTGTAGTTGTAGTATAAGTAACAGTATTTCTAGTGTGCTGATGTTGGTAATGTATTTAACAAATAGCAGTATTTCTAGTGTGCTTGCACATACTCTACCTAACTTATAAGGTATTTCTCCCGCCTTCTTGGTGTGGTGATCTGCATACTGGGCGCATATTCCAGAGGTCCGCAGTTCGATTCCCGGCGAAGGCATTGCTAATTTTTCATTCTGTCTTGCTTCCAATGTAAAATTCTAATGTCTGTACAGTGGCGCTCGAACTAAAAGGGTGTTAGATGATTGTTCTCCACACCCAGGATTTGGCGATTAGGTCCCCTAAAAACCTCAGTCGCCCTTTAAAAGGGGAAGTATATAAAGTATTTCTCCCACCTTCTCGGCATGGCTTCATGGTGTGATGTGTATCCAGAGGTCCGTGGTTTGATTCCCAGCAAAGGCATTGCATATTTTTCATCTTACCTGCTTCCAAAAAAATACCTAATGTCTCTACAAACTGATGAATTAATACAGCTGCATATATATCAATGAATGCATATCAGTGCACTGTATGTGACATGTACAAGTTTTGTTACTTTCATGTATAGTGTATATTTCTGTATTATGTGTTGATGAAACAGACCACCCATTCTCAACTACATATAAACATATTGTTTCATTTGTTTTATGTTTGATTCTTAAATTCCAAATCTTACTTGTTAATTTACCTTTATTTGCTGTAATTAAGCGATTAATCATTTTATCTCTTACAAATCTCATAATACCATGTATAGTGTTATCCAATCTCTTAACATTTTTTCCATGAAGGTAAATATATTTTAATGTTTGGTGCATTCATTCGATGTGCATGTTTGTGTTAACACCAATGTGAAATCTATAACAGTATGCCCAGCTAGATTTATTTTGTAAATAATATGTTTCAAAGTAATTTGCAAATTCAATAATGTCCGGATCTTTTTTTAAGTAATTTTATTGCTGCTTCTTTCAGTGTATGAATGTCTTGTTCTTCTAAGTGAGACCTACCGTATTTGATGGCATATAAGACGCACTTTTTTTCCTAAATTTGGTCTCAAAAAAGTTACCTGCGTCTTATACGCATTCAATAATTGTTTATTTGGCTTTTACGAAACGTGAGAACAAAAAGAAACCACGCTATTGAAACTTTTTTTCCTTGTGTGTGGCCGTCTAAATAAGGGTGCGTCTTATATGCCATCAAATATGGTAATAATTTTATATGTTTTTGCCTGTTTTTCAACACCATTGATTTTTTTTTTAAATTGTTTCTCCAGGTTCTGTCAATATGCCATGCACAAAAAAGATGTTTCTGTAGTAAACCCATTTCAGACTTCCAAGCATTAAAAAAAGATTCAGCCATATCAGACATAAATATTTGTGGTTGTATTTGCCCAACTTTTTTTTAATGCATGAAAAAAATTGATACCACAGGTTGGTCACATCGATTAGAAATTAAAAATACACACAGGAATACTTGGCACAAATCATCTATTGTAAGTAAAGTTATGAGTTCAAATCTGTATGCATTAACCCCATGTGTACCATCAATACATATACAAGTCAGAATTAATTTTTTTCAGTAACTCTCTTTGTGCTTCTATCATCATTATCAAAACAAAATCATTTCCTTTTAGAAATTAATATTGTGTACAATATTCACTCATGCTATGTTGATCCCTGGGTTTTATAAAATGAAATGCATTGATGTTCAGAATTTTGCATTTCAGGTACCCATGTATCTACACAAACTCAATCATTTTCATGTTTAACAGAGTTAGAAGACAAATTGAAAGATTTTTTGATGTTATGTAAATCTTGTTTTGTAAGTAAAGGAAACCTCTCAAGCCCAGCATCTCATAGAGAATTTCTAATTTCATCTAAAATATTATCCAGAGAAATTTTTGCTGCTATCTTTGATGCAATATTTTTTATTTCATCTGTTGTTAAAAATAAGTGACCTAAATCATTCCGATGCCCAGTATGTATTTTCTGATATGACACTACACATTTGCCATCTGTATGTTCTGCTACTTTTAATGCAGCTGCGCAATATGTATTTATTTTATTGCTACCAAGGATTTTTACGTGACACAAACCTTTACTTTCTGATATAAAATTTCCTGAACAGTGGCATTACACCATGTATATTAAATATGCTTACTCCATAAGAAATTTTGACTTCGTATTATTTTCAATTTCTGCCTTCCATGCCAAAAAATCATTAAATGAATTAAATTCTAGTTCAGTATGATTCAAATCAACATCATGAACATTATTGAAATGAAATATTATTTCTCGCTTTTCAAAATTAGCATAA
The DNA here is from genome assembly GCF_044657685.1 of Stegodyphus dumicola. Classification (NCBI taxonomy): domain Eukaryota; kingdom Metazoa; phylum Arthropoda; class Arachnida; order Araneae; family Eresidae; genus Stegodyphus; species Stegodyphus dumicola. The sequence continues at coordinate 94,338,287 of NC_140769.1, forward strand.
CATACAGGACACACATAATTACCTGTTAGAAGTATGAATTTTATTTTGATGATATTTCCAATTTTTTAGGTCACTAAATTTCAGATGGCAGTCTTCACATTTGTAGCTTGGTGATCGACAACTTTTTGAAAAATCATTCATGTAGTATTATTAGAGTGTAATGTGTTGGTATGGCGTTTCAAACTGCATTTATTTTGGTACGTTTTTAAGCAATCAGAACATACAAAATTACTCTCAGCCACACTAAAATTATTTGCACAATCAACCATAGTATTAGAACTTAGTTTTCAGAGACTCAATTAATGTAGTATTATTGTACAGAAATTTATATGCATGGCGTTTCAAATTGTATCTATAGTTGAAAGTTTTAAACAATCACGGCAAACAAAATCACTCTCAGCTATACTAAAATCATTTGCACAATGAACCATATCACTCACAACACAATCAGAATTATCACACACGATTACTCCTTCCTGATTTTGATTCGATTCAGAATCAAAAATACCTTCTGAGGAAACAGAAGTACTTGGCCCTGAAATGGGCAGTTTTTCTTGATTTTAATGCAGAAGATATAATAATCGAAGCAAAATAAAAAAAAGAGAACTGTGTCATCGATCACACTTTACCACAGCAGTGCAAAGAGTAACAGCGTGATAACAGTAAATAACAGTAAATACGAGGCGCCTTCAGGGAAATGACGACATGCGCAGTAATCTGCGCAGATGTTCAGGGAGGAACCGGGAGGAAACTAGCGTCTGAGGGGCTAGACGCTTGTATTGTCAAAGGGGCTGTTTCGCACGTGTTTATTACTGAGGATGGCGGTAGAAAAAAAAAGCAACGAGTTCCAGTAAATGGTGAAATTTTCCGAAAAAATCCGCTGCTGTTAAGCTGCTAGATAGCACATTTAGTAAAGAATATGGAAAAAAGAAATGGTGAACGTTAATGGATATTTTAAACGCAGAAAGAAATGGCCTTTTCAAAACTTCAGGTATGTGAAGAAACGTAAACATAATTTGACGTATGATCTTTTGCAAAATGGAAATTTTCTAAAAGGTTACACGTTTGTAAACTATTTGTTAACAGGAATTTTATGATTAAAATACATTATTTTGTCTGAAAAGGTTATGCAACAACGTCATAAGTCATTGAAAGATTTTTTGATGTTATGTAAATCTTGTTTGTAAATCTTGTCTGAAAAGGTTATGCAACAACGTCATAAGTCATTGAAAGATTTTTTGATGTTATGTAAATCTTGTTTTGTAAGTAAAGGATCATTGAAATATAGCATCGCGTACGCGTGTTTAATATTCCTAATGAAAATAATAATTTTTAAATTATTCAATAATAATTCAAAAAAGATTTTATTTTTTAGCAAACCATGATTAGTATATATATAATTTTATTTATTCAGGAATTATAGTTATCACGTAGCTATATTATTAGTATGTATCGTAGATACTAATAAGCAGAAAACTTTCGTTTGATGCATTAAAAGACGATTTACTAGTGAGTAAAAATATAACAAATTTTTAACAAAAGTAATAGGAAGGAAAATAAAAAGAATTAAATAACTATAGGTTAAAACATAAAACATATCATCTTGCACACATACAAACATATATATATATATATATAAGAATAAATTGAATTTAATTAAATAAATTAAAAAAATTAAATTTAAATACATATTTAATTAAATATTCTTTGCGCCATTGCTGCAAGGAATAAAATTTAAATTTAAACAAATTTAAATTTAATTTTTAACAAATACGTATAAAAGTAAAAAAGCAAATTTAAATTCTAAAAAAGGAAAAAAGCCAAAATAATTTTTAAAAAATGTGCAAACATGTAAAAAATTTAATTCTCCAACTAATCTACAATATCATTTAAATTCAGAAGCATAAGCAAATCAAGTGCAAAATCAATGTATGAAAATAAATTTACTAATTTAATAAATTAAAATTAAATTAAACAATTTTTTTAAAAAAAATGCATATGTGAATGACCGTTGAGTAGGCAGGAGACAGACTTATCAAGGGGAAGTTGCCTCCAAACCTAACTCTCCAATCATTCAATTCGTGTTTCGTCATTCATGCAGGCAAGGGTAAAAGTCAAAACCAAAAGTAATTCCAATAAAGTGGTACCCTTAGAAATTAACATTTAAGAATTAAAGTTCAAAAAGGAAAATACTAATGAAGTCTTTTGAGAAACAAGCAAGTAAAGTCAAGAATTAAACTTTTTCTTAAAAATTAAATTTTTTTAAAAAATTAATTTTTTATAAAAAAATCTAGAAACCAATATATTTTAGAAACCCTTGTCTACAGAAACTTCCCCTACACGAATATGCATATCAATAAAAAAAAACTAAAAAAGAACTAGACATAATCCATATAAACCAATAAGAAACAAAAAGAACTAATTCACCATTTTTTAAAAAAACAAATATATATTTAAAAATATAATTTCATATTTAGAAAATACTTAGATACTACATAAAAAATTTTAAAAAGTACTTAATGCAAGTAAATAGTAAGTTTTAATTCTAACTTACCTACTAATGAGTGTTGGGGTCTGCAAAAGTGTTGTGAAAGAGCAGCAAGTGTGTTCTTCAAATTATATAGATGGCGCTTATGTAGGTAAAGTTGAGTGTCAAGCTGCTATCTTTGTTATAGTAAAAAATTTTATGTAAACATTAATATTAAAAATTAAAATAAATAAAATTAAAAATTAAATATCCTAAAGGTAGTAATTATCAATTATATAGGGAGTAAGTAACTGAGCCAATCAAGAGATGTAAGTTTGCTTGAAGGAAAATAAAGTGAATTGTGAATAAAATGTAAACTGTTTGTAATGTGAAATGTGTGTTCTGTTGAAAAATTGTGTAACAAAGTTAAGTGAAAAATTTTTTGTGAAAATTGCAAAAAATTAAAGTAATTAAGAAAAACTGAAATGTTTTAATATTAAAGTTTTAAAGTAAAATTTCCCAAAATTTTTTGAAATGAAGTCCTTAAAAAACCTCTAAAAAATTCCCAGAAATTTCTCAAAAATTCCTTTAGGAAGTTAATTAAAACTTAAATTTAATGAAAGAAAATATTAATGAAAGAAAATATTAAAAGTTTAATGAACTTGATTTCAATTGGTATATATATTATAACATATGCAGTGAAAGGAAATTGCAGTACATATTCCTATTTATGCCCTTTTTAAGTCGATCCCACTAGTGGGCGAGCGGTAAAATCTCCGAATACTGGTAGTTCGGTCCGAGGTTCGAATCCCGGGAACGGGCTGGACGCATGGGCTTCATTACCAATGTGTCTGTCATTACCAATATATCATTGGTAACTTCCAGAAGCATAGAAGTTTAAGGCACACAAAATCTGTTTTAAATAAATATACATATATATATAAAACTGTATATTATAAATTTATTAACAGATGCAGTGAAAGAAATTGCAGCACATATTCCTATTTATACCCATTTTAAATCGATCCCACCAGCGGCCGAGCGGTAAAATCGCTGAACACTGGAAGTTCGGTCCAAGGTTGAAATCCCGCGAACGAGCTGGCTGCATGGACGTTTTCATGGTTTTCTACATGTGTTACGTGTATACGAGCTAGTTTCCCTTAGAATGTCCTCCACGAAGTCAACCCTCACTTAAGGCAGATAGTCCTCGAGGCTTTGCCGTAATTACATAAAACCCAAACCAAGCACTTATTTTTTATCTGAATAAATATACAGAAAACTGATGTAATATCTAAAAGTAGACCACATTAAAAAATCTTATAACTAATTATAAATCATGCATAAGAAAAAATTGAATTTAATTAAATAAATTTAATTTAAATAAATTAATTAAATTTAAATACAAATTTAATTAAATAATTCTTTGCGCCATTACTGCAAGGAATGAAATTTAAATTTAAACAAATTAAATTTAAATTTTAACAAACACGTATAAAAGTAAAAAAGCAAATTTAACGCCAAAATTAAAAAAAGCAAATTTAAAGCCAAAAAAAAATTTTTTTTTAAATGTGTAAACATATAAAAGATTTAATTCTCGAACTAATCTACAATATCATTTAAATTCAGAAACATAAGCAAATCAAGTGCAAAACCAGTCCATGAAGATAAATTCACGAATTTAGCAAATTAAAATTAATCCAAACTTTTTTTTAAAAATGCATAAGTGAATGACTGTTGAGCAGGCAGGAGACAGACTTATCAAAGGGAAGTTGCCTCCAAACCTAACTCTCCAATCATTCAATTCGTGTTTCGTGATTCATGTAGGCAAGGGTAAAAGTCAAAACCAAAAGTAAAAAGTGAAGAATGTCCAAAAAGAAATACCAATAAAGTGGTATCCTTAGAAATTAGCATTTAAGAATTAAAGTTTTAAAAGGAAAATACTAATGAAGTCTTTTGAGAAACAAGCAAGTAAAGTCAAGTATTAAATTAAAATTTTTTTAAAAAATTAATTTATTATAAAAAATAATCTAGAAACTAATGTATTTTAGAAACTCTTGTCTATAGAACCTCCCCGACACGAATATGCATATCAATAAAAAGAAACTAAAAAAAGAACTAGACATAATCCATATAAACCAATAAGAAACATAAAGAACTAATTCACAATTTAAAAAAAAAATAAATATATACTTGAAAATATAATTTCATATCTAGAAAATACTTAAATACTACAGAAAACATTTTAAAAAATACTTAAAGCAAGTAAATAGTAAGTTTTAATTCTAACTTACATACTAAATGAGCGTTGGGGTCTACAAAAGTGTTTTAAAAGAGAAGTGTGTTCTTCAAATTAATTATATAGATGGCGCTTATGTAGGTAAATTTGAGTGCCAAGCTGCTATCTTTGTTATATTAAAAATTTTTGCAAACATTAATATTAAAATATATAAAAATAAATCTAGAAAAAATCAAATTAAAAATTAAAAATCCTAAAGGTATGTAATTCAAGTTTTAATTTTAACGATAAATTATTTAGGGAGTAAAGCCAATCAAGAGAGGTAAGTTTGCTTGAAGTAAAATAGAGTTAAGTGGCATTGTGAATTAATAAATGTAAACCGTTTGTAATGTGAAATGTGTGTTTTGTTGAAAAATTGTGTAAATATTGCAAAGCAAATAATAAAGTAATTAAGTAAAAATGAAATGTTTAAAAATTTAAGTTTTAAGATTGTATACGTTCGCCAGGGCAGATGTAGAAAGCGTGAAGCGGCTTCGGCATGTTGCAACGTGAAAGAGATGACGTTTGCCCTTTCCCCCAGCCTATTGACGTCATGGTGATTTTCGCTCCAAACGGAAAAATAACAGGTGTGATAACATGAAGGTCTTAGCCGAGCGGTAAAGCGCTAGACCCTCATCCCAGAGATAGCGAGTTTGAATCTCGGCCGTGGAGTTACTTTTAAAATTCAGGGAAAATAATATTAAATTCAATAAAATTTAATGAAAGGTAATAATTAAATAAATAATGACGTACTAAATAATTAAGATACTTATTAAAAAGAGTAAATAAGTAAAATTAATGACATACAAAATAGCATTAATATTAATCAAATACCAAACTAATAATAATCACGTGTCAAATAATTAAAAATAATAAATTAAAAGAGATGTCATTCCAAACACGTGGATCAAGAGTTCGTTGCCACAAAACCTAAACAAGTATTGTCGCTGCTACGAAAAAATAAAAACTTTCAAAAATAGGGTTGTTGCCACAGAATCAAAACGAAACTATTATGACGTCATTCCAATGTGTCCCTTTCGGAGAAATCCATGATGGCGCTGATATCGTCACTTTCGGTTGTCACGTGATCCAAGATGGCGGTGACGGCACATCAAAGGCATACCCCCTGTTGCGTTATCTATTGTTCTCTTTCGTAATCTATTGTTCTATTACGTCATGGCGGCGTCTTTTGACAGCGCGAGTACCGTGGCTTACTACTCATATCGCCAATTCTGTCGCGAAATGGGAGATTTCGTGCCAAAGCTTTTAACCTTGCCTTTCCTTACCATTTTCTGGCAACCCTAAACCCACCTTGCGGGGAAGCTATCTTACCGCAGCTGCATATTTCGTAACAATATATGTATATTCTTTTGATGCGGTCGGTTGCAACCACAAAGGGAGGTGCATATCTACATGTTATAGCAGTCATATATACAAAATTTCAACCTTTTGAGTCTATTCGTTTTTTGGGTTATGCGAGATACAAACATACGTACGTACTCATGTATGCAGACGTCATGAAAAACATCTCTTCTGAATCGATTTAAAATCCAATTCACAATCCGTTTTAAGAAACAGAGTCCTTTATTCTGCCCGTACGTACAGATGTTCAAATGGAATCGGGAGGTGTCAAAATTTTCTTTGAACTACAATAACCGAAATTTTTTACGATTACGATACTTCCTTTACTTCGTACAAGGAAGTAAAAAAAAAAAAAGAAAGACTAACAATTTTAACATTATTTGCACACGAAAACCGATTGTGAAACGATGAGTTTAACGATTTCAGTTTTTCAACCAATTATTACTAATTAAACTATTACTTTTTCAGTTTGGGCCTATTAATAAAAAAAAAAGATGTAGCTATAAATAAATTATTTTAAAACAAACTAAAGATATACGCTTAATTTCTATCCTTTAAAAATCAAAAAGCTTGTGCTTTGACTACTAATTTCGAATTTCTTTACGCAAACAATTTTATAATTCTCGCAAAATAAGGCTGTTTTTAGAGCTGTAAGATTATAAGTTTAAAGTTACTACACTGTAAACAAGTCAGGAAAATAATCAAGAGTACAGGTGACATCTAACAGTGCAATCCATATTTTGCTGCAGTTGTTGTAAATTAAGTCACGCATCTTAAAACAGAAAGTAAGGTTGCACTTAAGTGTTTTATGTTTGTGCAAATATTACTTCTTTTGTTTTTCTGCTGATACTTATTATTGACGATACTTATTATTGGCAAATTTTGTGCAAAAAACTCCAGATATGTAAAAATGCTCCAGGAAATGTTTACTTTTACAGTTAAAAAAATAATAGTTTCTCATAAACGACAGTAAAAACAAATACTTGGCTATATTTGTACATAGTTAAATAGATAACAACCGTGCCAAATAGTTCGTGTTCGATAGCTATGCATCAGGTTTGAAAGGAAAGGAAAACATACAAATTATTTTAAAATTTTTTGAACAAAAATAAACGATGTTTAATTTGCAACAACATACGGTATAAAAGCTACAATAAATTCCAGCAGTCAAAATGAATGAACCTCATGTAAAGGAAACCAATTATTCATAAAACCCGGCGAAATTTTTCGTTATTATACTCTCATGACTTTTCTAATGCAGGAAAGAAACAACTAATATTGTGGCGAAGTGGCTATAAAATAATAAAATTCCCCTTCGCCGGTTTTGCATACTACGTTGTTAGGTTAAATTAAATATTAAAACGGAGCTATAACACACTCATATCTTCATTCAACTGCCTTGAAGAATTCAAAAGTAAACAAAGGTTTTGTTGCTATTCCACAAGCGATAAATTTAAGGTGATTTCATAGCATTCATTTTCAACAAATGTGTCACCTTTAATATTAAGGGATCCAGACCAAGTATTCTTACAGAATATAAAAAGGGGAAAAGCTTTAATCAGAGCAAGGAAAAAATTATTCTATTTTAAAATAAATGTTATTGAAGTTAAAATTGTATTTTTAAATCTCTTTAAGAATGATATATACAGGGCCGGATTTAAATTTGATAAGGCACTAAGCTATTTGAGATATGGGGCCCTTTATTAGTCTGTTATAATATAGTATAACAGAGTTATGTAGTAACAATAACTTGTTAAAATATAGTATAACAGACTTATATAGGGCCCCTAAAGTGGGGACCCTAAGCTATACCTTGTACGTAAATTCTGCACTGGATACATATATTACACATTTTTATTTAATCGCAAAATTTCGACTATTTTTAAAAGAAGATTTAAAAAATTCAATATTTCTACAAATGTATTTATACCATGCTCTGACCGAAATATTGTACAATTAGCTTTTGCGAATGTAGAAAGAAATTCTTTTAAAACTTTTTTTAACTATTCTTATGTTTATTTCATATGGAAGACAATGACAATAAAATGAAAAAGAAAAAAAAAAAAAAAAAAAAAGAGAAAAACTAAATCATGAGTACGATAAAGTACGATAGAATGCTGCGTGAAGAAACAATCATCGCTTTCATTCGAATATGGAAGTGTTTTGCTTCGAGTAACAGGTATTGTCATCTGTTAATATGCAAACAGTGAATAAAAAATGTTATTCGTTATTCGCTCAATTTTTCTTCTGCTTACACAAAGCAGAGGAAAATGTATAACACGCAGCAACAGTGTAAAGCTCTTTTAAACCGCTTTGAGTTATAATACCTTAAGAAGAATAAGTTTCTGATTAAAATAATGGTTAACTTGTTATAAAATATTTTTCCAAAATCAAGATCCAAAAGTTAGAAGAGAAGATCGCTTCTCTATTTGTAACAGTTTGTGAGGTTTACCTATTTATTTTTAACTAATAGTTCATTTTTAAGTTGAAAAGCCTTTCCTCTTTTCACCCCCCCCTTTTCATGCCAGACTGTAAATGAGATAGCGAGAGTTTTTTCAGATTAAGGCAGAATGAAGTGCTATTTAAGCAAGAGTTTTCGGAATTAGTTTTTTCTGGCAAGCAGACTATTGTAGGTGGTGATTTAAATGCTAAGAAAGTGGAATGGGGTTGTCGCAGATCGAATAAAAATGGTTTACAACTTTATGACTTCATTAACAACTATCCTATTTATTTTTTCGTCCCAAATGAATATAAGTATTTACCAGACAATTCCAGAAGAGGAGATATTTTGGATGTCATTCTTGCTACTGCCTACTATGTATCTGGAAGTTAAGCTAGAGCTCACCTCTGATCACGTCCCCATTGTTACTACATTAGGCACTAATCAATGTAATGACACTAAGTACAGAAAATCTACGGATTGGGCTCTTTTTAATGAGTACCTTAGCAAAATTCCTCCTAATTTTGGCAATCTTAGAAATAGCTGTGACATTGACCTTGCAATAGAGATTCTCACGAATAGTATTCTGGCTGCTTACAATAATACTACGAAAACATTCCCGACTAATAAGAACGCAGAAAGGCTCCCAAGGTATATTCGTGATCAGATCAAAGAGAGAAATAAGCTCAGAAAGAGATGGTACATTTCCTGGGACCCAAATATCAAAAGAAAACTCAATAAGCTTAACAGAACTATTAAAGAAAACATTTATAAGTTTAGGGATAAAAAATGAAATGGCAAAGTTGCCAGCTTTAACGAAAATGCTCGTCGTTTACCAGAAATCTGTAAACGAGGCCTACAGTGAATAAGCCCATTTACGGAGAAAATAAAATAGCTATGACAAATGAGGACAAAATCAATATAATGGCAGAGCATCTTGAAAAACAGTTCATGCTAAACACGGACCCCTGCGACCTCACATTTTCTTATGGTATAAGATACTTCATACACGACTGGATTAATAGTCTCAGCCCAAGAAGTAAACCTGATTTCACTACTCCTGGCGAAGTGAAGAATATTATAAAGAAATCAAAAAATAGAAAAGCGCCTGGTTATGACATTATTACAAATATCGCGATCAAAAATCTACCTTTGTGTATTGTTACGAAATACATCAGTACCTTAATGCGTGCGTCATGAACAACTACTTTCCCAGAAAATGGAAAGTTGCTAAAGTCATATTACTACCTAAACCAGGTAAAGACATTACCAAACCAGAGGGCTTTAGACCAATTAGCCTCTTGCCAGGGTTAGGAAAAATCTACGAGAGAATTATATTAAGAAGAATGAATCTCTAACTGGCCAAACTGCCATCCGAACAGTTCGGATTTAGAAAATCACTATCTACTACCAAGCAACTTGCTCGTCTGAATGAATTCATTGGATTGGCTCTTCGTAATCACCAAAAGGTCGCCTCACTCATGCTAGACGTGTCGAAAGCCTTCGACCGCGTCCGGCATGAGGGGTTTATTTTTAAATTAATCTGCTTCGATTTCAACAGGGACTTCTACTCGTTTATCAACAATCGGAAACTTTTCGTGAATATCGGTAATGATAAATCCCCGCGGAAGAGACTCAATGCAGGTGTAGCACAGGGGTCTATTTTAGGCCCAATTTTGTATATATTTTATGAGGCCTACTTTCCGCGTGTTTTCACGGACTTAAATGGATTCATAGGATTCTACGCCGATGATATGGCGCTGGCAGTTAAGTCATTTAGCGTCGATAATGAAATCAATAAACTACAGAATACTGTAGTTCATTGATTGCATTTCCATCAACGATGCAATTAATGCATCGTTGATAGAAATGTAATCAACGATGCAATTGATGCAACTATAAACGATGCAACTATCAACGATGCATCAATGCATCAATTGAGTGCAATTTCTATCAACGCACAGAAATCACAGCTACTCGTCATACAGAAAAAGGCCAAAAGAATTGTCTTTGCAAGACTCAAGCTCTTTAATGTCGAAGTCCCCATAGTTCAGAAGGCCAAATACTTAGGCGTCACTCTCAATAGCAAGTTCACTTGGAGTGATCGCATAAATAAAGTACGAGGCAAAGCCCTCTCCACTATGAAAAATCTATTTTCGCTTATAGGAAAATTTTCTAAACTAGATCTTCTAAGGAAAAGGCATGTTTACACAGCCATTATAAGGCCTATTATTACCTATGCCTCGCCTGCCTGGGCAGCGGTCACTAATAAAGATCTAAATAAACTTCAGATTCTACAAAAAAAGTACTTACGGCTTATTACTCAAGCTCACTTCTATGTATCCAACGCCACTCTGCATAATGATTTAAACGTTGAGCATGTAGAGGAGTTCATCCATCGTATAAACAAAAAGTTCTTTACAAAGGCCAAACTCTGCTCCCATTTAATCGGTTTTAATACATTCAACTATATTATTTTACCTGAGGATGCTAATATTAGACCACGCGGCCCACCTCAACCGTGGCTGAAATTTTCCGACTCAATTGCGCTTTTGTATATATGTGTACATAGTTATGTAAATAGTTTGTATTTTTCACATTTATCATTGACTTCTAATTTTACTTTATTGATTTATTCTTAGTAAACAAAAAGTTTGTATACCTATATTTTATCGTATGTATGTTTTTGATAACATCAGTCAGATTCCCATACTCTTGTCAAGCCTCTCCTGGTTTTCGGTCTCATGTTTTGTTTTCTATAACCTTGTGGTACATGGTCACCTCCTCTCTTCACCTCAGACCTCCTCTTACCCGTCTGACTGTTACGTCATGTTCCCATACGGCAGAATTATCAATGAGCCGGCAACATCGCACATATTAGCGGTAGCCTGGCAATACATGAAGTGATTGATTGATTGAAGTTAGTTTTTAGACCGTGTCTGCCTATTCCAGGCCACGTTGTGCTGTGATTATTAGCAACTTGCTTTAGCGGCGTTGTTGTGTTTTCGTCTTTAGCCTTATCTTACCGATTACTATAGACCAGAGCTCTTCCTGTGCGTTAAAACATTCTGTGAGCCGTTAGGCTAACCTACACACATTGAAATTATTATTTGTTACGTATCTCTGATAAGCCAAAAGTGTTGGTTTCCTGTAACCCAAGCTGGGCCATTTGTTAATTTTATGCTCGAATAAAAGGGTCTTATACACCTTTCTTCTGATCTCTGTTTTAGTTTCACAAAGGCTAGAAGATAATTCTTCGAGAGTCCTTTCAAAAGTTATATTCCTAAAACGCCATAATAAGTTATTAAAAATACAGCTGAAGTTTAGTTAATTAAATATAATTAAGATGGTAAGAAAGTATTCGTTACGTAGTTTGAGTAACCAGGTAAATACGTATTTTCACCGAGAAAACTGGTGTCAAAAATGTTTTTAATTAATTTATCATATCTCAGCGCCAATACCTATAACAGAAAAATTCTTCTTTATTTCTCTAAGTTCAGGGGATTCCGTAAGCATTTATCAAAAAATATCCCTAAGCGTGTGCAGTGCGAATCTATCTTCATGTTTGGTCATCTTTTTGATTAGATCACAAACTCTTCTACTAGCGAACACTTGGCACCATGGGATCGGCAGTACGTCTCTACACTATTTTTTCGCCCTTTTTTGGCGCTGGATTACTATTTCTGCATTAAAAAGATCCTTGTTGCTATTGAAGTGCGTCAAGTATATATTACCGTAAGATTATATTTCTTACTTACCCGACGATAGGTGAGTTACACACGATACAACATTTTTGGAAGAGGACGATTAGAACAGCCGCGTTTATGTTAATTCCCTAAATGTGTTTTAATGACGAGTTCAACGAAATACAAGTTTATTGTTCGGTACTTCCAAGTTTTTCATCTGATATTATTACTCAATGAAATCAGTCGATGAAAATATCGCGCGCAAATGTCAGTATAGTTCCAATTACTGCTCAAGTATCATTTGCATTGTGACAAACATAGAGGACGGATTTAGTCCTACGTTTACAGTTTGCTTAAATGTGTTTCGTATGTTCTCTTACAGACTTTATTTTCTAAAACATTGATTTTGAATGTGTGCATGCGCTTACCATGTTTCTTAAAATCATTTTGGGGAAAAACATTTTCAACATTGAGAGTGATATGGTACTGCGAATCGAAAACCGAAATTTTGACAAAATTGCTACCCTTTTCCAATCCCTCTTAGGTTTCAAAAAGTAACAAAATGTCCATTGTTTAAAAAAAAATTAAATGCAAAAATGTTCAGGCATATAAACTTTGCAAAATTATGACAGAATTAGTTTAATGTTTTAACTTTTCAGTGCCCGTTATTATTATTTCCGTGTTCCACCCTAACGCACTACACAGAAGGGAGAGATGCTTTCGTGGAAGACATTTTAATGGATACTGGCTCGTATTAACACATTACACATGGAGAAAGCCCCCATGCAGCCAGCCTGTTCGCGGGATTCGAACCTCGTACCGAACTCCCAGTAATCAGGAACATTACCGCTCGGCTGCTGGTGGACATTTTCAGCAGCTGTTGCCAAGCTAAGCTGTTTCTAATAACCCTTCCGCCCAGCTAGCGGCCGAGCGGTAAAATCGATGACTGCTAGTAATACTGCTAGTTCAGTTTGGATTCAAATCCCGGCGAACGGGCTGGATTTATAAATGTTTCATTCCCCTGTATGTAACGCAAGTAAGATCCAGTGTCCCTTAAGAAGTCCTCAACGAAGGTATCCCTCCCGTTAGGCAGATAGCTCTCGAGTTCTTTGTCGAAATCTAGGTAATCCAATCCATTCTAAATTTTTTTTTTCACCAGATTTAAAGCGAAATTATAGCGCAAAATGCTCCATTGGCTTTTAGAGTCACTATATCGTAAAACAGCATTCGCTATTAATTTATAGCTGATCCAATGTAGCCATTATTTAATAATACCTGAGCTAATTTCGCCCATTAAAGGTACAGAATTTAATGTTCTTAACCTAGATAAGCATTATGAAAGTTTTATTGAATACACATTTTGCTGTATTGGAACCATATAAAAAGTTTGGTTTTGCTTTAATAGAATCTACATGGCAATTTTAAATTTGAGCATCTCTTGCAGGTAACCATTTACGTTCGCTTCTTATAGGTAATTTCTCTGACCACCATAATTAGCTTTTTGGAATATGGTGTGTTATGCGATATTATATTACATCAGCCTAGGAAACTCATAAAAAATTGTTAGATATAAGAAAGGGAAAATAAAAAGTTCCAGTTGTTGTAATTAAAAGAAATGTGCTTATTTCTACTTATCTAATAAACTTTAAAGTGTTTCCTCTGTTTTCAACATTCTGCGACAGTTGATGACTTAAAGCTCGTTTCCACTACTGCGTACGAACGCGTTGCGTCAATTGAAGACACGCCTACAGCATCCGTACAAGCGTTACCACTGCCGCGTATCCGTAGATTATTTTCATTTTCCCACCGCTAGGTGTCACTGTAATATTTTGGCGCCAAACAACCAGTTCGCGAGTTACGACGCTGAACATCTGAATTTTTCCCGCTTAAGCGAGTATTGTTTGTTTTGGATTTGATACGGATCCTGACGTAAAACGCAGAAAAGTTTTGTTTACTAAATTCCATGTTATTGGAAATTTTTATTTCTGCTTATGAACTGCGAAAGTAAAGTACGCTAGGAATTTTTAGATAAGTAAGGTTATAATGCATATTATGAACATCACTAATTGCATAGAAGCTGAATTAAATTAAACAAATTTCTTTGCGTTTCTAGAAGACTTAAATATAAATGAAATAATATATATATTATTAAAACTAAAATTTACTGTTAGTGAAAAAATAAAATAAAAAATTTAAAGGAATTAAAAATAGTTGGTACTTTAAAAATACAGAGCAACTGTAAAGAAAGGCTCACAATATTTACACAAAATTTGCTGTGCTTGTATACCGCTGACTTCAGAGTCATAGCTGGATAATTTATTAGAAATCTCTTTTTTTTTAAAATGCACTATGGGCAGTTATATTTTATGCATAATCCATAAAATATTATTTTTAATTCAAAAATTTTTAATTCAAAAATTTTTAATTCATATCTCTTTCTATAGAAGAAGTTATAAAAATAATCTTTTTCTCTTTATATATACACACATTAGGTAAAGAAAATGGAAATATTTAATTAATTCCTGTGCTTCTGCTGGAGAGGACTGAATTTAAAAGCAATTATTATAGTAATTTTTTGTTAAAAAAATGTTTAGGGCATTAATACTGTCTCATGTTAATTGGTAAGCAAAGTTTAGAGCCGTAAACATCCCAAAGTCTGAGCACATGTATGAACATTCAAATAAAAGTGAAACGAAAAAAAGCAAAAAAAAAAAAAAAAAAGATATATATATATGTATATATGTACATATATATATATATGTACAGGGTTTCAAAATAATAATATATATATATATGTACAGGGTTTCAAAAGAATAAATACTAAAGTTAAATTAAATTTAAATAATTCTCTTGCGCCATTGCTGCAAGGAATGAAATTTGAATTTAACAAACATTCTCTATTCGTAAAAAGCAAATTTAAAGTTAATTAAATTTAAACGAAATCTAATGCAAACAAATAAATGATTAATTATTTGCGAACTAATCTACAATATCATTTAAATTCTGAGAGCGTATGTAAATCAAGTGCAAGTATCAAAATCCATTTTATTCATAGATTGCTTTTTACGAATGGAGAATGTTTGTTAAATTCAAATATATATGTACAGGGTATGCTTTAAATTCGTATTATATAATTTTCAGAATTTAAATAAATAAGAGCATAAATAAAACAATATATTTAATGCATATAATAATAGAAATAAATTTTAAAACACGAATATAGATCAAATTGGAACAAAAAGCTAAGAGAGTTGCAGACAGGGTGAAAAAGGCGTAGGGAATTCGAACTGACGACCCCAAAAGTTAAAACTCGTTACCGTCAGCTTTACCACTTTATCATTCGTATGCATATTTTGGCTTATATACATTATCAAGTAAATTAATTCTTAAAACTAAATTTTTTGGTCCTATTTCAGTGTGCTATCGTCTAGAAAATTCACCACAGTTGGTTCTTCAGCTTCTAGTACATTTTTTACAAAAAACATTATCTTTTAAAAAGGTTTTCCGATTGAAGTTAAACGGGTCGCTAAAAATATATTTCATGTGCTTGTAAATATATGTTAGCCAAAAAGATATATTTATAAATAGAGAAGTACAAATTTAACATACTCTTTAATGCAGTGGAATATTTAAAAGGCTATCAAATTTAATTTATAATTAACGTTTTTAGTTTTTACCTGTTTCAAAAGAAAAAAAATAACAAATCTTTTAATCATATCTGATTTGCTATAGCAGTTTGATATAGTCAGACATTCATTTTCATTAAAGGTAAATGAGTATGCAGAACTAGGAAATAATTGTCAGGGCAAATTTTGCTATTTCATGGACTTCGAATTATAATTTTAGCCGCTGATTTTATCTGCGAAAAAGTTCTGTAGTTGCAGTTACTTATTTTTCTTATCTTTTGTTAACTAAATTCATCTGATTGCTGACTTTTTCAGCACGGAGATTTTTTGCTATGAAAATACTTATTTCATAGCTATACTTATTCAGAAATAAGTATTTTTTAGCAAAGCGTTCTTTTCCTAAGCGAGCGTTCATCGATTCTTCTGCCGCCATTAATTTTTGGTGACTACACCTGGTTGCTCCTTTTTTACCACTTGACCCCCAACGCATTCGCAGACATACGGATAGAAGTTGAACATTGTTGAACTTCATCCGTACGTCATCCGTCACCGCACATCGACCGGATTGCAGATGTCAATCAAAGTTAATTCGCTCGCTGATTGGAGAAACGCATACGCAGCAGTGGAAAGCGTAAGTACAAAACAACTGAAGTAATTATTATATAATTTCAATACTGTTAATGATTTATGTAGTTGCATATTAATGATTCTAAAAGAAATAAATCAAGAAAAGAAAACTTGAACCTTGATTGTTGTTCTTTTCTGTAACATTTTTTTTATAAATGAAGCGAAACAACTCAGGCAAAACCCAAAGCTTTCAATCTAATCAATGGCAGTCGACTCGCATTAGTACAACCTTCGGTTTAATGACTCGTATAACATAGGAAAGTCCAGACGAATACTTGATTAATGTTACGCCCACAAGACCTGGCCTAAGGCCTAAAATTTTAAGGGTCCTCAAATATCATCCGATAATTCCTAATAATTCTGCTTTACTTCGTACGAAAACGAAGAATGTGGTATTTGAGGGCTATTGAGAGAGCGTTGTACTTAGGTCCAGTATATCTCAATTTGACCTTGGCTCTACCTCACCTTTTCTCATTTCGTACAATAGTCACTTGCTACAGCGTATTATTTTGTTGATTTCAAAAGAATTTTTATAACACAGGTCTTCTGTAACATTCCAATTTTTTTTTAACTTTGGATTTTGAGCATTATTTCAAGTGGCTTCATTGTTTGAAAAATGTAAAATTTGATAAGAAGAGAAAATCTTTTTTCTGTCATAACTTTAGAGAAAATTTGCGTCTCATTAAAGTGTGTTTTGGACCAGTACTATTTAACTGCTGGTTTTTGTACAATGCCTTATAATAAAATCCAACTCAAAAACACACTTTTTTCTTCCTCATCTGTATCTTTCCACTTATGTACACGAGAATTTTCTTTCAGAATGTTGCTGCTAATGAATTGTTGATAGTAACGATTCGTTTCTTCGATGATAATATTTATCAGATCCTTATTGAAATATAATTGAAAGAAATCAAGCGTTGAAAGCTCATTTTGTAGAAAATTTTGAATAATTCTCCGTTTTCCAAGGAAAGAAAATCTAAGCAGAGCACATAGCGTATTTGAAATCCGGTTCCATGTTCTTGCATCAGCCAGATTATGTTGTTCATCTTCACTTTCTGATGATGTAATTGAAAATTCATCAGATCAGAATGATTCACTCTTGTTATCTGAATCAGATAAGTCACTATCATAACAACTCAGGCAAAACCCAAAGCTTTCAACCTAATCAATGGCAGTCGATTCGCATTAGTACAACCTTCGGTTTAATGACTCGTATAACATAGGAAAGTCCAGACGAATACTTGATTAATGTTACGCCCACAAGACCTGGCCTAAGGCCTAAAATTTTAAGGGTCCTCAAATATCATCCGATAATTCCTAATAATTCTGCTTTACTTCGTACGAAAACGAAGAATGTGGTATTTGAGGGCTATTGAGAGAGCGTTGTACTTAGGTCCAGTATATCTCAATTTGACCTTGGCTCTACCTCACCTTTTCTCATTTCGTACAATAGCCACTTGCTACAGCGTATTATTTTGTTGATTTCAAAAGAATTTTTATAACACGATGATACTGCACTTTTGTGCGTGTAATTATTAACTGAGAAAAGCACAGGGTGATTAAAAAATAACTGTCGAAAATGTGAAGCAAATGAAGAAAACCGAAATAAGCAGTTTTGTAAAGGCATATGTGTGAAAAAATGGCGGGATGACATGATACGAGATGCTGCTGGGCTTTAGATTAACATTCTGTTGGCATTAATTGTCAAATTCGGAGCGATTTCGAGCGGTTCATTACACGAACGCGGAACTCACCGACATGCATGGCCACTCTGGCCCACAGATTATTCAACAACATCCCCAGGGTATCAAATCCTACTATACCTGTGCTAGATTACAACTTTAAAACACGGGAGTACAGAAAAAGGCCACTTGCGGTTTTAAGGCATTTAAACTAAATAAAAAAATACTCTTTAACTAACTTGTTATCCTATGTGTATTGTCATTGTATCAAGTATATTGTTCTCTCATGTATGTGTACACTTCTTGCCCTATATTTTATACCTTAGAGTTACAGTCGTAGTGTCAAGTCTCGTTCGGACTCGTTTATTTTGTTCTTCATGGACATTCTTACAGATCTACGTGCATATTACTTATCTCACATGTATGTTATGTCACGCATATGTTTCGGAACTTTATAAAATCGAAAACCGGCTGAATATTCAACCAGGGTAGCGCACCACGCGCGGGTACCTACATGCAACATACAAATTGCCTGAGCCGACATGTATTTTGGTTAAAGTGGGGCGGCTATTCAAAGGATGTAACAGAGCATATATATCTAGCCTTCCTTTGAGGAGTTTCCCCGCTTCCGATGCTCCATGGGTAAAATGTATGATGATGAACTTTGCCTTCATATTATCTATTTTTCTTCCTGCAGCATTTTAATTTTCAATTTAATTTAAAATAAATTATGATACTGTACTTTTCATCGATTATTGTAACCAAATAGTATATACAAATACTGTAAATAGTTTAAAATAATGAAGATTATTTATTTATGTGTGGAAAAGCATACATGGTTATATTGCTACTCACGCATTTGGCCGTGGATCATTTCAACAAATAAAAATTGTCGCTAAACAGAGATTTAACCCATTAATGAATAAAAGGGACATAAAAAACCACTTAAAATGTAATCATTTTGCTTTTATGTAACCCCGGTTAATTCTCGATATAT
This sequence comes from Stegodyphus dumicola, assembly GCF_044657685.1. Lineage (NCBI taxonomy): Eukaryota > Metazoa > Arthropoda > Arachnida > Araneae > Eresidae > Stegodyphus > Stegodyphus dumicola. The sequence goes on from NC_140769.1 coordinate 94,357,449, forward strand.
CAGTGTGGACGTACTTCGACCCACTTAATCACCAATATAGTTTTGTAGATCTATGGTGATTCCTATGATATTGTCACCTATATGTTTTACCACCAATCCTTGCATTCCATATCACAGATTATCCGAAATAAATCATTTCGGAACTTCGCGCCGCCATCACCACAGATCCGATTCTGGTGCGCAAAGTTTCAAAAGTTTGAAACTTGATGGCTAGATCTAAATATAAAATTAGTCCCGTAATTTTAAGTTGTAAACATAAACTGTTTTTGAAATATGTTTAAGTTCTTTATGATATCGAAAAGATTGTGGTGAAACATAAAAAAAAACGATTTATAAATTGGTCGAGAATTCTTTGAGAAGTAATTAGCTTTTCATAACAAATAATTTTGTAACATATAACAGAAAATTTTGTATATAATCAAACTTCTACGACAATTTTTATTGGAAAATATTTTCAGAGTAGCTTTATTTGTTAGTACAGTATATCTTTAAAACGGTCTTCTAGCATGATGGCAAAACAATCCTATGTTATTGCATACTCTGCTTTTTTTGTTAGGTTCATTCATACTAACTATTAGATTGTCTCGCTAACTGACGGATTAAAGAAACCGCAATAAAAAAAGGAAGAATGATCACGTTAATTAAAATGTTTAGACAGCTTTAATTCAAACCGCTATTGTTACGTTGTTTATTGCATTTTACGAAATATGCATACATATTATTTTATTGCTACATAGAAAATAAATGATCTAGATCCAGAAATAAATGGGTTCTAAAGAAATGTTAATTACGCATAATATGCATTTTGCAAATGGAAACCTGTGAATCCCTAGGTATCAGCTCAAATCATGGACGTTTTACAATAGACCTCCAGACGGCGGCTCAAATGATTTTCACCTGGTGGCAGAAATGAAACTAATGAGATATGAGCAAGTGCCTTGATCTGAGGAACTTGGGAACTCTCAATCTACTTCAATCTACTGAAAGCAAGCATCTCATTGGTGAAAACAACTTGCAGCTATTTCTTTAAAATTCGATTGTAAACAAATGCCAATAGCTGTCAGATAGCACGTTTTCGTCAAGGTCGCTTAATATTTACGAACGTGAACAAGGTATGCACATGCTTGAACAGTTGTTTTTTTAGTATTATTTATTTTTTGTGGTAAGATCTTAAAAGCCTCGGCAAATTCATGAAATATCTCCTTCAAAAGTAACTTTCGCTTAACATCCTATTGTTTTCCTGCCACTGTAGTTGAATGCTAGCATTCATTTGGTATGACGAAATGCAGTTAGGATGGAGGAAAAAAAAGTGCATTTCTGATATCGTACTCGTTGAATGAAAAGTGACCTCGTATCAGATATTTCAAAATACTATAATTTTGTATTTTTTTTTAAAATTAGTTCCTTTCATTGCTTCGTTCGAGAAAGAGAGTGTTTCAGTAATGTCCAATAATGGATCGGAGTTATTCAGTTTTAAATTTCCTTCTACATTTATGTTCCGAGATAAGGAAATATCAGTTAAAAATGCAAAGTGGTACCTTTTCTATATTTTATTTGGCATTAGCCTGGTAGCTTTGCTTTGTATTATTTTATACGTTGAAGTTTACATAAATAGTTTTTTAATAAGAGTGGATTGTAATCCTGATCTGCCGTTGAATTATGAAAAATGCCTAAATAGAGGGTAAGATTTAAATGTGATTTTATCATATTTTTTTTTATATAAATCTCAGAATTAAAAATCAAGAAAAGAAAACTTGAACCTAAGGTATATAATTGAATGCTAATCTAAGATATATAATTGACTGTTGTAAATCTCTACTATTGTGATCTGTATGTTTAAAAAAGAATTTTATTGAAAGAAAAAGTTTTATTATGGATATTCATTTATTAAAAATGCAGTTTATTTTTTACTGAGAGAGTGCCATGTAGATTCAAGATATATTTTAGCATTATAGTTTACAGTAAGACTATCATTTATAATCATTGTATAGAATATATATATATTTAGTGTTCATTGTTATAAATTTTTTGCTTGTACCACTTTTATATATATGTAATATGTTTGTATGTATATCTTTTAAGATGCATATGGGTTCAAAGAACAGAAGAATCACAACCCTTATGCTTTTATCCCGATGGTTATGGTTACAAATATCAAGAAGTTCGAAAAACATCAAATGGATATCATGTGGATCTTGAACGTACGACAGAAATTAAAATGTTTGGTGACGAAGTTGATTCAATCAGTCTTCAAGTGTACTTTGAAACTGAAAAGCGACTCCGATTGAAGGTAATGTTGTTTCTTACTGTTTAAGAAATTCCACATATAATTTCATTATCCTTTAATAAGCAAGATATGAAAATTTAGCTTATTCTTGTTGGGAATTTTTCATTTACCATACTTTATTTTTGAATAACAATGAACTCCACTATAAAATAGCCACTATGTCCACCCTTAGGAGTTTGAAGTGTCTAACAAAGACAAATAGTGACCACCATTCAAAAAAAAAAAAAAAAAAAAAAAATGATGTTAGGCTAGTAAAAAATTATTCACCATTGATTTATGACTTGCACTTATGACTGGCAGGAAAATGTGAGAACACCAAAAATTTCAAACAGTATTAAAAGATATAGTTAAAAATGGGTAAAATCTTAGTATACGGTATGGCCTTGGTGCGATTTTGAAAATTGTCACCAAACTTAAACTGACTCATTTACTGATCATCATACTGTCAACAAATGCCATGTGTACTGTATACTAGGATTAAATCAAATGTTTTAAACAAGATCAATAAGATAGAAAATGTTAAATAATTATGTTACTTAATAATGGTTTATGTTGAATAAGTATATTAATAATGGTTTTCAGTTTTTGAAGTTTCAGTTAATCTTCCATAAGCGAGAAGAGTGCAAAACATTAATCTTCTATAAGCGAGATGAATGTAAAACTTGGCGAGAGTTTTTATCTGGCATGACTTCAATTTGGTTGCGGTTTCCAGCTGTATATTTTCTTGTGGCAAACATAAAGCTTTATTTTGATGATTATAATGAGTGTGAGTTTAGTGTAGCCAGAAGATTTTTTTTTAAGTTTAATTTTGAAATATTGTGTTTATTTTTAAAAGTTTTACTGCTTAATATTTGCAGGAGGTTATGCTGTTATTCGTGAGAGAATGTTGGATTTTAGGTGACGTATAGTTTATAATTTATGAATGTTTTCATTTAATTTTATTTAGGTAATTATTTTTTTTAGTTTTTTTTTCTTGTATGTGGCAATTGAGAGATGTGGAGTGTTTAAAGTGTGGAGTGAAAGTGGTTCAGTGTTGAATTCCATGACGATAATTACTAGTACATTTTAGTGAATTTGAATTATGCATCCATTGTTAGTGTATTTTAATATATTTACTTGGTTGATAAATTTTTTGATGCAAGTGAAGATACATGGGGTATGGGTAAAAGTATATTTACGGGTACCCCTTGGCGAAAATTGACAATTTTTGGCCGTACATGGATACCAAGTTTGTGCAATTCTTTGACTTGTTATTTTTGGCAATTTTAGTGCCAAAAATCACTGCTGCACAAAATAATAAGTCAAAGAATTGCACAAACTCAGTATCCATGTACACATCGACCTATTTTCACATAAAAAAAAAAAAAAAAATCAGAGAATTGCACAAACTAGGCATTGCACATTCCCTTGACTTTGTCCATGTGCACATGTGCGTATTCACTTAAAAAGTCAAAGGAGCAGTCAACAAAAAGTGGTTGATCTTTGGATTATGGTAACTTGGCGATTTTTTGGTAAACATTTGGCAACCAACTCTGCTACAGCAACCTTCTACTCTTTTTTTTTCTGGCGCCATTTTGTCTTCACGAAGTAAAGACATGTTTCTTTTCTTTTTATTTACTCAACACTTTTTCCAACAATCTGCTAGCCGAATTACACTTATGCTAGAAGTTTTATGGAACAAAACTGCTTATTCATGACAAATATTAAATGCAAAATTGGAAGAAAGTGCAGAATCGCATACTCCTTGCAGCGTTTTTCAGAATCCCACATACACATTAACCATGTACACGTCGACTTATTTTTACTTAAAAAAACATCCCAGAATTGCACAAAAATGGCATTGCGCACACTCTTGACTTTATCCATGTACACTGCTTTTTTCTCATAAATTAGAAAAATTTGCACAAAAATAAAGGAAAATTTTGTGAATCTTTAAAGTCGGTAAAAAGCACATATATGAAATTACCTGATCGCGAAAAACTATATACCCTTTCCAAGGATGAACATTTTCACGTATAATATAAATAAAATATCCAAAAACTTTTCTCTCTAAATTATCTATTATAAACGTCGCCAACGAATTTATAACGCAAACATTAAAAATGGTTGCAAATACTTAGTGTCAAATATTTAAATTATTTCCATGCACGTTTACTTCTATGGAAATGTATTCCAAAATGCTACAAACATATAATTCACAAAATAACTATCATTTAATTAAAATATAGTTAAACCATGTACACGTCGATCTATTTTTACTTAAAAAAAATCCCAGAATTGCACAAAAATGGCATTGCGCATACTCTTGACTTTATCCATGTACACTGCTTTTTTCTCATAAATTAGAGAAATTTGCTCGAAAATGCAGGAAAATTTTGTGAATCTTTAAAGTCGGTAAAAAGGACATATATGAAATTACCTGATCGCGAAAACGTATATACCCTTTCCAAGGATGAACATCTGCACATATAAAATAAATGAAATATTCAAAATCTTTTCCCTCTAAATTATCTATTATAAACGTCACCTGCGAATTTATAACGCAGACATTAAAAATGATTGCAAATACTTAGTGTCAAATATTTAAATTATTTCCATGCACGTTTACTTCTACTGAAACATATTCCAAAATGTTACAAACATATAATTCACAAAATAACTATCATTTAATTAAAATATAATTCAATTAAAAAACACTACTTAAAATATAAATAAACACATATATTAAATTAATAAAAATTAACTTCAAATCTTAATTACTTTAAACTAATTCATTGCTAATAACAATTTTCCAATAATACCATATTAATTTATTTCCTTACATTTAGAACAATGCATAAAAATAATATCCTGAAATGATTAAAAATACTAACTTACCTAATCTTCTTCAGAATCTTGAGTGCATAGCCGATAAACGTTTTTTATGGATTCAATAAAATCATTGAATGATTTTTTCTGATAATTTTTAGGCCATACTTCCTCTGCTAAATAAAAAGCAAAATTCTCATTATCATAATACTTCAGAATAGCACTTTTTATAGCACCCCACGTGCCCTCAATCGTATTCGTATGTCCATTTTCACCAGATTTCTTCCACTGCCATTCAAACTTATCTGTTATATCCTTCCTTGAATTTACTTTACATAGGGCCATGGGATCCAAAAATTAATCAACACTGTTTCACTCAACACACAATGAAGCTAAATACAAAATGCTAAACACAATAAAAATTTCGAATTCACTTTACATAGGGCCATGGGATCCAAAAATTAAGGAACACTCTTTCACACAACACACAATGAACCTAAATAGAAAATGCTATAAAGAACTGCAGATATTTTTTCAAATTTTCCCCCTTTTCCGATTAAACAACTGATTCGTCCATAAATGTCACATGATATATCTCATGATCTCTCATTTCTCTCACCCAAAATAATGCGTAATTGGAATTGGATACTTCTCACATTATTCCCCAAGTCCTAGGTAGTAACCTTTATCGCCTAGCAAAATGTCGCCAAACTGCTTGTTACCATATTCCAAAGATTAAACCAAAAAAATATACAATCTCAATAAATCAAACAATGAAATAACATAAAAAAGAAAATTCATCTTAGCACTACACAAAGGAAATATCTACTTACCTTATTTACAATTTTCCTTATATCAGTCAATCCGTCAATGGTATTCATGAGAAACATGCTGTGTCACCAAAATGTATTTATGAAACAACCCAAGTATGTGCGTGCATGTAGCAAATGAGTGCTGGTCATTTATATTTGTTTTTATTACTAATGACAGTTATCAGTAATATTTTTATTTCAATGATGGCTTATGAAAAGCATCTCATTTCTTTAAAAATGTGGTATTTCACCTTACATTATTGAATGCAAAAATTCACTTTCCATGAAGTCGTACTTCATAAATAATTAAATTGAATGGATCAAAATTTGTGCATTTATCTATTTTTATATTTTTTTGATCGAAAACATATTACTGTAGACATGGGTGTTGATAGCAGTTGGTAGTTGTGGACTGTATATTAATTCATAAAAGTCAAGTTGAGAAACTTAACAACATTTATTTTCTTTCAATAATAATAATGCCACTTAAATGGGCAAAGAGTGAGTAAGGAACAATTAACAATTGACTGCCGCTTTGTTCGGGCAGAGGAGCGGAGACTCGGTGTGGACCGAGTGCATTCCTATCATTTACTAATTAATACTGGGCTCTCGCCACTAACATTACGTGGTGCTGCAAGCATTAAGCCAGTACAAATAGACATAAATATTCTAACCGAGACGGAACATTCCGCCCGGCATTGAAATTTGATACAAAAATTTCAATTAATTAATTAGTGACAAATCACAATATTTCAAAACTGATAATCACATAAATAATTGTCAGATTACTACAGATCTAAAACTGAATTATGAAGTTTAAGAACCTTGAATATTGAAAATAGTAATTATGCAAACAATATATACTAAGTTGACATAAAAAGTGTTACAATACACATACATTTCAAAATAAGCCATACAAATCCTTTAAACATATAATCATTATTAAATTCTTGTAATGTATAAACTGATTCCACAAATCAGTAGAAATTTGAATATTACATTGGCAATAAACAGATTTTTGATATAGATCTAGTGCAGATTCCTGAAGCAGTTTTAACTTTAGCTACACGTACCTTACCATCTGTACCAGGGATTGTCTCTAAAATTCTACCTAAGGCCCAATGGCAAGGTGGCAAATTCTCATCCTTAAGTAAAACCATTGCACCTGTTTCTACATTGGATTTCTGAAACTGCCATTTATTGCACTGTTGCAAGTGATTGAGGTAATCTGTTTGCCAACGCTTCCATATTAATTGAACAAATTTTGTTGTCTGCTGCCACCTTGATAACCTATTATCAGTGATTTCAATAAGTTTAGGCTCTGGTATAGACGTGATTGGACGGCCGACTAAAAAATGTCCTGGCGTTAAAACTTCAAATTCGTTAATATCATTAGACATAGGGGTTAATGGGCGTGAATTTAAGATTCCTTCAATCTGAGTAATGATTGTAAGAAATTCTTCCATCGTAACCTTAGTACTTCCCATAGTTCTTCTAAGATGGTATTTAAAGGATTTAACTCCCGCTTCCCACAGTCCACCAAAATTCGATGCTCTAGGGGAAATTAATTTCCAGATTATAGATTCTGAGGTGAAATAGCTGGATAACGCCTCATCTGGTTTTCTAATCAATTTCTGTAAATGCTTTAACTCTGTATGTGCCCTCTTAAAATTTGTGGCATTATCTGTAATGATGGAAGAGATTTTCCCTCTTCTCGCACAAAATCGCTTAAGAGCTGCTATAAAGGCTTCAGACGTCAAGTCTGTCACTACCTCCAAATGGATTGCCCTTGTGGACAAACATATAAATAAAGCAACATATATTTTAGGAAAAATGCCCTTGCGTTGACCCTTGAATTGTACATGAAATGGTCCGCAAAAGTCAACGCCACAATTAAGAAAGGGTGAAGTTGGAGTTATACGCTCAGTGGGAAGATTACCCATGACCTGACTTGCTGCAATTGGTTTGTTTTTAAAACAAATCACACAAGCATGAACTATTTTACAAGCCAAGCCCTTGCCGTGAATGGGCCAATATTTCAAACGCACCTGATGAAGTAAACCCTGCACTCCAATATGTAGATACTTCTTATGAAAATATTCAAAAATCAATACAGTAACTCTATGAGTAGGAGGCAAAATTAGCTGGTGTTTACAATCAAATAATAAATTTGAGTTTTTAATCTTCCTCCAACTCTTAAAAGAGAATTCTCATCTAGAAAAGGGTCAAGACCTCTTAACTTACTTTGTGCAGGAATAGGTTTACCTCGTCGAAGAGCTGTAATTTCCGAATTAAAGGCAGTTAATTGGGCATGCCGTATAAGAAACTCCTCAGCCTTTTTCATCTCATCTAGTATATTATCTAGTATATTAAATCTAGTATATTAAATATCCCTGCATCTTATCCTGAGATTTACAATTTAAGATAAACCTGAAAATAAAACTGAGAATTCTGATTAGCTTAGGAAAATTATTGGAAAGTTTTAAAAAAGAGTCTATAAAATGTTCATTCATTGTCAAAGTCAGAACTGGAATTGATGATTGTTTCAGTTCTTTCTCATACTCCTCGTCCGACGAATAAGAAATGCATTCTGGAAACAGAAGTTGCTGATTGAGGAACTCAGGACCTGACCACCACAAGGAATTAGCCAAAAGTTCACTAGTGTCTGCTCCTCGGGATATTATATCCGCTGGATTTTCCTTTGAGGCAACATGACCCCTTTTGAATTGATGACTCAAGGTTTGAATTTCAGCAATTCGATTGCTCACAAAAGTTTTGAGCTTGTACGTAGGCATGTTTATCCTTGCTAGAACAATAAAGAATCACACCACAAATAAACACCATCGATACTTAGCTGCAGAGCTGTTATTACCTTTGACACAAGCCTACACAGAAGTAATGCTCCACACAATTCAAGAAGTGGAATTGTAACAGGCTTTATAGGAGAAACTCAGGATTTGCTACAAAGGAGATTGGAATAATTCATTCCATCAGTGGTAATACAACGGATGTAAATAGCTGCACCATAAGCCTTTTCCGAAGCGTCTGAGAATCCATGGATCTCGGTTCTAACGGAATGTTCAGTTAAAACATATCTGGGAATATTCAATTGATCGATTAACTGAAGCTGGGAAAGGAATTTTTTCCATTCACACAACTCCTTGGGAGGTAATTCCTCATTCCAGTCCAGTTTCAGCAGCCATAGTGTATGCATGAATATTTTTGCCCTCATTACTACGGGTCCGATGAGACCCAATGGATCAAAAAGCTTAGCTATTTCAGATAACACCTGACGTTTAGTAAAGCTATCTTGATTGTTCACAGCTGTTTTGAAAGTCAAGTGATCATCCTTTGGTTTCCAGAGCATTCCTAGCGTCTTCACTACACTTTCTTGAGATTCAAAGGAATATTCCTGTGTTGAAATATCATGCAGCAGCTCAGGATGATTGGGCACCCATTTATGTAGCTCCATACCTCCACGACAAAGCATTTGTACTAATTCAGACTGAAGCTCCTTTGCTTCTTCTAAAGTATTTCCTCCTGTCAGGATATCATCCATATAAAAATCCGTAGATGTGACCGCAACCGCCCTGGGAAAATAGTCCTGTTCGTCAGCTGCCAATGCCTTTAAGATTCTCATGGCTAAGAACGGCGCGCTAGTAGTGCCGTATGTAACCGTACGTAACCTATACACTTGAACTGTGGCCTCGCGGCTTGGCTTCCAAACAATTCTCTGTAAATTTCTTTGCGATGGATGTATGAGTATTTGTCGATACATCTGCTTAATATCGGCACTAAAGGCAAAGCGATGTTTTCTAAACCTGGAAACTATAGAAAAAAGATCTTCTTGAATTGTGCCTCCGTTCAGTAGAATTGAATTTAGTGAATAGCCACTGGATGATTTACACGATGCATCGAAAACAACTCTTAATCGAGTTGAAGTTTTCTCCGGGTGATAAACTGCATGAGGGGGAATGTAGTAACAAGTGTCACAGTTATCCACAGGCATAACAGGTTCCATGTGATTTAAGTTTAAATATTTGTTCATAAATTCCTTATACAAATTAGCCATAGTCTTATTAGCACCAAGACGATTCCAAATTGTATTCAGTCTCTTAATAGCAATTTCTTTAGATGAACCAGCATAGAAGTAGCATCATCCTTCATAGGTAATTTTACTATGTATCTACCTGTTTTATCACGCAAGTATGTTTCATTAAAATGCCTTTCGCAAAATATTTCTTCTTTATTCTTTACGACTTCCTTACCATCTCCCGGGAAGGATTCTAATTCGAAAAACTTCTTAATTGCATTATCGAGACTTGATTCCTTTATCAAATAACAATAGGATTGATTATTAACAGTAGGTAGAATCCCTGTCATTAAATAACCAAATTCTGTGTTTTGCAATATTATGTTTCCATTCAGCGCTTGAACTCTACCTTCTTTCAAGATGTTAAAGAATAACTCATTTCCTATCAATATATTGATTTTACCAGGTGTATAGAAGTTAGGGTTTGCTAATTTAATGTCATGCGGTATCGTTAGATTAGAAATATCCAGTTTTGTCGAAGGAATTACATCTGTTATTTTTGGAATAATACATAATTCTAAATTGTGAGAAAAGGTCTCTGTTTCATTCGAAATATGGACTAAAATCTTCGCTTTGATTGAATGAGCTAATCCACTTATTCCCAAAATGTGCGTTCGGATGGGTTTAGTTTTCAAACCCAAAAATTCTGCGCATTCTTTGGTGATGAGGCTCATTTGCGAACCACAGTCCAGTAAGGCTCTTATTCTGCAGCACTGCCCGAACACATTCGTCACATAAATAACCACCATACTCAGTAAGACAGAGTTTCCCGCACCGGAGAAATAGATGCAAGACTATGTGCTGCTTGCTGTATATTGTCACCTGAAGCTTCTTCGGAGGGGTTTGTTTTCCCCTGATTTGGAGGAAAGCAGGGAGTGGCCGTTGGACTCTGAGGGTCATTGTTCATATGGAGAAGGGAATGATGTTTTCGGAAACAGTGGCTGCACGAAAAGTTTGAATTGCATTCTCCGGAATGAGTTTTTAGACAATTCACACATAATTTTTTATTTTTGACGATAATGAGCCTATTTCCAACATTCATTTGTTTGAACGCACTACATTTAAAGAGGGCATGGTTTCCTTTACAATGGATACATTTTTTTGAGTTAGAATGAATTGAATTTATAACAAAACCTTTTGATTTTGCACCGATACTGGGTTTAGGAAGAAATTTGATAGGCATATTTTTATGAATGCTTTCTAGTACCAAAGTTCGGTTTTCAAGAAAATTTAAAAATTCATCGAGTAATGGAACATCTTTAGATTTTAAGGTAAGCTCAAATTGCTTCCGGGTTTCCTTGTCAATTTTCTGAAGGAGAATGTTTATTAAAATTGCGTTAGATAGCCTATCAAGATTGTACTCTAACGTTTTTAAGGCACGTAGATTGCGTTTGGTATGATGTAATAATTGACGAAGTTCCTTAGGTGATTCCTGCTGAATTTTTTCTTGATTCAAAATATTTTGAATATGACTATCCACTATCGCCCGTTTATTTTCATATCTTAATTCTAAAGCTTGAAACAGTGACTTGTATGTATCTTCTCAATTCTCGATATTTTTTGCTTCTCCTTTAAGAGCAGCCTTTAAATAATAAAGTTTTTGTGTTTCACTTAATTTCTCATTTTCAGCAATTAAGGATTTGAATTGGCATTTAAAATCATGAAATTCTTCATATTTTCCCGAGAATTGAGGTAAAGGTATTTCAGGCAATTTAACATTAATATTTTCAACAGTATTTTTACGTACTGGTAATGCATTAACTTTAAAATTTTTTTATTTTTAATTTTTGAAATTTTTATTTTGAAAGGAGGTATTTTAATTTTGAAAGGATGTATTTGAGAATTACCTCCATTTTCTCCAGATCGTCCTCCAGTTCTTCAATAATTTCACAAGATTCCTCTATGGTGACCTCTGCTGGTAGATTGAAGTACCGCTGTTTTAATTCATCCAAGGATCACTTTATTCCTGATAGTGATTGCAATTTCACTTCTAAAAATGATTCACTTTCTTCATTTTCGACGAAGTCACGCAGAGAATGTTCCAGTTTTGTGACTTTTGCTTTCAGACAACCGCGTTGCCTATTCAAAATTACATTATCCATAGTTGCTGTTCTTTCTTCAGGTCGGTTAGGACCAAAATGTTGATAGCAATTGGTAGTTGTGGACTGTATATTAATTCATAAAAGTCAAGTTGAGAAACTTAACAACATTTATTTTCTTTCAATAATAATAATGCCGCTTAAACGGGCAAAGAGTGAGTAAGGAACAATTAACAATTGACTGCCGCTTTGTTCGGTCAGAGGAGCGGAGACTCGGTGTGGACCGAGTGCATCCCTATTGCTTACTGATTAGTACTGGGCTCTCGCCTCTAACATTACGTGGCGCTGCAAGTATTAAGCCAGTACAAATAGACATAAGTATTCTAACCGAGACGGAACTATGGGGATAGTGGAAGTTTGCTCATTGCCGAGTTTTTACAATTTTCTGATGTTTTTGGAACTAAAACAGATTGTTTTGAACAAGGGAGAGCATTGCCAAAATAAAATTATTTTATTTGTATGTCTTTTTCATTTTGTTAATTAGTTGCCATGTTACGAGCTATGGGATCGTTAATGTTTCTTTGAATAATAGTCCAGATAAGCAGGAAGAAATAAACCATTTACTAATTCAGAAGTCAAACAACAAAAATCTGCGTTATATTTACAAAATTTTCACAGGACTAGTTTCGATGGTTTTACCGAACCACCATCCTCAGCTGCAAAACTGCAAATGAAAAAGATAGGAAATAATGATTAGATAAGATAAGAAAGCCTGGACAAGAATAAGCAAGTGGCGCCATCTGTTGGTGAATCCAGAACTAAAACATAATTTCTTTAAAGGCCAAAGGCAGATTTGGATTGGAATTAGGATCGTTAACTAGAACAGAAAGATTTTTATGAATGTCAAATGCCTCTAGAAAATACAGTTCTCCAATGGAAGATGTTTTTTGAATAATTTTGGCAGCAGAAAAATTGAAAGTGTGGTTTTCGGACCAGCAATATTGAGCAACAGAAGACTTCGGTGTTTCCTTTTTTCTAACATATGCCTCATGTTCCTTGACACGAAATTTTAAGGCTCTCTTAGTTTGGCCAATGTAAATTAAACCACACTGGCAAGGAATCCTATAAATACCCCAGGAATTCATATCACGAATGGGGTCCTTGAGTATGGAACTCAGAATTTTATTGATGGGAGAATAAACAACCTGAAAGTTAAAATTTCTGCAAAATATGTGCAACTTTATAGCTAATTGGTGGAAAGAAGGGAATGACAACAGAATTTTTATAATCTCGTAAAACAAGAGTATGCCTTTTAGTATGTTGATATGAGAATTTTTTAACTGCTTGATTAATAATGTTGGGTGGAAAGCCCCTGTCAATAGCTATTGCTTTTAAATAATTTAGTTCTTCATCAAGGGCTAGTTTGGAGGAGCAAACTTGAAGAGCACGGAAAACATAGGAATAAAATGAAGCTAACTTTTAGTCGGATGACATGATTTAAAGTGTGGTGGAAGGCAAACCGATGAAGGTTTACAGTAAACTGTAGTACTGAAGTTAGATGTGTTACGTGTGACCAGAATGTCGAGAAACGGAAGAGAATTGCAAGTCTCAAGTTCAAAAGTGAACTGAATAGCAGGATCAATAGAATTCATTGTTGAAAGAACTTTATTTAAATCATCTTTATTACCTTTAAACAGAGTAAAAGTATCGTCTACGTAGCGGAACCATGCCGGGAAGTTTAAAGTTTCAAACAATTTTGATTCATAATAATGCATGTAGATATCAGCCAGGATGGGACTGAGGGAGCTTCCCATGGCTAATCCCTGAGTTTTCTTGTAATATTTATTTTGGAAAACAAAATGTGTTTGTTTCAAACAGAGTTGAGTGAGAGAAATTAGCTCATCAATTTCGATGCAAGAGAAATGAAATTCACGAAGTCTGGTTTCTAGACATCTTAATGCACCCTCCACTGGGACATTGGTGAATAATGATTTTACATCAAAAAAAAAAAAAAAAAAAAAAAAAAAAAAATGAGTAAATTACTAGGAGAAATGTTTTTAACTTTTTTTACAAACTCTATTGAATTTTTTATGGTGTAAATGTTATTGTCTAATAGAGTTGAAAATCTAGAAACTAAATATTTAGCTAATGGATACAAGGCAGCACATAAATTTGATACAATAGGGAGGAAAGGAATACCACTTTTATGAATTTTGGGAAGAGCATATAATCTGGCACAATTCGCAACAGATGGGATAAGTGAATGTTTTAAGTTGCCTGAAATGATTTGCGAAGATTTGATCACGGTTTTTATTTTTGACAAGTCCGAAGGTGAAGGATCTTTAGGGATCAGATTATATGGTCCTTCGTTTAAGAGTTTAGTGACACCATCGATGTAAGTGTTCTTATCCATGACGACTATCTGACCACCTTTGTCGGCCTTTGAAATGATAATATCCGGATTAGAATGAATTGTAAAAGAAGTTTTTCGAATTTAACTGCTTGAACTAGAAGATTGTAAAAGAAGTTTTTCGAATTTAACTGCTTCAACTGGAAGATTGTAGAAGAAGTTTTTCGAATTTAACTTAAAAACTTCTTTTACAATCTTCCAGTTCAAGTAGTTCAAAAAATCTTCCCATTGTAAACATCAAGCCAATAGTTAATATTTCTAATGTTAGTCTTTCAGAAGAACAAGAGAAAATTCTAAAATATAATTTTAATTTCTCACAAACCTGTAAACCCTCGATTCCAAAGATTTTGGCTCCTATCGAAAAAGCTTTCAAGTTCAGTAAAGTTTCAGATTCACAGAAAGAAATGATTAGGCATCTTATCGCTCATAATGTGAAATTCAATAATAAACCTTTGAAACCAAATCTAACTGCGAGAGAAAGAGCTACATTGTGTGAAATTCATTCTAACCCGGATATTATCATTTCAAAGGCCGACAAAGGTGGTCAGATAGTCGTCATGGATAAGAACACTTACATTGATGGTGTCACTAAACTCTTAAACGAAGGACCATATAATCCGATCCCTAAAGATCCTTCACCTTCGGACTTGTCAAAAATAAAAACCATGATCAAATCTTCGCAAATCATTTCAGGCAACTTAAAACATTTACTTATCCCATCTGTTGCGAATTGCGCCAGATTATATGCTCTTCCCAAAATTCCTAAAAGTGGTATTCCTTTCCGCCCTATTGTATCAAATTTAGGTACTGCCTCATATCCATTAGCTAAATATTTAGTTTCTAGATTTTCAACTCTATTAGACAATAACATTTACACCATAAAAAATTCAATAGAGTTTGTAAAAAAAGTTAAAAAGATTTCTCCTAGTAATTTACTCATGGTTTCTTTTGATGTAAAATCATTATTCACCAATGTCCCAGTGGAGGGTGCATTAAGATGTCTAGAAACCAGACTTCGTGAATTTCATTTCTCTTGCATCGAAATTGATGAGCTAATTTCTCTCACTCAACTCTGTTTGAAACAAACACATTTTGTTTTCCAAAATAAATATTACAAGCAAACTCAGGGATTAGCCATGGGAAGCCCCCTCAGTCCCATCCTGGCTCATATCTACATGCATTATTATGAATCAAAACTGTTTGAAACTTTAAGCTTCCCGGCATGGTTCCGCTACGTAGACGATACTTTTACTCTGTTTGAAGGTAATAAAGATGATTTAAATAAAGTTCTTTCAACAATGAATTCTATTGATCCTGCTATTCAGTTCACTTTTGAACTTGAGACTTGCAATTCTCTTCCGCTTCTCGACATTCTAGTTACACGTAACACATCTAACTTCAGTACTACAGTTTACTGTAAACCTTCATCGGTTTGCCTTCCACCACACTTTAAATCATGTCATCCGACTAAACAAAAGTTAGCTTCATTTTATTCCTATGTTTTCCGTGCTCTTCAAGTTTGCTCCTCCAAACTAGCCCTTGATGAAGAACTAAATTATTTAAAAGCAATAGCTATTGACAGAGGCTTTCCACCCAACATTATTAATCAAGCAGTTAAAAAATTCTCATCTCAACACACTAAAAGGCATGCTCTTGTTTTAGGAGATTATAAAAATTCTGTTGTCATTCCCTTCTTTCCATCAATTAGCTATAAAGTTGCACATATTTTGCAGAAATTTTAACTTTCAGGTTGTTTATTCTCCCATCAATAAAATTCCGAGTTTCATACTCAAGGACGCCATTCCGGATATGAATTCCTGGTGTATTTATAGGATTCCTTGCCAGTGTGGTTTAATTTACATTGGCCAAGCTAAGAGAGCCTTAAAATTTTGTGTCAAGGAACATGAGGCATATGTTAGAAAAAAGGAAACACAGAAGTCTTCTGTTGCTCAACATTGTTGTCCGAAAACCACACTTTCAATTTTTCTGCTGCCAAAATTATTCAAAAAACATCTTCCATTGGAGAACTGTATTTTCTAGAGGCATTTGACATTCATAAAAATCTTTCTGTTCTAGTTAACGATCCTAATTCCAATCCAAATTTGCCTTTGGCCTTTAAAGAAATTATGTTTTAGTTCTGGTTTCACCAACAGATGGCGCCACTTGCTTATTCTTGTCCAGGCTTTCTTATCTTATGTAATCATTACAGTCAAAAGTCGTTAATTCGGACACCCATAATCCGGACCTCAAAGTTAAAAACTTTCTGCGCGTGCGTCGTGTTGACACATGCGCATAGGCATTTACGCGTGCGCGTAAGACCTTCTATGACTGCGCATATGCGTGTGAGCAAGCGCAGAAAACGTTTTCGCATTCGCTTTTTATGTATAACGGACGGTATAAGCTAAAATTATCTAATTATCTATTTCAATTAATGTTGATGATTGCGTTGTTCCTTAATCTTCGAATTGGATCCGGCTTATTATTTTTTGCAGACTGTAAGAGCAATTTTATAAAAGTAAACTTGAACTTTCGATTATGTCAAATAGAATTTCTGATTCTGGAGCTCCCAAAGGATCGTACAAAACGAAAGTATGTTTCGATGTCCATCAAACAAAAAGTGGAATTGCTGCAAAAAATGGATAAAGACATGAAGAGTGTGACAGAGAGGTTAGTGAAAACGAAAAAATTTCGATTGAGAAGTTAGTCGGTATTCTCGGCACAGCAATTAACGGGACTTGAGCAGCAGAACTTTGTAACTGAACAAGAAATTATGTCAAAAAAAAGAGAAAGTATTATCACATAAAACGAAGCAACTTAAACAACTTACATTGAAAGAAATGTTTAATAAAGTAAACAAATAAATATTAAGCGTTTTTTTGTAAATTTTGATACCCTTTAGATTATAATTGTTCTTTATTTCATAAATTACGGTTTCATATTTTTAATTTTAGAATTTCTGCATGCCATCTTACGAGATTTAAACCGATGATCTATTATCCGGAAAAATCGATAATCCGGAATCGCCGAAGTTCCGACGAGTCCGGATTAACGACTTTTGACTGTATTTCCTATCTTGTTCATTTGCGGTTTTGCAGCTGAGGATGGTGGTTCAGTAAAACCATCGAAACTAGTCCTGTGAAAATTTTGTAAATATAACGCTGATTTTTGTTGTTTGACTTCTGAATTAGTATTTATTCGACATGTTATTGTTATTGTGTCTTAAATAAACCATTTGTTTGGAAAATAGGCACATAAATAGTATTCACAGCACAATAATTGTTGGAAATAACTCAAGGAGAACATGTATATTCATTAGTTCTTTAACACATGAAATAAACTGTAAAATTTAGGTCACTGTCAAATATAAACCCCAATTTGTAGTTCAGCTAACTTCAAATTCTCAGAGCCAATTCACAGCTGTTTCACAACTGAACCCCCTAGTTTACCGACACGTGCTTATAGTCTACAGCAGGGTCTATGGAAACTTCTGGAAGAATCTGCCCTAAGACTTAAAATGTTTGTTTGCATGAATCTTCAAAAAACTTGCCAATGTTCCTTAGGAACAAAATTGTGTATATCTTGTTCTAATTGAGCTATTTTTACAATTCTAAAACTATTGAACTCAGAATTAAAAGTTACTCATATATAATTCTATGCAACAAATAAACATTTAAAAACAAGACATATGGTCACAAATTACTTTAGACACAAAATAAATCATAAAATTACCATTATAAAAACACTAAATAAAGTAAAGCAATAAAAATATTGCAGCAATATAGAACATAAAAAATGTAATGAAAAGGATAAAAATATTTACAATTATTTACGACATCGTACCCTCCTTAATGATTGCACGTTCTGGGTAATCCAATCCCCAAGATGAGGGATAGCTAATTTTTATTATAATAATGAGGTGCAAGTCTCTTGTAGTGCTTCACTTTAGGTTTAGAAGAAGGAGTTCTTTGACTACGCACCACTACGTCATTCATTTTCTTGAGTACATATTAGGGCCCTTCCCATGATGTGTGTAGCTTGCAAGAGATTCTACAGCAGCGCTTCAAGTTGTACAGCCAGACCTTTATCTCTTTCCTTCGCCCTTTCGCCGTCCTCTCCTGTCTGCGAAAATGTCTCCCCAGCAGCCCTCTGTTTTTCGCCACATGTAGTGTTGTTTTCTCTGTGCAGCTATCACTTTCCTTCCGTTCATAGTGAATAAATATAAATGAATATTAAATAAAATTATAAGGAAATAAAACATGATTATTATTTTGAAAAATATATACAAGTTGTATTTACATTTTTCTTGAATATATAACTCCATTCCTTTATAAATTTTGTACAGTATGATAATCTCTTAAAACATGGGGTGATACATAGTCCTACATAGCATTCTTTACAATAGTACCATATTTCTTTGCACACTTTAACGTTTTTCTGCAACAAATGTAAACCTTCTTCTTTGTTCCTTCTGATTTGCAGTAGGTGAAGTGTTGTCTATAAAGTCCCTTTTGGTAAGACATATTGTAGCTGCTCAAACGATAGTCATTTTGTGCATTTGTTGTTGGCTTGTAATATTTATCAATGGTTTTTGTTTACAAGATCAATTCTGAAAGACAAGTGATCTAATTTGCTACCTCTTTTCTTGTACAAAACATATGCATTAAATATCTTCATATCTAATAAATGTTGAAACGTTTTTAAATAAGATCTCTGCTTATTTTTCACAGCAGGATAATTTGATAGCATCTGATTCAGGTGGTCAGTACCTTTTAAAGGTAGATACTGGATCCATCTCATACGGCCCTTGTACAAAAATAAGCTTTCATCAATGCATATATCCCTCATAGGAATGTAAACACTAGAGAGCTTTTTCCTGAGGTATTCTGTAACATTCCAATTTTTTTTTTAACTTTGGATTTTGAGCATTATTTCAAGTGGCTTCATTGTTTGAAAAATGTAAAAATTTGATAAGAAAAGAAAATCTTTTTTCTGTCATAACTTTAGAGAAAATTTATGTCTCAATAAAGTGTGTTTTGGACCAGTACCATTTAACTGCTGGTTTTTGTACAATGCCTTATAATAAAATCCAACTCAAAAATACACTTTTTTCTTCCTCATCTGTATCTTTCCACTTATGTACACGAGAATTTTCTTTCAGAATGTTGCTGCTAATGAATTGTTGATAGTAACGATTCGTTTCTTCGATGATAATATTTATCAGATCCTTATTGAAATATAATTGAAAGAAATTAAGAGTTGAAGGATCATTTTGTAGAACATTTTGAATAATTCTCCGTTTTCCAAGGAAAGAAAATCTAAGCAGAGCACATAGCGTATTTGAAATCCGGTTCCATGTTCTTGCATCAGCCAGATTATGTTGTTCATCTTCACTTTCTGATGATGTAATTGAAAATTCATCAGATCAGAGTGATTCACTCTTGTTATCTGAATCAGATAAGTCACTATCATAATCTAAAAGACATAACTCCTCATTTTTTCTCTTTTTCTGCTGAGTAGACATTGAAGCCATCTTCCACTGTCATGTATCTTACGAAAATGGCACGGATAATTCATAAAATTCAGGGGAAATTCAATTAGAAATAGAATGCCTGAGTAGTGGTGCCATCTAGGAGGTATTAGAGCAGACAAAAATAAAAACTCTAACAAGTAAACATTTACAAAGCATTTTAAACATTTAAAAGTTTTAAAATGTAGAAGAACTCTTGAAGTGCATTATGGCCGCCCTGCAGAAGTTTCACTTGAATGCGCTAGACATGTTACGGATGATGAAGAGGCTAAGTCCCTCTTTTCAGCTTTGTATCTTATCCCATCTTCATCCTCTTAGTGGCTGTGTTGATCCTTTACCTGGTGAACCTATAGATGCCTTCTATAGCTGCCTTCAAATCTTTAAAAAACTGCTCAGGAGAAGAAGGCATATCCGGTGTCACATCATATTTGTTCATCCAAAGAGCAGGTCACCCAACAGGCCCACCAGCGGCCGAGCGGTAAATTGCTGAACACTGGTAGTTCGGTCCGAGGTTCGAATCCCGCGAACGGGCTGTCTGCATGGAGATTTTCGTGATTTTCCCCATGTGTAACGTGTATACGAGCCAGTTTCCCTTAGAAAGTCCTCCATGAAGGCATCCCTAACCTTAGGCAGATAGCCCTGGTGTGCTTTGCCATATTCTCAATACACCAACACCAGGTCACCCAACAGATGCAGACTATGGCCAAACATCATTTTCACTGGTGAAATTTCAGTGCTCTCATGAACAATCCTAGTCCTATTGTCTGTGGGGTATGAGTAGATAGAGATGCTTCAAGGTTATTTGTTTGAATCCCTCCACCATGCCATCCAGCTGTGGATGTAAAGGTGTGACGAGCGATCTCCATGCTAAAAATTCTACAAAGCCCTTTAAATGTGAAATTTGTTCCTTGGTCAGAATGAATGAAAAGACACACTCCAAATTGTGAAATCCAGTTCTGCATTAGAACTTCTTTATAAGACCACTTGAAGCTTTTCAATCAGGGATGCCATAAGCTTCCAGCCATTTACTAAAGTAATTCATGACAATTTGGATGTACTTGTCACTCTTTATTGTATAAGATAATGGTCCTAGAATGTCCAAAGCAATCCTCTTGAAATGTATTCCTACATTATAGCATTATAATCTTCCTTGTCTCTGTGTTTGCAGGCCTTTTCAAGCTCCACATGCATCACATGATTTGCACCACTTTTCTGTATCTGGTTTGGCTTTGTCCGAAAGAAACATTCACACTGTGGACTGTCTTTGGTACACTAAATCACCTGCAGTCGGGCTGCTGTTTTCACTGCTGAGTGAGGCTCTCAGCAGTTTTTATCCATTATGAACTGAAGTGAACTCTAGACTGAGCTAAACCAGAGAGACGGTGGTGTCTCAACAGAAGCCGAAATTACCATTGCTCACCATATTTGTAATTGATCTCCTTCTGTCATTTAGATTATTTTGTAGTGATAAAATATGTTGTTCTCTTTGTAAGAAAGTTTGGCTTAATACCTTCTATTTTTTTTGGTTATCTATATGTCTATCTTCAGTGGTTCACTGGGAAGAAGACCAAAGGTGACCTTTATCTTTCAATATTATTACTGATCTCAAATTTATTGGCACTTCCTAGTGGGCACTTGAGGAATTTATGTAATGCAGTATTATAATTGTACGATCATTTATTAATTCTAATAATAGAGGGTCTAAAGGAATTATATACCCCTTTAAGAAGTGTTTTTAACTGGAATATCTAATAAACTGGAAGATTGCTTAGGGGAAAAAGTACATGGTATAGAAGAAATTGAAGTCCTAATGATCCAGTTAGAAGAAAAATGGTCAGAGCTAGATCTAGTAGAACAAGAAATTATAAATATTATTATCTGATGACTCTAAATGTTCTCAAAGTGATTTTAATAGAGAATATGAGGGAAATACAATATATAGTGAAAAATATTTATAGCCTAGAACTAAGGGATGAAAAATAACAATTCGTGCTCATTCGGGGGATAATAGCATTCATAATGCTGCAGTTCTAAACTGGAATTCCACAAAGTGAATTTAAAGAATTCAGTAGTGGTATTAAGCAATGATTGGGTGTCTAGAGTCAGTTTTAGAAAATTCATAGTGATCAATTTATTCCACGTGAAGATAAAATACAATACAGTCAAAAGTCATTAATTCGGACCTCAAAGCCACAAACTTTCTACGCATGCGTCGTGTTGACGCATACACGTAAGACCTTTACGGCTGCGAATATGCGTGTGCGCATACGCATTTAATGTATAACGGACGGTATAAGCTAAGCTAAAATTATCTAATTCAGTTAATGTTGCAGATTGCGTTGTTCCTTAATCTTCGAATTGGATCCGGCTTATTATTTTTTTCAGACTATTAGAGCTTGTAAGAGTAAGCTTGAACTTTCGATTATGTCAAATAGAATTTTCGATATATATTAACTAATATGTAAAGGATCTACAAAGCAAAAGTATGTTTGGAAGTCCATTAAACAAAAAGTGGAATTGCTGCAAAAAATGGATAAAGGCATATCCTTCGTTTCTCTAACCATTCCGAAATCTGTTTATCAATTTCACGCTGCTCGGCGGCGAGGGGGGGGATGCCGCGGCGTGCAATGATTTGGAAGTTGCTCTGTCAGCACTATCCTTATCTTCAGGGCAGATGTTTTTATTTTATTCGGCTTATAATTCATTACTAAATGTAGTATTTCATTTCGATGTACTCCTTTGATATGATTTAAATCAAATTCCTCGTCATTATAATTCGCTTCCGATAGTGAAGAAAGTGACACAGAGGCTATTGAAAACGAAAAAATTTCTATTGACAAATTAGTCGATATTCTCGACACAGCAATTATAGGACTTGAACAGCGGAAGTGTGTAACTGAACAAGAATTTATGTCTGTTTATAGAATTAAAGAGAAAGTATTATCACATAAAACGAAGCAACTTAAACAACTTACATTGAAAGAAATGTTTAACCCTTTGAGGGGTGGTGGTCGCGCTCTGAAACCACCAATTTTCGAAATTTTTTCCGCTCTTGTTTCCAAACTGTTTGAGTGAAAACCGATTGATTACTTAGTATCTTTTACCTCTAAATAACGCAAAATTACTGCAGAACTGTACATTTTTTAGGTCTTAGTATTTTAAATCGGATGCCTTTTAAAATTCATTTTCAGTGAGACAAAATAACTTCCTTTTATTTATATTAATAACTTAAAAATGAAAAAAATTTTTATCGCACATCATTATTTCTATCATAAACAATAAAAATACAACAATAATTAAACTGCATATATAAACAACCTGTGTATATTTATGGTATTTTCTTTGTGGTTTCAGGGCGCGACCACTGCCCCACTAGAGCATTGTGTTACAATGCTCACATTCCGCTAGAGGCTCGGTGGTCACGCCCTGAAACCACTGCTCTTTATAGTAATGTTTGCTGCTTTGAAATAGAAGTGTTTATTTTCACCCGGATATAGATAAGGGGTTTTGAAATCACAGAGTTATTGTATTACCAAACAATACATGCACCTGCCCCCATAAAATATTTTTTGTTCCAGAGATTTTTCTCTGCTTTCAACATGCTTGCTCTCTATGCTAGTACTGTGATTTTCTAAATTATTTTGTGTGGTTCAAAAAAATTGCGAATATATTTTTGAATAATTAAAAATAGAAAACGCGCAAAAATTTAATTAAATTTAAAATATTTTGCCAATATTTTATTTTCTACTGTTGAGATTCAAAATGCCTCGCAAAGGGTTAGAAATAGCTGATGCATTAGCGTTACTTGAAGAATTACCTTCAGATCCAGAATCAGTGGTCTCTGTGGATGAAAGTGAAGGAGAAGGAAATACTCCTTTACCCCCTTCCCTCCTGCTTATGGAAATATAGAAGATGAAAGTGATGATCAGTCAGAAAGTGATGATATAAATTTACCAGGTCCTTCCAGAATTGCAGATGTAACATGGAATAAAATGCAGAATGTAGTGAAATCCATTCCCGAATTTTCTGAGGATTATGGCCCAACTGACGAAATTACCTCTATGGAAGATGCAAAACCCATGGATATATTTATGGCTTTTATCCATTTATTTATCCCAATTTCCTTATTCTGTACGTTCTTATGTTATTCTGAATAATTCACTGCTGCAGAAAAATTACATAAATTATAATTTTTTCCCCTGATGATATACTTTGTAAAATAAAGTAAAAAATTTATATTTGATGCAATTTTTAAATGCAGTTTTTTTTTAAAATTCGCAAATTTCGTCATTCATTGGAAATGCCCGTACGGAAAAAGGTAAGTTGTTTTTTCCTACTGACTCGGTAAGTTTCAAAGTCCTAGATGCGCGCTGGTTTCACAGCGAAACCACCACCCACAGCTTAATGGGTGGGAGTAGATTTTTTTAATTCATATATTATTTGTCTCTAGGATCATAATATTCGATTTCTAGTGTTTTTAGTTAAAAAAAAATTAAAAAATAATATAGCGCACATCAAAGGGTTAATAAAGTAAACAAATAAATATTAAACTTTTTTTTTTGTAAATTTTGATACCCTTTAGATCATAATTTGGTTCATAAATTACGGTTTCATATTTTTGAATTTATAATTTCTGCATGCCATCTTACCAGATTTAAACTGATGATCGATAATCCGGAATTGCCGAAGTCCGGACGAGTCGGGATTAAAGACTTTTGACTGTATTTATTTCAAGCTACTGTTGAAGGATCTTATGCAAGAGATATCGTTGAATTTTCCTCCTATCAATTGATAACTGTTATCAAGTAATTGAATGTCTTAAAGCTTGATTTCAGCAAAGATGATTATCTCATAGAAATATAGATGAGAGAATTATTGATCTTAATTCTGAATAATTCATTGAGCTGATCAAAGCAATATGACTCATGAAGGTGCATGATAAAGTTGAAACTAATTTCAGAGCCCTTGAGATATTAAATGTCATGTCTGATAAACATATATGTATGTTATAGCCTCTTGCTGAATCTTTTCTGCCTGAAGATATTATTAGAGTTTGGAAAAGAAGCATAGGTTTAAGTAAAACTAATAATTCATCAAATAAACTGACTACTTTAATGCTAGTGTACTTCTCATCTCAGTAATGAGCTCTTTGTTTGTAAAAGGAGCTTCTTAATTTATTTTTAACAAAGAATCACATGCCAAAACTTAAGCATATTGTACTCCGTTAAAGTATGGAGTACCACATCATAGCAGCTTACATATCCTGCCTTCTTCAAATGATCATACATTGTACTTTTTGGAATATTTATTCTGTCTGATAGTTTCCGAACTAGGATTTTCCAGCTATAGCTTCTTTTAATAGATTGTTGTTTATAGAAGATTATAGTTCAGAGTAGGCATCATTTTTTAGACTGAAATTTCTGTGCTTTAATTTTCTTAAAGCACTTTCAAACTGTATCTTCAGAAACAGTGGTTTTCTGTGTAAAAGCAAATTTTATGAGCTGTCTGACTAGCATATTTTCTTTTTTTTAAATAAAAGAGCATAATGTGATTAAGATGAACTTTTGGGTTCTCCATTCATAGATTTGCACTGACACAAAAATTATGTCACAACATATGCTAGAATTATGCAGTGTAAACAATGACAACAACAACAACAACAACAAAAAAAAAAACTTGTTTCAATAATGTGCTTTAATCAAGGTCACTCTATATTTTCAGTGACAAAATAATCAGAGAAAAATGCACTTCCATTTGAAAAACTGCAAAACTTTTCACATGACCCAATATAACCTGCTGGTATGGGGGACTACAGTAGTTTTAATGGGAGAGTTTCAGTAACTAATAATGCCCGGCACTGCATTGTCATAACTTGAAGAGGCCTTTAACTGTGTAGTTAGAAAGATGACACTCGATCACGTAGATGTAAATTCCACACATAATTTTATTCCCTGATAACTAAAGAACATGTATTCTTCTTCATTCTACATCATCATTGTGGGTTTTGCTATGCACTCCACAATTTTATATAGAATGTATTTTTAGAAATATGGAACAGACAGCCCATTGGACTTCTGCTTATCTAGCAGAGGCTAAGCAAGCTCAGTACCATCTTGATGGAAAGAGAGCTAGAAACAAAAGTGCACAGTTATCCAGTATGGCGGCCTATTATGGGAAAGGTTTAGGTACTTGAAATTTTGTGTTCAAGTTTCTAATTGGTTATGTCAAAGTTTCTGTTTAAGTTTCGCATTAGTTACATCATCAGCATTATTAAATCATATGTATGTATTGATCTAGAAATGATGCAGTCAAAAGAAATTTTGATGCATTGGAGATGCTAGGAAGAGGGCATATAAAAATCTAAAGAAAAAATTAGAAGCTATTGCTAATTAAGTTAGTAATTTATTAGAAATTTATTTTTTTATTTTATATTTTACATATTAGATTTGTTTTCTTATTTTATGTTTTACATAAATATTTATTTAAAATTTAAGTAATGTTTTTAACCATTATTTTTTGATAAAGATTCACAATTATTAAATTCCTACTTTTATTAGCTCACACTCTCTCTATCTATAACTTGTTCAAATATTTAGTCATGAATGAAAATCTTTTTATTCATCCACTCAAGTTCAAATACATTTTTTTTAAACTTGTAGTGGATGACACTTGATGTTAATATGTTTTTCATTAAATATATTATAAGACTTACAAATAATGACCATTTATTAGGAAATAATAGTGCATGACTGTGATAAATGAGATTGTAATACAGTCAAAAGTTGTTAATCCGGACTCGTCGGGACTTCGGCGATTCCGGATTATCGATTTTTCCGGATTATAGATCATCAGTTTAAATCTTGTAAGATGGCATGCAGAAATTCTAAAATTAAAAATATGAAACCGTAATTTATGAAATAAAGAACAATTATGATCTAAAGGGTATCAAAAATTTACAAAAAAAAAAAAAAAAAAAGCTTAATATTTATTTGTTTACTTTGTTAAACATTTCTTTCAATGTAAGTTGTTTAAGTTGCTTCGTTTTATGTGATAATAATACTTTCTCTTTAATTCTATAAACAGACATAATTTCTTGTTCAGTTACAAAGTCCCGTTAATTGCTGTGCCGAGAATACCGACTAACTTGTCAATCGAAATTTTTTCGTTTTCACTAACCTCTCTGTCACATTCTTCATGTCTTTATCCATTTTTTGCAGCAATTCCACTTTTTGTTTGTTGGACATCGAAACATAATTTCCTTTTGTAGATCCTTTGGAAGTTTCAGCATCGGAAATTCTATTTGACATAATCGAAAGTTCAAGTTTACTTTTATAAAATTGCTCTTACAGTCTGCAAAAAATAATAAGCGGGATCCAATTCGAAGTTTAAGGAACAACGCAATCATTAACGTTAACTGAAATATATAATCAAGATAATTTTAGCTTACACCGTCCGTTATACATTAAACGCGCAGGCGAAAACGTATTCTGCACTTGCGCACACGCATAAGCGCAGTAGTCAAGGTCTTACGTGCACGTGTAAAACGCCTATGCGCATGTGCCAACGCGGCGCATACGCAGAAAGTTTTTAGCTTTGAGGTCCGGATTATAGATCATTCCGGATTATGGGTGTCCGAATTAACGACTTTTGACTATATTTAACAAAAATAAGTAGCAACAGTAAGATGGAGTTCTAAAAATTTTTAAAGTGTATGGAATTAAAGAATTGTGTTTTATAGAGTTGGATGAAATGGATGCAATGTCCCATTATGTAGCGAAAATTCTCCCCATATTTCTATGTTAATGTGATAATAATATATGTTTAAAATGAGTTCCTTGCAAAACAAAAACTCTTCGCGGCAAGTCAAGCAAATGTCGCCATGAGCCATGTGAAATTATTAGATGGAATATTAATTGAAGAACTGGAATGCTCAAAACTTTATAGAGAGGTTCCTTGCGGTGATGAAGTATTACAAGAGATGGATAGAATTGGAAATTATAGACCACCATCAGCTTTATTAAATTAGAATTAAAGGATTTTAGTTTTATAGCGTTGGATGAAGCAGATGTAATATCCCATTATATAGCGAAAATTCTCCCCATATTTCTATGTTAACATGATAATAAGATATGTTTAAAATATGACCCTTTAAAATGGGTTCCTTACAAAACGAAAACTCTTCGCAGCAGATCAAGTATATGTCGCCTTGAAATCATTAGAATTGAAATCATGTGAAAAATCATGTGAAATCATTAGATGGAATATTTAATTGAAGAACTGGACTGCCCAAAACTCACTGGAAAGGTTCCTTGCAATAATGAAGCATTACAAGAGATGGATAGAATGAGAAATTATAGACCACCATCAGCTTCATAAACTAGAAATGAAAAAATGTTAATAATGTTAATAAAAAGTAACTAAAAAGAAATTTCTTTGTTGACTGAAACAGGAATTGACTTAAAAAAAAAAATTCATATTACTTGTTTTTGCATATTTGAATTTTATTGAAAATTTTATTTTATTCAGGTTAATCTTCATTGTTTCTTATTTCAGTTTGCTGATAAAGCAAAGAAAAGATTTGAAGTGCCTATAGAAGTCCCTTTACCTCCTGCACAATCACCAGACAATGTTGATTATTCTATTGATTTTGTAAATGATCTCCAATTTGGTATTATGGTTAAAAGAAACAATACAGGAAAAGTTATGTGAGTAATTTATTCATTTGCAAGTTTTGAAAAAGTAAAGCAAATTGTATACTTTTCGAAAAATGTTAGTTTGCTCTATCTGTATAACTAGACTTTCAGCTATATATATATATATATATATATATGCATATATAACACTTATTATATATATAATGAATTAAATTTAAAAACTCTGTATGGAAAAGAAAAAGCTGCATGAATATTTGAAGGCCTATGTATAATCACCATGAAGCACATTAAATTAGTATATAATATTATAAGAAATATAATTAATTTAAAATCGCATTACATTTGATGCAATAATTTTTATTCTCCTCCTTTTAAATTTCAGTTGTAATTCATTCTTCTGTATGGGTATTATAAAATAATGAGGGTGCACTTTTAGTTTTTAGAAATTATTTATTTATAAGCATAGAATATTATATATTATTGAGAACTGCAATATCAGCATAGTTCTATTTTCATATATGTATCCCAAGCATTGCCAATTACAAGTTACTAAATGTTAAATGTTGCCATTTACAAACGATTAAATATTACATCTTCCATTTTTTTTAAAGAGTTCAAAAGATTTTATTTTTTTTTAACAGTCTAAAATCAATCTAAATACCTGGCCAGCTTTCTAATCACTCTCCCACTTCTAATTCTTTGCTCACTGTCTCTTGTTTCTGAGTTATAAGAGTTTGGTAGTTGATCTTCTTAACTTAGCCCTTGAGAATATCTGGAATCATATCCTTTTACATCTGTTTTTCCATCGGCTCTGGTGGTTTTAAACTTTTAAAGGAAAATACTCCTGACACCATATAAAATAATGAGGGTGCACTTTTAGTTTTCAGAAAATATTTATTGATAAGCATAGAATATTATATGTTACTGAGAACTGCAATATCAGCATAATTCTATTTTCATATATGTATCACAAGTGTTGCCAATTACAAGTTATTAAATATTAAATATTGCCATTTACAAATTATTAAATATTACAGGTATCACCTCTGTAAATTACTTAAAGTCTGAATGTAAATGTTTCAGTATATGACTAAATGAGTTCAATAAATATTGTGATTTTGATTATAGTATAGTTTTGTAAACAAAGGAACAAATGTATATCAGAAATGCAAAATGAGATGAGGAAAAACAAAGAATGAAATTTGGTGCTTTCTGATTATCTGCACCCTCCTCCCAAAAAGTATTCAAGAGGCAATGTGCTATGTTACAAAAATGTGTAACCCATGATGTCATCAAAATGTATTTTATGTGGTGACCCAGGTATATGTGCACATGCAGCAGATGAGCAAAAAAGCATTGCAGCAAAGCCCATGACCTTCAAATTCCATGGTTGTTAGCACAGCTGCCAACTCTCCCTGCTTTACCTGGAGACCTGTTTTTAGACACACCTCCAGTCCCCTTGTAGATCAACGAATCTCCCAGTTTGTAATTTTTAGCCTTTACTGAAAGTGTTTTCCAGCAATAAAATTAAATTGTGCAAATAAAATTTTAACATTTTAAGTTTCATTTTTGACTTAATGAAGGTTAAATTATGCAAATTTTATTCCCCCATTCCTAGTGATTTTCAACATAATTTTTCTCATTAAATGAAATGGTTAATCAATAAATATTTGTATTTATTTTGCAACAGTAAACATGAAAAATATGCAATATCTTCAATGGGATTCAAACTGCAGACCCTCCAATTGGCTAGCCGGATGTGCTTCTACACTGCTGCCATTCAGAATGCAGCATGAAAAAGGGCAAGCCAAATTTATTTGAGATTACACATATTATCAGTGTTAATTGATTTGAAATATAACCTTTTTTGAGATGAGGAACACTCAAAAATCAGTAATAAGTGTTGCCTCCACGTTTGTTAACAACTGCCACTACATGCCATAGCATTGAGTGAAAGAGGCTTTGGATGTGTTGTTGGGAAATGGCAGTTCATGCTGCCTCCACACAAAGTTCATCTAGTGTATCCGCAGTGTGGCATGCCTGGCTAGGTGTTTTTCAGTCATTGAACAGGCGGTTTCAATTGGTGATAGATTTGGAGAATGGGCAGGCCAGGATAACAATGCAAATATAGTGGGCTAAGAAGAAAGGTTGAAGAATGGGCAACATGTGGTCATGCATTGTCCTGCTAAAACTTAGCCCTGATGGTAAGAAAGAAGAACAGTCTTCAAAACCTTGGAGATATTATGTTGGCTGGTAAGTGTACTGATGTTGCATATTAGGGGGTTGCGAAAGTGGAATCCAGTACCATCCATGCCCATGGCATAGGATGGTGCACACCAGGTGCAGGACCAGTATGATGATGCGTAACTCAACAGTCAAGCAGCCTTTCTTCACAGTGTCTCGAAACCCTATTCTGATCATTGGGTTGCTGTAGGCAGAAGTGTGATTCATATGAAATTGCATGTCATGCCATTTACGTGTCTGTCTTCGCCATCAATGCACCATTGCAAACAGAAATGGCTGTGGTTTAAAGTGAAAGGTAAGTGAAGGAAAGGACAGTTAGCGGACAGTCTATTATACTGTAAAGACACAGAATTGTTATTTCAGACACCAATTGCTACATTAATTGTGATATGATTGCAGAAGCTGCACACCCAAAAAACTCATGATATAACAATTCATGTTATTCAAAATGGCACTCCTTCCTCCCTTTATATATGTAAGGAATGCTGCAATTGCCCATGATATGTGCCTCTGCTAAAATCGTAATTATTTTCATATTTGATCACAGTATGCATGATGCAAATTTCATGCTGTTTGAATGTTTCCTTCATGGTGTTGCATGATGCAAGTTTCATGCTGTTTGAATGTTTCCTTCATGGTGTTGCATTTTTGATGGCTAGCAGTTTGATTACACTGCGAAGGTACCTAGTTGCCAAATTCTGGTGATGAATTATTGTCCACCACATTTTAGTTTGCGCTAGTATTGTAGAATGATTTAAGCTGCTTCTGATTTCCAGCTGGCTGCACTTTCAGTAACACTACGAATGCACACAGTGAGAAGGGAGAAAGTATCTTGCAAATAATATGGTACATTACCAAGTTTATCCACACAATAATATGTACCTTAATTACTTTTATTTTTACCATTCAGAAATGTCGAAGTATAAAAATGTGAGAAAGTTGCAAAGTGAAATTAGCCAAAAAACATAAAAGTTAGAATTTGTAATGAATAATACAAATAGTTGAATAAATTGAATCATTCATTATAAAGTGATTTTAAATCAACTTTTGTGTTCTTTTAGAATGATATCACCACACAGCTCAAAAACCTTTCAGAAACTCCCAGTTTTTCATTTTTCAATGTTGGAAGCTATGATTGTTAGTGTTTCTTTTTTTTCTTTTTTTTTTTTTTTTTTTGTTGCATCGAGTGCATTTTTTATCCTTGTGAAGAATCTTGTGAGGATTTTGGAGTTTGCCAGCTGATAAAAAAGAAAATGTTGCATTACTTCAGGAGTATGGCACTATGCCTAACAGCAGATAATGCAAAAATTCTTTCCATGAAGTTGTATTTCACAAATGATCAAATTTTATGCTTCAAAATTTGTGTTTTGATGTCAAATTTATGCAATTATCTGATATATTTTTAAGCAAAAGCAGATCGTTGTACATGAGAAAGCAATAGCCTTTTTAGTGCTAAATTTGCTCACTTCTGTACTTTAAAAAAACAAAAACAAATACAGTCAAAAGTCCATAATCCGGAATGATCTAAAAAATCTGGACCTCAAAGCTACAAACTTTCTGCACATGCATTTACGCATGCGCATAATACGTTTATGCATGCGCGTTTAATGTATAACGGATGGTATAATCTAAGCTAAAATTATCTAATTATCTATTTCAGTTAATGTTGCAGATTGCGTTGTTCCTTAATCTTCAAATTGGATCCGGCTTATTATTTTTTGCAAACTGTTAGAGCAATTTTATGAAAAAGTAAGCTTGAACTTTTAAATATGTCAAAAAGAGTTTCCAATCCTGGAGTTGCCAAAGGATCTACAAAGCGAAAGCATGTTTTGATGTCCATTAAACAGAAAGTGGAATTGCTGCAAAGGATGGATAAAGGCATGAAGAAAGTGACAGAAAGGTGATTTGTTTCTCTAACTATTCCGAAATCTGTTTATCAATTTCGCGTTGCTCTGCGAGGGGGGGGAACATCGCGGCGCACAATGAACTAGAAGTTGATCTGTCAGCACTATCCTTATCTTCAGGGCAGATGTTTTTATTTTATTCTGCGTATAATTCCTCACTAAATGTAGTATTTCATTTCGATGTACTCCTTCTTTGATATGATTTAAATCAAATTCCTCGTCATTATAAATATCACGAATACCCATCAAATAGTTTTCTGGTTACAATTTTCTAATTTCGATTACGCGTAATGTATGCTTTACGCGTGCACACATTGAAAGAAATGTTTAATAAAGTAAACAAATAAATATTAAGCTTTTTTTTTTTTTTTTTTTTTTTTTTGTAAATTTTGATACCCTTTAGATCATAATTGCTCTTTATTTCATAAATTACGGTTTCATATTTTTAATTTTATAATTTCTGCATGCCATCTTACCAGATTTAAATTGATGATCTATAATCCGGAATCGCCCGACGAGTCCGGATTAAAGACTTTTGACTGTATTCATTTTCCTTTTATAATTCACAGACTCTTCATTCATAATGGGTGCACTTCATCTTTGAATTTCATTTCAACAGTTAGCGCTTTCAGTTTTTCCATATTTGAATTCATTATTTTAATTGTTTATATTATTTTAAATTGATGAACATTTAAAAAAAGAAAGGGAGAGAAATCTTATAATTTGAAAATTTCAGAATGCAGTCTTAGCATCTCATAGAACAATTTGCTAATAATCTATAAAAATTAATAAGAATTTAAACATTTTTTTTAGCTGTTTCATTTCTTATTTTAAATAAAAGTGATATCTGTTGCTAAGTCCTGAAACTAAATTTTTAGTGTTTGATAAAATAAAAACTCAGAAAGAATTTAATTTCAAAACTTAATTTGTTTCTGACTTTCTTTTTTGAATGTTAAATGGTATAAGCAGAAAAATATCAAAGTATTAAAAATGTACTAATTGTTTGAGAAAAATTAAAATATATGTGTATTATTGCAATCCATACATTGCTGCGAATCCTATCATAACATATGAATTTTTCCTGAATGTAAAAAAGCATCGTAAGAAGTAGAGTTAGAAATTTTGTAATCAGTCAGTTCTAAATAATTTCATTCATGGTATAAAGAACATTAGCTGCTAAATATTATTAAGGAGTGCAGGTAAAATGGGGTTTTAAATGATTAATATGTATTGAGAAATGCATTTTTACTGTATTGAATAAAAAAAATTATACATTGTCAACTGGCAACAGCATCCATTTATTACAGACAAGATTTTAGCCAGGAATATGTTGTCCTAGTATGTATATTATTTCTTAGAACTGGAAATATGGGAATTCCCAGAAAAGTTCTTTTCTTCATTTTAGAGATTTGTTTTGTGGCTGTAAAGCAAGACCATTATCTATTCGTCAAATTGTACTCATTTTACTGAGAAAAATGCCAAATAATTTGTTCAGTCATTGATGATTAAATTTACATTATCTAAAATAAAATGTTCTGAATCAGTGTTGACAGATCTGTTGAATGATTACTAATATATTAAATGTACACTGCGGAAAAAAATAAAAATGGAGCATTGTTCTAATATAGGTATTTTGACACGAAATCGGACTTTTTCTGAAATAACATACCAATTGTTTTTCATATTTTGATTCTATGATGTAAATTATGCATAGATAATAAATTTTATAAAATTTAGTGCGAAATTTATAAAGAAATTCAAAAATTTTTATTGGCTCAATTTTGTTCAGTTTGTGCCAAGAATAATTAATTCACTTGGCGCACTTTTTAATATACAGGAATCAATTTTCCTTTCTCTTTCATTATGTCGGAGCGGAAAAAAAGTGCACCTCGTTCCTACATTTTTACACTGTACATGAGTGGAAAAAAGTCACATTGTTCTTAATTTCAAATAATTTTAGCAAAGTGTCTAAACCTCATTTGATATTTTATTGCTTTCAACAAATATGCCAAATTTCAAAACGTGCCAATATATAAATTCACGTATATCTTTGGAAATTGGGAATAAAAAACTAATTTTTTGCAGTTATGCTTAAAAATTTTATAGATTATAATTCAAAATTTTTTTGAAAAATTTTTAAAAATTATTTTAAAATACAAATTTTAAAAATACATCATAAAAATGGATGAATTTTATTTGGAAAGAACCTAAATTTCGAAATGTGAAAGGAAGAATCAAATAAGTTTAATAAAAAAGAGAGATTAAATAATAAATACCAAACTCAGTTAACATTGAGGAGCTAAATTTTTAAAAACTACTTGTGCGATTTTTACAAAACTCGGTAGTTTGGCTTAGAATCATCATAGAATCGAAATATGGAAAAAAATTGGTATGTTATTTCAGAAAGAGTCCGATTTTGTGTCAAAATACCTATATTAGAACAATGCTATATATAAATGTAATACATATCCTAAGTCGCGCTTTCGAGACATGAAAAACGCAAGTTGAATTTCGTCAATCGACTCGGTAGAACGGGAGATGTAGAACCATTCCTTTTTTTTCCCCTTCGCAGTGTACCATCTTACTTGCATGTATTGTTGTCTTTAACAATTTTTTAATGAAACATCTGAATATACACTGAACTCAAACCTCTATTTCTCATATAAGTACTGAGTTAAACCTCCTATTGGATAATCAAAATATTAACTATACATATTAATTTATGACATTTTAAAAGCCCTATTATTTTATTTAATTCCTTCTTTTTTTAAGAATTATTTTCCCCAAATATAGTGTAAGAATTTAACAAACTGGAATGAAGACTTAATATTTACTTTTTGATCAGCAAACTGAAATATTCATGAATATGCAAGTATTATTACACAAGTATTGTATTATGTATGTTTTAATACCACAGAAATGTCCCAACTGTTGTATTAAAGCTTACAATGGTACTTTGTGTGATAGAGCTCGATATTAGCTAAAATGCTATGCTGGGTTTGCTAATATTTTCATCTTAACTGAATAATGGATAAAAGGGCAGAGTAAAAAATAAAGTATGTGATTATGATGAGAATTGGTAACATCTGTATGCAGTAATTAATATTGTGCGTATTGATAGGAAGATATTCTTTGTAAAAAATTGTGTATAAGTTATCTAAAAAACATATATTTCATTCATTTTCTGAATTATTATTTGTCAAGCCTCTGATACGGTGTTTATTTTATTTTCTGTAGATTTGACACAAATATTCCAGGAATGATATTTTCAGAGCAATATAACCAAATTTCTACAAGATTAGCATCTCCGTATTTGTATGGCTTTGGTGAACATACTACTGCTGAATATAAACATGATATTAACTGGAAAAAATTAAGCTTTTTTGCAAGAGATATTACAATAGATGTAAGTACAAAATGTATTAAAAAGTGTTTTTGCAGTAAATGTAAGCAGGAATTCTTAGTGTTGCAACTTACGTTTCTTGTTTTACTGCTTGAAAAAGAGTAACTACAGTGGATGGACAAAAATATGGAAACACCTTGTGAAATGCATGTTTGAAAAGAAAGATTGATTTTAATGAAATATGTAGGTGGCGCTAGCGTTTTTGACTACTGACGCCACCTATACAACTTCGTAAATGTGCTAAACAGTTCAGTTGTTGTCGGAGTACTGTTATGTGAGGTTGTCATTGCATTATGTCAGAGTTAACAGACTTCGAACGTGGGCAAATTGTTGGAGCACGTATGGTAGGTGCTTTCGTAAGCAAGGTAGCCGAGGTGTTTAGTGTTTCAAGAGGTACTGTATCGAAGATTTATTCCGCATATTTGAAAAGCGGAAAAACATCATCTGCTAAATCACAGTGCGGACGAAAGTGTGTCCTGAGTGATCGTGACAGACGATCATTAAGGGCAATTGTGACGAAAAATAAGAAGACCACAGCTGCAAAAGTTACTGCTGAAATGAATGTTGTGTTACCGAACCCTGTGAGTACCAAAACAATTAGAAGGGAGCTTCATTAAACAGGGAATTGCTGGCCGTGCTGGAATTGAGAAGCCACTCATCAGTGATGATAATGCCCGTAACAGGAAAAGGTGGTGTTTAAGTCATAAAGCCTGGACTATAGAGCAGTGGAAGCGAGTAATATGGTCTGACGAGTCTTCTTTCACATTGTTTCCCTCTTCTGGCCGAGTTTACCTCTGGAGAACACCATCTCAAGCCTATAATACAGACTGCTTGTTGCCAAGAGTGAAACATGGCGGGGGTTCTGTTATGGTTTGGGCAGCCATATCGTGGTTCTCTGCTAGCCGCATGATAACTGTGTCAGAGCACATGACTGCCAAGACTTACGTGAACATTTTGGCCGATCAAGTTCATCCCATGGTACAAACTTTGTTCCCCGATGGTGATGGTGTCTTCCAAGACGTCAAAGCCCCTGTTCACACAGCTCACATTGTCCAGGACTGGTTTTCTGAGCACGAGGATGAGTTGTCCCATCTCCCCTGGCCACCACAGTCACCAGACCTGAATATTATCGAACCTTTGTGGTCTACATTGGAACAGAAAGTGCGTTCTCGTTATCCACCGCCAACATCGTTATCTGAACTTGCCACTGTTTTGCAGGAAGAATGGTATAGTATTCCCTTGGCAAACATACAGGAACTGTATTTATCCATTCCGAGAAGACTGCAAGCTGTTTTGGATGCCAATGGGTTTCCTACACTATATTAAGCAAAGAAACATGTTTTTTTAAAGGTGTTTCCATATTTTTGTCCAACCTCTGTACTTCGAGTTGTTTTTCATTAAAATTGCTCATATATTCTATGGTTGAATAGATGTTATAAAAGATCTGTTTTTAGTGATCCTATAAATAATTTAGTTTGAGCCACAGGATTGCATTCTTAAATTGATGAGTCAAGAGATATGCATCATTACTAAGTCTTATTGCATGCTGATATTTTAGTATTAATTTATGAAGGTTGCTATTTATATTTCTGGCCTTGGCAGCACTAAATCTTGCTAGGTGACCGCAGATGATTCCAATTGAAAGTTTGATATTTTTAACCATAACTTCTTCAGAAAGACTTGCCATTTTAGCATGATTTGTGTTGTTTACAGTGAACTAAAAAAATTCATCTTAGGTAAAGTATAGAATTGACTCGAACATTTTCGTGCAATTATTTATCATAACTTTTGACATGGATTACCAAGACAAGAGTGCTTTGATGAACTTAATTCTTAACACAACAATAAAGCACCATCCTACAGCACTGTAAAAAACTGATATAACAAATTCAATCATGGTCGATGTTCTCTCCAGGATGAATTCTGTGAAGGTCATCCAAAATCAATTGTTGTAACAGAAAATATCAATGCTGTGCGTGAACTGATAAAGCAAGATCGTCATGTGACATACCGTGAGATTGAGGCATCTTTGGGTATTAGTATGACAATCATCAATAAGATATTACATGAGCATTTGGCGGTAAAAAACATTAGCTCATGTTGGATTCCTCATAATCTGACAGGTGACAAATCATGGATTTGTGCATATGAACCCGAAGCAAAAAAGCACTCAACTGTGTGGGTCTTTCAAGATGAGCCAAATCCAACAAAAGTTTTTCATAGGAAAAGCACATCAAAGCAAATGGTGGCCTGTTTCTTCGGCATTACCTGTCACATGGTGACAATGGCTTTATAGCAATGCAAGATGGTCACTTCCAAATGGTACACGAGCATTTGTTAGCCAGAAGTCATTTGGAGAAATTCGAAAAAGGCAGAAAAAGAGTCAAATCTTCCTTCATCATGACAATGCGAGCTCTTCTTGCACATTGGCTCTAACAAAGGAATTTTTGACGGGTCGAAACATCGAATTGATGGGCCATCTGCCATACAGCCCTAATTTGGCACCCAATGACGTTTTTTATTCTGGCATATCAAAAATAAATTACGTGGTCAGCGATTTGCAACACCCGAAGAAGTGGTTGATGCATTCAAAATGCATGTTTTGGAGTTACCTCAATTCGAGTGGGAAAAGTGCTTCGAAAATTGGTTTAGACGCATGCAAAAGTGTATTGATCTTCATGGATAATATTTTGAAAAATAATAAAACCAATTTCGATCATAAATATTTGATTTTTCATTATTAGGCCATAAATAAAAATTGCAATCCTTACATGTAAACATCACAAAAACCAACCCTTGTATGTAAACATCACTTCTGTATGTATTAAAATTTCTTATAATTCAGTAAAGAAATTAAAGTTGTTATGAGGTATTAAAAATTTTTCAAATTTATGGTAAGAATTAGTTTTCTATGCATGATATTATTAAGTGTTTGCTATGTCACATTAATGCAGATAATCTACTAAAATTTAAATCATTGTTTTGGCCAATATTTGAGATTATTTATTTATTAATAATTTGCTAAAAATGCATTTTCTTTGTTTTAATATATTAATTGCAGCAGTCATACTAATATTGAAGTGATGTATTGTTTTGAGTTCAAGAACTGGAATATTCTTACCTTCTGATAACATTAAAGCTGTTTCGGTCACAATTATTCATTAGCTTGTATTAATTTTATTTTACTAAAATATGTCATTCATGAAAAATAGGCATACATTGTAATTATATGCTATTCTCATTCTTTAGAGACACTGAAAATTAACAGTAAGTAATAAGACTTGAGGAATCTCCTCTAATATAAAAAACTGAGTTTACTAGGCATTTTTAATATAACATTATTTAATTTCATGTGCTACAGATTTTGCTGTTATAAACCAAACAATGCAAAATTGAATGAAAACCCAATGTTTATAAATTGTGAATTGATTTAAAGTTTCACTTTGTTGTTTTCAGCATGATTCAAATCTTTATGGGGTTCATCCATTTTATATGAATGTAGAGGAAGATGGAAATGTGCATGGTGTTTTTCTCTTGAATAGCAATGCAATGGGTAGTTATTTTCTCTCATATATCTCTTGAGATTTTTAGTTTGTTATGAATGAGAAATTTAAGTTTCTTAAAAGGAGTTTAACATTTTTATAATTACCTGGATTCACATGGAAACTTCTAAAATTTTAGGAAAAACAAAGCTAAATGTTGAATAAATTGTCTGTTTAACATTTAGAAAATTTAAAATTGTCATTTTGATAGCTATTATATAATAGTAGATAGAATCAGAAATAAATGAAATTAAAAAATAAAGATTAAAATGCAGAAGGTATTTCACTCCTAAAAATTGTTGTCCTGACACTATTGATAAAAATCCATCATTATTTTATGTTTTCAATTATAAAGAATAGTCATAATTGTCATAATTATTTAAATGTTTTCAATTATAAAAGTAAAAAGTTCTCACCCAGTAGTTATTTTCAGGGGTCAGGTAACCCCTGAAAATGTTGATCCAAATACCAATACTAAATAAACAAAAAAGTGTTGACCTCTTTTTTTTTTTTTTTTAATTCTTTTATGTTAAAATTCATTTGTTTTGCAAGTATTTTAAAATTAAATCTCTGTAAAAATTCACTGTGAAGTTATGGTAAAAATATTTCTAAGCCTTTGCCATTTGAAAAGCCTAATGGTTATTATTATTGTTATTATTATTATACACTGCTCGACATTGAAAATGCAACACCAAGAAGGAGTAGTCAGAAAGTGATGAAATTTGGAAAAAAGACAGAGACAGCAAGCAGCAATAAGTGATCATTATTTCAAAATGATAGTCAGAATACAGAGTGAGAACGGCGTCGGCTCAGTAGGATGTAGGACCACCGAGGACAGCGATGCTTGAAGAAACACGTCTAGGCATAGAGTCAATAAGAGTGCAGATGGTGTCCTGAGGGATGGCTCTCCATTCCCTTTCTACCGTTTGCCACATTTCATTTTCTGAATGAGGCAGGGGCAGAGTCTGCAAACGACGTCCAATCACATCCCACACATGTTCGATTGGGGACAGATCAGGAGAGTACGGTGGCCAGGGAAGCATCTGTATACTTTGCAGAGCATGTTGGCAGACGCCAGTACTGTGTGGTCGGGCACTATCCTGCTGAAAAATTGCATTAGGCTGCCCCTGAAGGTAGCAGATTGCCACCGGCTGCAGTACATTATCCAAGTATCGTTCAGCTGTCGTAGTGCCCTGAATACGAACTAGAGTTGACCTGGAATCGTAGGCAATAGTGCCCCAAACCATTATGCCACGTTGTCGTGTGGTGGGGCATTCCACAGTTACTGCCAGATTAAATCTGTCTCCACGTTGACGCCGCACACATATATGGCGACTGTCACTGGATAAACAGAAGCGTGACTCAGCTGAGAACACGGCGTTTCGCCATTTTGTCATCCACATCGCTCCGGCCTGTCACCATTCTAAACGTTGCCGTCTATGCTGTCGGGTCAATGGCAGTCTTCTTAACGGACGCCATGAGTGCAGGCCACTTTCAACCAATCGACGGGAAA
The DNA here is from genome assembly GCF_044657685.1 of Stegodyphus dumicola. NCBI lineage: Eukaryota > Metazoa > Arthropoda > Arachnida > Araneae > Eresidae > Stegodyphus > Stegodyphus dumicola. The sequence goes on from NC_140769.1 coordinate 94,398,685, forward strand.
TGGTTCTGGTCAACACGGAAACATCCAGGGTATCTTGCACATGCTGCAGAATTGCGGTACAAGTGACTTGTGGGACGGCCACAGCTTGTCGGCGGATGCGTCAATCCATGCGTGCTGACGTCACTCTGGCTGCACCTGCACCTCTCCTTCTTCCCACATTTCCTTGTTCCAACCATGTTCACCATAGCCGATTCACCATGCTCGCATCCATGTGGGTATCATCTGCGATTTGACGTAAGGACCAACCTGCCCTTCTCAGTCTGATCACCGTACCCCTCGTAAAATTGTCTATCTGCTTGAAGTGCCTTCATTGATGACGGCCTGGCAATTCTCTCCTATTACACGTATCCTCCGGGACAAAAACCAACTTTCTTTGCTAATTCGTCTGACAGAAATAACGATATGAATATTGCCCATTCGGCACGTTTCTTCCCTTATATCTTACTTCACATGCGTCGGAGAGCTGCGCATTTCGCATCATTCGCATAACTCAGTGACATGCATCTACTTTAAAATTTGCATAAATTTCTGATCACTCCTTCTTGGTGTTGCATTTTCAATGTCGAGCAGTGTATTTACATTTCAGCCAATTTCTTATGTTATGTATAAAATGCTTTTCTACATACATAAAAAAATGCTTTTGTGTATGATTCTGCAAATATGTAGTTACACATGATAGAAAAGTTAACTTAGCATATCTACTATCTATATATTAATTTTAAGAAAGTAATATACTTGCAGACATTAAGGTAATTATTCTCTCCACTTCAGATTTCATAAAAATTGTGATTTCTGCTTGCATATGGGATTTCTGTGAATTGGCTAATTAGAATTTTAAGAAATTTCATTTGTGTAAACATTATATCTATAAAATGGCCAGCTATTATGTTTCTGACATAAGATCTGAGCACTGTAATTAAATTTGAAATTATATGAAATTTTTATTCATTTGTCATTCTGTTAATTAAAATTATAATGATTATGTATGCAATACTGTTTAACTATGTAATTATGCATACTTACAAGCATTTAAATATATTGTTATATTTCTTTATTAATACTAAGATGTGCATTTACATGATTTGAAGGCAATTATATTGTTTTCGGAAAACTATAATATTTCTGCTTGTGTGGATGATTTCTTTGACTTCAGTCAGAATTTCAGGAAATTTTGACAAAATATATAAACTCTGTGTGGGTATAAAATGACCAACTAAAGAATGAAGAAATGAAATTAATTAAAATTTTATGTTAAAAAATAGGAAAATAGTTTATTTAAGGATATCAAAAAATTAAGAAAATATATTTTAATTTTTCAAAAGTAAGTTATTTAAATTGTACATTATTTTCTAATTTTTGGGGAAAAAATTAGCTTAAAATAGTGATTTGCTGATCTCTAATCTTATGCACGGTACATATTACAATTTTATGTTCGTGAAAAGCTGCTACTTTATTTTTCTTTTATTTGAAATATTTTAATGTCTGGAATATAAGCACATTAAAAGCATGTTGAAATAAGTGTACAAAATTTCACAATCGTAAACTAATTAGTTATAAAAATATTGAGCTTTAATAGGCATTATATTTTTGGCATTTCAAAGGTACCTGACTCTTTAATATTATAACTGTTTTTACTTCAATTTTAAAATTACATGCTGCTCCAGTTATGTGGTTGCTGATATCCTAAACTCCAGTAACCTAAATTACGTACTTGCTATTCTCTCCAGGCCAAATAAAATTAAATTTAATCATAATTTATTTATGTTTTAAATTGATTTAAATAATGTAAAGAGAAAATACAATAACAGGGCAATCCCAGTTTTAAAAAGTTATTAAATTTCAGAAAAAATAGGGATAGTTATTGATTGAATTAATGTTTGATAATATGTAGCCTTTAAAAATTAAAAGAAAAGCATCTGTACACTATATAAACTTAGTATTCAATGTTTTCTTTACCAATCACTGCTTAACCATAACGAATTTCCCTTTTCTCAAAATAAGCTTAAAGAAATATGGTATTATATGAATTTGGATACAATGCAAAGAATCCCCCCCCCCAGTATGCAATATTAAAGCAAATATAAAAGAAATTTTAGTATATTGAAAGTATTAAGGTTATGTTTCATGAAATATTTCATAAATAAAATTATATTTCATTGTCTTGTTTAAATAAAAATTGTGTATATATATTATTTTGATTGTTGACATCATGAACTCAAAGGTAACTTAAACAAATAAAAAAATCATTGCTTAATTTTGTTAGAAAAATAAATAATTTTGTTTTAATTCCTTTCTGAAGATAAAAAAATTCTGAAGATAAAAAAATTTGTTTTTAAATTGCATAATTTTTTTTGAAGTAAAATATGATTAAAGAAAAAAATAAAATTTCCTTTATTTGGTACATTTGATCCCTCTTTACCGAAAAAAGATAAGCTTGCTATCTGAATATGTTAAATATGGAGGTGGGTCATTTCCATTTAGTCTTGGTATTTATAATTCTTAAGTAAATTGTGTATATTTCTCATGTATGTCGTAAAGGATTTTTTAACATGTACTGATTTCTTTTGATGCTTTGCTTATTAGAATAGTAATTAATGCATGTTTGTAAATTGCATATGCTTTATTTACTAATATATAACTCTTTCCCTTCAATTTTTCCTTACTTTCTCTCTCTCTATTCAGTTTTGACAGAAGTGATATATATTCATTTCTTTATGGTGAGTAACTGATTTTAATGATCCTTTTTATAATTACAATCACTAACAGAAATAGGTGATGAATTATTTCATAAGTTAAGTAAAACATTTTCTTTTTAATTAATTATCTTTCTATGTGTCCTGCATTTTTAGAAGTAATATTACAACCAAGCCCAGCTCTTACATTTCGTACAATTGGAGGAATACTAGACTTTTATATTTTTCTTGGGCCATCCCCTGAAGATGTAGTGAAGCAGTATCTTGAGGTAAAAATATTTTTGGACTGAAAGTGAGCTCAATTTTATATGCTGAAAATGTTTTTTATTATTGACATACTTTTCTTGAGTGCATTTTTCATCTTATGGATACATGGCAAGATCACCCAAGCATACTTTGTTGTTATCAATGACGTGTTTTTATCTTTGAGTGGAGTATGCTTTAAATATATACCAACTTTCAGAAACATTGAAATTAAACAAAATAAAATTTTAAAAAATGTTTATACTGTAAAGGTCTCCCTTTACAGTATAAACATTTTTAAAAATTTTATTATTACAATTTTTAAACTTGATTTTCTAACCAAATCAAGTTTAAAAATTGTATGCTATAAATGTTGAATTTAAATACTACAATTATGCTAAATATGTGTAAAACACAAATGTTAACATAGATAGAAATATTTCTCTATATCTCTCTATGGTGAGCAATTCCTCCTTAAAAAAGCATACATGTATTTAGTTAATGTTCTAAGTGTTTGAACTAAATAATATTGTTTAAATTTTAATATTCAATCTCTTGAATGCAATAGCTTATTGGTAGCCAAAACGTGACCTATAAGTAAAGCTTTAAAATATAGTACTACATTTAAAGCATAACTGAATACTTCTAGTATCACCAAAGAAAATGCTTCAAATTCTGTATAAAACAGGAACAAACTAATAATCATTTTCTGTGTCATAAACTCCAAATACAAAAAGTCATATGTGTTGGATGACAGATTTTGATGTAAGACTGCATATTAAATGCAATATTTTTGTATTTTTTCATTGAAATATTGTATAGGCAAAGGTCCAAAACATCTTTTACAATTCTTTGTTTCTGTTCATATTAATCACCTTAATTATTTATTCATCCTTGATGTTTGTAACATCCACAATTTGTATGGTCGTTATTTCTTTTTTGCTGCTTTGCTCAACATTTTTCCTTGGAAGTAATATTTTTCCATGATTATTAAAAAATCTGATGTGGATACATGACACCTGTGTACGGCCTATTCAGTTACACACATTTTTGCTGCATTTCATTTAAACTTATTTCCTCCACTTTCTTTAGAGGTATATTTCTCATTCGTACATAAAAGCTCAAAACTTCTTCGTTGAAAACTGTAAAATACAGAAAAACATAAAACATCAAATACAGTTTAAAAAAGTTAATAAAATAATTTTTACAATTAAAATTGGAGTTTCTACGTAAAAACAAGCAATGCAGCTAAAAGACAAATTTTGCTGTGCACAAAACTTTTTTTTGGTCCCACTTGTCAAAAAGACTCTGAAAGGTGCAAAAATTGACTTAATTCACTATTCTACTAAAAATTTCAAATGCGAACAAATGGTGGCTTTATTAGGTTTAGCAATATTTAAACAACTTTAAAGTTGTTGATAATTCTACAACTATTGTGTGCAGATTAACTAAGGCATAAAACCTTAACCGGAACATAAGGATAACATAATTTAATCATTTTACAGCAAAAAATGCACATTTTACCAACATATAAGAATATTTGCTTATTAGTTTTATTAAAAATAAGATATTTAAGCCAGAATTGATATTTTTTAAAAAAAAAATAAGAATCTTGGCTTACTAGTTTTATTAAAAGTAAGATAGAGATATAAGAATAAAAAACTGAGCTCACATAGGCAGTAAAGGGAGATGCACAAATGCATGTTATAGCAATCCCATAAACAAAATTTCAATATTCTGAGGCTACCTGTTTTTGAGTTATGTGTGATACATAAATAGATATATATGTATGTAAAAAAACTTACATACGAACATACGTAACTTTTTTTTTTGGTAGCCTTCTGAATCTGTTTTAAAACCATTTTAAGTAAAAGAGTCATTTATTCTGTCTGTACGTACAGATGTCATGCAAAAACATCATTCAAATATGTTTGAGAGTGGCCAAAAGGGATATTTTCATTGAAATACAATACCCAAAATTTTCCGCGATTACAATACTTCCCTTTACTTCATGCAAGGAAGTAAAAACAACAAAGAAATTCAAAGAAAAAAAAAAAAAAAGATGTTTAGTATGATTTATTATAAAATTCCCTTAATCTGCAAATTCCTATAATCTGTGCTTTTTTTTTTTTTTTTTGGATCTAAACAAGTAAAATCTTATTTTTCTGAAAATTAAATATAGTAACAGGGTTGCCACGCTACCGGGAAAAACCGGAAAAAGTCAGGGAATTCGGAAATTGACCAAAAAATTCAGGGAAAAGTCAGGGAATTTAAGTGTTTTAGTCAAAATCTGGAAAAGTCAGGGAATTTCATACAACAATCACGCCAAAAAAGGCGAGTTTTGCGCCGACGTCGGAAGAGATCACTTTTTTGGCGAATTGTTTATCACGTGAGTGTCATTCGGGCAGCTGGCATAGAGCCAATTTTCGCAGCTCCAATTTGATTGTCTTTTAGAAAGGCAAATCAAGTTTCCGGCAACTTTTGGTTTCCAGTAGCCTCGAGAATCGCATGTGCAGTGCATGAACTAAAGAAAGTACCTGTTCTCGTATACAACAAAATGGGTTTAATCCTAGTATACGGTACCATGAAGGTTAGAATCAAAAAATATGTATTGTAAAGAAAGAAAACCTCTCTGCAACAGACGTGGCTCCGTTCCGTCATAGAGGGAAACAGCTGTGCATGGGCGATATATCTGTCGCCAAAGCTCAAAACCGGTGTTGAAGTTCGAAGGTCACGTTATCAAGAGTTCATAAAATGAATATCGTTTAAAATTTCTTTAAACTCTAAAGGAAAAGAAAATATTTTTGGGCGCAAGTAAATTAATTCATGGATTTAGTTATTTTGAGGGGGGGGGGAAACCTACAAAAATCCGTTTTTAAAATTATTGCGAAAAATCTAAGAAAAAACGTTCTTTGATAAAACGTTTCTTCTTGGATTTTTTGCAATAATTTAAAAACGGATTTTCGTAGTTTTCTTTTTTGTCAAAGAATGTTTCTTCTTAACACGTGTTTCTCAATTTCCTGTACACATCGCGGAGAGGGAAATTCTGTGCCAGGTTCCGTCGCCAAATCCCTTGGCAAATTTTCCCTCCGCTTTCTAGCCGCGTAATAGCATTTACGTGTATGGAACCTTTTCTTCTTTACATAGACATTCTTTGGTTAGAATAATCTCCATGTATGGTACAGCGGGATTTGGCGACATGATGATGAGCAGTAAATGAGTCATTTTGTTCTTGGCGGCAATTTTCAAAATCATACGAAGGCCGTACCGTATACTAGGATTTTACCGCAAAATCTTTTTTTTTTTTTTTTTTTTCTTTTCTTTTTAATAAATACCTTGTCATTTTGCAGTAAAATAAAAAAATAGTAAATAGTAATCAGTCATCTAGGCTAACCATGTAATATATTCGCTAAAATATCGTTAATTATTCTAATTCAATTTTTAAGTATTTATCTTTATTTTTATGTTATTCATATCATTTAATGTTGCTTCTTCCCTCTAAATTTATTTATCATTAGTAAATAATATTTCCAAATTTCAGGAAATTTTCTCTGGCATAATCCTGAAATTTAACAAAAAAATATAATTAAATAGATTATTTCTTTCATTTAGCTGCAGAATGTCTGCAAAAAAAGCCTTATTTTATTCCAGATTGGGGAGATTCTAATCTCAATCTTCAGTGGAGAAAACAACTCCTATTATAATTATATTTGTGTTTTCAAGTGTTAAGGTGCCTTTTAAGAAGACACCTCACACAAATTAAATTTACCTAAAATCTAACCTAACTTTTAGCATTGCGTTGTGATTGATAAGAACCGGATTAGCCTCATGTTGAACTGGTGATGATCATGAGTAATAATTAAATAAAACGTACAATTGTTATCCAATGTATATATCTTAGATTTTATTAAGTTTCTTAAGTAAACAAAATTATCAAACAAAGTGTACCAAGAATAATTAAGAATAAATGTCCTCTGGGATTTATTGAATAATTAAGTGAATTTGCTACACAGTACAAGTAATACCATAATTAATTTACATCTTAGCACAGCCAACGTACATTACGCGAATAGACTGGAATTTTCTCGAAACATACCTGGAAAACCTGGAAAAGTCAGGGAATTTCATTCTCCTGTTTGAGTGGCAACCCTGTAGTAAATTTAACAGCAAATTTTTTTTTACATGTATGTGCAAACAAACTTTTTAACAGAAGCATACTAATTAAAATTTTGATTGAAGAAGCAGTTTTATATTACTGTTGAAGCATTTAGCATTTTCTGCACTTACGCGAATACTATGTACTGAAAAGGTTATGGTAAAAATCTTTTGATCATAGACATTAGTCATGAATCTCTGAAAATTTTTCATTTATGTAAATCTGTACTTTTGTTTAGATATTGTGCTGTTTTTTAAAATTAATTTTAAGTTTATATTTTTAGCACGTGTAAAATATTATTTGTTTACAACTTTTCAGGTATTGAGTTCTCATTTAAATGTACTTCATAGTTGGTTTGTTTACATTCCATGCAACAAGCAAGTTTCCTTTCATTGGCACCAAATAAAGACTGATTCTTAAAAATAACACATAAATGTTTTTGCTGGCATTAAAAATAAAATATATGGAAAAGAAAAGAGAATTAAAGAATATGTTGCTTTCAATAAATCAAAGAATTCAATTCTACCATTTATATGTGAAGAATTTAATGGAAGAACTGTAAAGAATGAATTTAGGGAAAACCGTATTTCTGGAATTTTTATATATGTCATTTTTATATGTATTCATCTTCTTCTCTCATTTAATGGTATAAAAATTCCTTTGAAAGCAGTTTCACTGGTGGATATACAATTCGTTGTACTTTAAGTTTTTATTATTGTTTTCATAAAAAGTTCTTTATTTTTTCAAAAATTTTCTAAGTTATTCATCCTTTTTTTCTCTCCATTATTTTTTCCCTCAATAATGACAATATTAAAATTGTGTTATTTTCATGTACCTATATTTATATTTACAAAATATAGATGTATTTGAAAAAGATAACTTTGAGGAAACGACATAAAATTTAAAACTGGTTTTTCAATAAATATATAAAGTATTTTCTTCCTCCTTATTATGACCTTCACTGTGTATTGGAAGCTCATGCAGCCAATTGTCATAAGTTCCAGAATTTGAATCCCAGTGAGGGTATGCTGATTCTCCATGTTTCTGTGACTTAATTCTAAATGTCTCTGCAAGTGGCTTTCAAACTAAGATGTTGTGGAGGATAATTTAAGACCACCGTTTGTTGATTTGGTCTCTGCACTTACTCTTTAAGTGGGGAGGAATAAGGAATTTTCTTCTTTCTTATCCTGTGCCTTCATTGGAAGCACATCTGACTAGCAGTGAAAAGGTCTAGAGCAGGGGGTGGCAAACCTTTGTGGATCAACATGCCATTTTTTCTAAAGAAATGTTTAATGAGGCCATAGACGTGCTGTCAAATAATTTTGACTTAGCGATTATTGGGAAAATAATAAAACTAAATACTAACAACTCAAAACTCTTTTATTTACTAACAAAAATACAGTTATATGTGTAGTTCAAATTAAAGTAACATTAGTGTGACTTCTGTTGTTGCATATTAGATGACGAATAACTTATGTTAGGACTGTAAGATGCTACTTTTAGCAGAATGTATGCTGAACTGGAATCATCTGCCAAATGGTTTCTAAGTGAGTTTTAATATTATTCATCTCTGAAAGTAATGACTCACAGGCATAAGTAGATAAAAATATGGTTAAAATAGCATGAGTCAGGTTCTTCAAGCAGTTAAATGTGTCTGGAATCGAATTCTATGTTGCCAAAATTTCGTTATTGGCATTTTTACTTGTATTGCTTGTTAATCTTTCTGTTTAAATCAATTCCAACTTTTTCCTTGTTTAAATTCCTTGTTCCTTGTTTATATAAATTTTTCAATCCATGTTGAACTAGACTGGAAATCAATCGAATTGCAACAAGTTCAATTTATCAAATGAAATCGCTTAATAAATCACAATAAACTTGAATGTTTTTGATAATTCTTTGAACTGAGAAAAATCTCGCTCAAAATTCCTTGATTGAAGAATCAATTATGGAAATAAATTCTTCAATAACTTTTTCTCCGTCTTGTTTCTCATGTACATCTAAATCTTAAGTTTTTTTTGTAATAATACTGTTCCTGAAAACATGCAGTTTAGCCTCAAAGATGCGATTGACATCCATCATGATGATATTTGTTTTATTTGTGCCTTGAAACTTAATGTTCAGTTCATTGAAATGTTGGCATATATTTGTAAGAAACATTTTGAAAGCCGCATAACATCCAACAACTGTGGGTATTGATCAGTTTCCCCCTCATTTTGCAGAAACAGTCTGATTTCTTCCAAGCAGTTCCCACAGCTCAACCAGCTAACATTATTATAATTATTATACATCAATAAGCCATTATACACTGAGTTAACTTCATCCAACAAAGCTCCAACTTTCATTTATGTAAAGCCTGAGATGATATGGGGTTGACTATTTTTGTGACTAATGCCAGTACGTTATCAAGAGATGTTAAACCTTAGCACATAAGACTTGTTGGTGAATGATGCAGTGGAATTCAAGAATCGAATATCTACATCTGTTTGAAATAAACTAATAAAACCTTTCCCCCCCCCCCATACTTGGAGGACCATCAGTTGTTAATGAAACATTTTTTTTTTTTTTTTTCAAATCAATTTCTTTCTAAGCAAGCAAATTTTTAATAGCTGTACAAATATCTGAGCCCTTTGTAGTTCTTAGCAATGATACTATCGCAATTAATTCTTTCTTAATGACGTTTCTTATGAAATATCAAGCAAAAACCCCTAAATGTGCAGATTTAGTGACATCAGTACTTTCATCAAGGCATGGTGATATGAAAGAAGCTGAGATAATGGCATTGTTTGTTGTTCTGTTACATTTATGAGCAGTTTTAAGATTCTTTCTTTAACTGTGTTTCTAGATAAAGGAGTATCTTTGATGCACTGAATTATTTTATCTTTATTATCAAAATCATCAAAAAATATATTGGCAAAAATTGCTAACGAGGCTTCCTTTAAAAACTCTCTCTCTTGAAAAGGTTTATTATGCCAAGCAATGACATTTGCAGCCGAGTAACTTGCGGTGCTCGTATGCCAATTTTTGCCAACATATTTAACCAAAGACATCAACTGTTTATTTCTGTCTTTTATTGCACTTGCAATTAATTCCTTTTGCTCGGTTCACACATTTGACAAACATCTTTGTGATTTGTTTCAATATGTCGTTTTACAGACAATGTTCTACATACCTTTCTTCCACCCCAGCGTATTACAGACGATTCCTCAGACGGGACGTCAACTGTTCTTGCGGTTTTCGCGGGGAAGACGCGGACGCACTTCATTACCTGCTCTCCTGCCCTCTGACAGAGCACCTTCGATAGCAGTTCTTTCCTTCCGACTATATCACATATCCTGTGAATAGACTGTTCACAGACTATTACTGCAACAAGGGCATCTTAGAGATAATGAAGCAAGTGAATGAAAATAATTATATCCAATAAACTACAGATTAAAGTAAAATGTAGAAAGGCGGCCTAACCGTCAGATTGCTAGCAATGACTAGGATGACTTCCTAACCCTGTAGTGCCATTAACTCAGTTTGGCGGAACAGGTTAAGTAAAGTGACCATATATACCTTTCTTCCACAGTTATGTTGGAACTTGAACTGTTGGCTGGCTATTTTTATTGCTCTCAATAAGATTTTCTTATCTGCGGAAATATTCAAGTAATTTAGAATATTTTGGATTTTTCAAGAGCCCTTCTTGAGAGGAGCATTTTGGTACCATTTTCCAAGGGATCTGACAATTATTTTGGATTTTATCAGGAATTTCCAGACTTTGCCGAAAACGTTTAATTCATCAACAACAGTGAATTAGATTTCATATTGGATTCAACATTTTAGCTCCTGAAACTTTAATTTCTCTCTTATTTGGACTAATTTTCCTACTTTGATGTAATATTGATTTTTCCCACCGTTTTTTCGAAGTGTTGGACTGAGACACCCTGCTTATACAACATTTGAAAAGACCCTGAAGGATTAGGATAAGTTGCTTACACATTACATTTGTATCTAGTATTCTCAATATTTTCCTATACTTACTTGTTGTATTTAATATTTGTAATCAAAACGTATGTCAGTTATTAATTTTTAATACTCCTGTATTATTTTAATTATTCTTCATCTGCCTGATTTCATATTATTTCAACTTATAATTTTATATAAGACAGTTATATTGCAATATACCATTGTTCCTCTGAATCTGTTAAAAGGTTGATTTACTAATTCTTTGAAATTTAAATAATAGTTGCCATTTAATAAAACTTTTTAATTGCATGCTAACTTCAGCAATTATTCAAAACTTTGTTTATTTTTAACTATTCATATAATTTATACAAGGTTACTTGCGCAGTGCAGATACAAAGTGAGTATGCCTAAAACACGAAACACGGAGCAAAAAAGGCATCAAAGCCAGGACAGCGAAGGGCAGTCTATAAGACATAAAAGCAAAGATAGAGGAGGTCTGTCAAGTAAGTCTAAAAGGAGAGACAGCCGAAAAAAAGACTTGTCATCAGATGTAGCTCCACAAAGAGCAGGATATCACAGAATTAGAGACAGAGACGCAGGTAGAAGGAGGGTCTACGTTCGACGAAGATCATTTTAGTGTCCAAGAAAGGTTAGGTTACTTGACGGAGTTAGACGGAATCTTAAATTCCGCAGACATACACAAAAAGGTAACAAAAAAGATAAAGGAGCACTTTGTTAAAGTTCTTACTATAATTACTAAAAAGAACATGCAGATGGCAAACTTAGAAGGACAGTTAGGGAATACAAAATGGATAGAAGACTATATAACTGGCGTTACAAGCATAGCAAAGCCCACATATGCCAGCATGGAACAAAGAGGTAGATCGAGATCCAGATCACAGACTAGAGCACAGAACACCCAAGAATACGTCACGATAGTTTATCCCAAATCTGACATGACATCAGAAGAAGTACGTGAAAAAGTAGTTAGTAACATAGACCCAGCATGTCTTAAAGTCGGGGTCAAAGCAGTTAGAAAAGTAAGAAAAGGAGGGGTTCTGATAAAAGTAGACAGGAAAGAGGACCCAGACGTTCTGGAAGATGCGATAAAAGAAAACTCTAAGTTAAAAGATATTGTAGAGACTAAAAGACCAATTAAAGTCAATCCTAGGATAGTAATATACAACGTAGACAAAGATCTTGATAAGGACTTAATAAAAGAGAAAATCTTAACTCAAAATCCAGGGATAGAAAATGCTGAGATAGCAATACTTTTTCATATGAAAGGCAGATTCGGTAATAACTGGGTAGCCTCTATAGACCCGACCAGCTTCAAAGCTATAATGGAGACTAAGAAAATTAATATACAGTGGACCAGGAATAGTGTCAGGGAATTCATTCAAGTTTCTCAATGCACAAAATGCTTAGGCTATAACCATTCAGCAAAAAACTGTACAGCACATCCTCGGTGCACAAGATGCGGATCAGAAGAGCACTTCAAAAATGAGTGTAACAGACAAACTCCTAGATGCATTAACTGTCACAATGTTAATACAAAATTCGAAACAGGACTGGAAACAAACCACAATAGTAGAAGTAAACATTGCGCATGCTTCATTAAGGAATTACAAAGGTATACGCAAAAAATAAATTATGAGTAATTTCACAGCAATTCAGATAAATCTTCAGCACTCAAGGGGTGCGACTACATACTTAAGAGACTACTTAGAAACAAATAGTTATATAAAAATAGCATGCATTCAAGAGCCATACACAAAAGACGACCAAATATGTGGTTTTCCACTACACTATAGGAAGTATTACGCAAAAAATAGGGCAAAAGCAGCAATTATCTCAACAGATAGCAGAATCCCAGCATTAGAACTGTACAGCAACGAGTCATTATGTGTAATTAGGATAGAGGGGAGTACCCCATTCATTATGATATCGGTCTATTGTCTGCCTTCACAAGACATAGATCCAATTCTCAGCACATTAGAAAGTCAAATAGCGAATCAAAAAGACATCCCCATCATCATCAGCGGGGACTTTAATTCTAAATATCCAATATGGAGCCCAAATCACCCAGATCCAAGAGGACTCAAGGTATGTGATTTCTTGGCTACCACGGACGTGAGTATCTTAAACGATCTGGAAAGCCCACCAACATTCTCAGGAGCCTGACCTGACACTTCTCAAAAGACATAATCAATTAGCAATCATAAATTGGAAAGTTATAGAAGAAGCAATCCTAAGTGATCATAATTATATAACCTACGAAATAATAAATATAGAAGAAGAGCATAACTTAAATCTTAAAATGAAACTCTCCCAGGTGGACTGGCTAGAATTCAGACACATGATAAAAAGTAAATTTCAAAATAACAGCCACAGCAGATTAAGAAATATAAAAGACATAGACAAACAAATAGAAAACACCACCGTCCTCATTCAGGAGACATACGACGCAACAAAGAAATTGCAAGTAGGCCAAATCCAACACCACAGAAGCAATCCATGGTGGACAAAAGAATTAAACATCCAAAGAAAGAAGGTATGAGCCCTAAGGCGCCGTTACCACCGGGCTCCTGATTCAATAAGGAAAGACTTCCATCTTAAATATAAGATCGAACAAGCTAAATATAAGAAAATAATTTTCAAAGCAAAAAGAGCTTCATGGGATGCATTTTGGCAAAGCCTACAGATCACGTCCCCCTTTGGCACTTATTATGATATTGCCAAGGGCAAAAGATTAGGTTAGAGAGTTTTCTACATTTACACGTCAAGTGCAGTTGTGGATCACCCGCCAGCACAGCAGATGCTGTCCATTACATCACTTCATGCCCACTCACCAAGTCGCTTAGATCTCCAGCCAACACCGCCCTACTCCAAAGTAAAGGTCTCAGAGGATACCTAACGGATTTCTATGGTCTCCAGAAAGTAAGACAGATTGTCAGCTTCGTCAATGACAACAAGACCATCATACAAGTCATACCAGGTTAAAACCTGACGATATGTAAAGGCAGAATGCCTTATATAAATATGTAATTAACTCACTTTTTCATATATATATTCAAATTCCTATTCAAACTTGTTTTCACTAATATAACTATTCAATGTAAGTTGGAAAAACCAACATCAAATTGTATTTATAAATGTAATTTGCTTTGTAATTAATTAATAACAAATGACCTGTAGTGCCCAATGAGAGGCGAGGCAGGCTAAGAATAAATATTATTATTATTATTATACCTTTCTTCCAGAACATCAGATACACACCGCCTTTACTAATCATGCCATATTTCTCAGTCCACCAAGTTTGGAATTCTCTGTTACAGTTACTGTCTTACACTTTTTTTTTTTTTTTTTTTGCTGAACTAGCCATGTTAAATAGCAGTTAAAAATCATAAATATAACACAAGTAAACTAGATAAACTTTTTAAGTTACAAGACGAGACATAATGTGCGTAGACAAACTATTCGTCATTAACAACTGTAGTCTACAGTGTAACTAAAGCTGCATTCAGATGATGGTGTAAAGGGCATAAGTGGTTTAAACCGAGCTGGCATTGGCAGGCAACCAGTCTGTGCTACGTCACAAAATCTGGTTTAGGGCTCTTGGCATAAAGTTTAAAGTTTTCAACTTTATGCCGACTTGGGATTAGCATTGCCAATCAGAGCGAACATGTGAAACCTGAATGGGAAAACAAAACAGGAAAGCTGTAGACACATCCACACATGTTCAAATTTAACTTCTGTAACTGGGTGCAACTCTGTGTCGCAGGCATGAACAGAACTTCCGCATTTTATTCCATGTGACTATCCCTCTGTGACATTTACGTCGCCGTCTGAATGCAGCCTAAGGCAAGACAATAACTAATGAGCGCGCTTTCCGCAGACCGCTCTGCAGACCACACTCGATCATTCCGTAGTGCAGGCTCACTTACGTTTGATAGTATAGTTTTATATTGTTTCATAGTGAACTTTGTTATTTTTAATTAAAATGCAAACTGCTTTGATCGGTGGTGTGCCCAAATTATCGTGCTGCATGTCATTGGTTTGCCACACCTGGTCTAGAGTTTAAATCACTATTACACTGCATATTTTTCTTGTTTCCTACTTTGACAAACCTAATGAAGAAGATGAACAGAAAGTATGGACATTAAATGTTTTATGAATTTCAAAATTATTATTTTATCCAAATTGAAAATCAAAAAGCAAAATATTTTTACTTTCTATAACATTATTTAAAACAGTTTTCCACAAAAAAGTTCAGTTTCTCTTTATAGATTGGACTGAAAAACACATTTTTTTGTGTGTTTTTTAGCTTTGCAAATCTAACTTTTCTGATGTCCCTTTTTTTGGAAAGGAGAGGGAGAAAGTGGAATACTTTGTAAATAATAAAGCTGTTCTCATCTATTTTTTTTTTAATTTTATTGACTGTGACTAAAGTTTTGAATAATGTATGGCTAATTCAGATTGACGTCTCAGACTGGAATCCTAAAACTTGTTATGCAGTCAATATAACAATATAAAAATTGGAGAGGCAGTGTAAACAAAACTCAAACAGCATGACATACAGTCTAAAATTTGCTAATCTGTGCAGTCCTTGATCCCAAAAGATGTGCAAACTATCAGAGTTCTGTTGTATTTAACTATTATGTGCCTCTATTATCATTGGCTGCACAAATAATGCTATCTATTAGAAATGCTTTCAATATGTATGTGTTGTTGGTTATTTTTAATGAAAACTTTCCAGTTCATTGTAGAGATAAATGTTTACATAAAGGCATCCATATTTTTAGTAGATGACTGAAATTATATGTGCCTTGAAATGATTTCTGGGCTGATATTCTTATCTAAAGTTCATTGTGTTTGCTGGTTACCATATCTCTAAAATAACTAGTTTAGAACAGTTTAAAATTAATTTTTTGAATGAGATTTTTAAACGAGGTTCTAAGACTTATTCAAGTCTTTCACTTTCTTGGCCCCCCCCCCCAAAAAGATTTTGCTAAAATGTTATTGCATTATTATCTGTAAAACAAAAGTTACTTCTCTCATCATAAACTTCCATTTTCTTTAGATATCTCTCATCATACTTTGCGTTTATTTTTCAATGTAATAGCATCTATATATAAGTGCAGGAAGCAGATTAAGAATTTTTCTTTGCTGTTTGAAAATTTGTTTAGTAAGAAGCAGAATTTTTTTATTCTATGATAAATTTACTCTTTACTTGGAAATACAGTCTGAAGAATTTATTTTCATTAACTCATACATTTTATTAAAAATAATATAGAGTAGGAAAAGATTTGTTTTAGTACAAATTGGACATTATTGAGTAAGAATTCAATAAATGCAGCTACATGAAACTGATTTGCTGGCAGTTTGGCAAGTACTAAAAAATTTAAGCACAAGCTGCAGGCTTATTCCACAAGCTGAATACGGATATTAGTATTTGTTACTAATGATGCAAATATTGATTATGACTAATTAATATGAAAAATTACTCATTTACTTATTTTATGTTGCTGAATAATAAAAACAGCAGTTACAATAGTCATGTGAAAATGGTCAATAAATTAAAAACTGCTATTTGCCCAAATTTTTATGCATTAACTGATTACAATAGAAAGTTTTTTTTTTTTTTTTTACTAAAAAGACTTGTGTAGTTTAGTAATTAATAGTACATATTATGTTACATTATTTGTTATAACTTATAGAAGTACTTTATCATATCTTATTATTCTATTGTTAAATAATAGAAATAATTTTCTTGATTAATTTAAATATTGTATAAACTTATATTTTGCACTTGTATCTATTTTTATTTTTCAATGTTTGAAATTTTCCCACATTTTTTGCAATCTTTATTCTTTTTCCGGTACTAATCGGTTTTGAGAGCCGTAAAAAATTGCCAAAGTATTGTTGATGACAGTGCTGCCAAAAATAATTGCGGCAACCCTAACGCAAGAAAGTATAATAGTAAATAACTATCTAAGATTGATGTTTTAATTTAGATGAAAAGTTAATTTCATGTAATACTTTTTTATTATTATAGTTTATATAAAAAAGACTAAACACGACTGAATGGAAGCATAAAAGTAAATAACCTTGTATTTCAGATCATTATTATAATTTATATAAAAATTGCTAAACATAACTGAATGGATGCCTGCATTGCTATTTCGCTACCGAGTTTTCGCCAAAGCATAATTTCATCTCGTTGGTTGTTCAAAATTATTTTCTATAATGAATGATGCCTTTTTTTTGAAAAAATTTTCGGTAAAGTGCAGAATCACCCACTTATTTGTTTGCCGCTTTTTACAAGGGTTAAAAACAATTGGATTTTTGTCAATTTTCTTTTACTTTTTGAGTGAAAATACGCCGGTGTACATAAAGTCAAGGGTGTGCGAAGTGCCATTTTTGTGCAATTCTGGTATTTATTATTTTTTTTAAGTGAAAATAGGTCGATGTGTACATGGATACCGAGTATTTGTAATTCTTAAAACCGTGTCAAGCAGTAGGTGATTCTGCACTTTACCCAAAATTCTATTGCAGACTTTTCGTCACGGGCAATTCCCAAATTGTTAAATCCATAGGATATCAAAAAAGGATTTATAAAAATTCAACTAGTATTTCAATGGCATCTTAAGAAATATAGAACTATATAAACTTACGCAATCTGAAATCAGCACGTGGTAGATTTGGCGCGCTGTTAAATGGGCACATTTGCTAGATTTGGCGCTTTTGCGCATACATTTTCGCTGCAATTTTTTTACGGTCCTCAAAACGGAATAGTACCCTTTTTCCTTATCTGAGAATTATAGGTTTCAGAAATTGAATTATGTGGCAGCACTTTAACAGAAATTCTTTTCAATCACTCTGCAGGTTATAGGACTGCCAGTTATGCCACCTTATTGGGCTTTAGGGTTTCAAATTTCACGATGGGGTTATTCAACAGTTGAAGATATCAAAGCTGTTATGGATCGCACAATAAAAGCTAATGTGCCTTATGTAAGTTATTACCGAAAGTATAATTTTTTTAAAGACATTTTATGTGCAAAAACATTTTTGAAATTAATGTAAATTTTACAGTAGGTCAGTATTGTAATCTGGCTAATTACTTCAGATTGCACCAAGGAATATGTTGCTTTTATTCCAATAAGCTATATTTTAAAAAAAGTTAGAAGACATTAAAAAGCATAATAGATTTATAAAAGTTTTGGCAGAGTGGAAGATGTTGCACAGAATTATACCTACTACCCACTCTTGCCACTTCTGATGTTTTGTTTCTAGATATTATATTCTGCTAGCAACATACCTACCTGTTCTTCACATGGGGGGATGACAGTAAGAAACTGTTTCACATAAAGCATAAAATATTAGAACTACCAAAGAAAAATATTCAATACTGGAAACGTGTATATCTCAGCAAAGTATGTGATGTTATGCTGTATATCATAGATGTACTTTTTGATATGCACTTAAGCTTGTGTGCTATTAATTAAAAAAAAAAAAAAAAAATGCCTGAAAATATTGATGATAGTTTCTAATGTTTGTGAATTCTAATGTTTCTAATGTTAAATGAAAATTTTAATACTGTATTAAAACAAAATCACTGCTCCTGTAATTATCCAACGTTATTTTTATTTTATCTTAAAGATACACAAACACATATATTTAAACAGCTTGCAAAATTTTGTAGTTAATAATTATCAATGCAAATTTATGTTGTTTCTGATCTTAAAATTGTACTGATGTGTACATTAAAATAAAAAATACAAGAGAGAAGCCTGAAATTTATAAAATGAAATGAATATTTAAATTTGAAGTCTCTCTTTGATGGAGGAAAAAGAAAATAGGACATTATGTATTAATGAAATTTATTACATATCATCAAGCTAATAAAATTTAAAAAAATAGCTTTTAATTACATAAAATGCTTAGAGGCCTTGTACTCAGAACTATATAAACATAAAAAATGCAAACAAATAATTCACCAGCAAGTGTCGATCAGTTCTAAAACTTTATTAATATGCACACTAAATCTTAAGTAAAAAATTCCTTTTGCCATAAAGGAAATGGCCGATTGATGTAAAATTTGTATAATAGAATATGGTTGAGCATACTGTTAAGTATTTTGTATTTAGATAGCTAATGTTAAAAATTAATTATAATTAAAATTGTTTTATTTCCCCATGCAATGCAGCCCGAGACATAGAAAGCTATGCTGGAAAAGGAAAAATACATAAGCATGCACATTTAACATTGAATTATGTTAAATGTAATCTCGAAATCTTAGAAATTTATATTTAATTCGAATAAATGTTATTGACTACTGTGTTAGCTATAACCGTAATTCTACTCTTTTGCTTTCCAGAAATCTCGAGAAGCAAAGAAATTACTAGAACTCTCTCATGACCAATTGAAAGCTTTCAACCGCCAGAGAGAAACATCTCAGCTTACTTGTTTAGTTAGCTGCTGTTATTATTGTTGATCGGATTAGCTTTCTCTGTGCTGTGGATTGCATTCTATTTAATGTTTTAGTAGTTTAAAGTATAGTTACTGATTATATCGTGTGATATTGTGCTATGGGACGAATATCTCAATGGAAAAATCCAGCGTTGTTATATTTCTTTTGATAAGAATAAATTTTATTAACCTTTTATTGGACTTGTGCATTCAGTCTGTTATGGATCAGTAAACCTGCAACAATACAAATGAATAGCAGTGCAGTGTAGGAGCAAATAATGTGTGCCTATAATGCCATTTAAGTGTAAAAGAGAAGACACAGTTTTCCACATCGTCAATTGTTTCCTTGTTATTTCTTAGACTAGAAATGTAGAGTTTGCTTCAAATAAGATGGAGTGTGCATCACATAAAAATGTTCCTTATGCAGTAATGCTCAGAAGGTTATATATTTTGTATGAATGGCCTAAATGGAGTATACAGCCAAACCAAACTTCAGGAAATATGGTATGTAGTATAACAAAACGTGTCTACAATTTGCTGAGATGCCATCTTAAGAGTCATTAATTATTTATACACTGGGGATTTCCATGTATCTTTAACCCATTAGCCGCTGGTGTTGCATTGACGCAATGGTCACAATAAATACGTGTACAAATATAACTACCTAAGATATTTTATACCAGCAGATGATTTTGTGTAGGGAATATTATGAAGATTATTTCTGTAAAATAATATCTGCCTTCAACAATCATTTTGTTTATAATAATTAATCTCATACTTTAAGCAAAATTTTCGACCGGGTATTTTTGCTGAAAATATTTAACGAAAGAATTGCCGTCTTTATGAGTTATCTATTTTTAGTCAAGGTCACCGTTTACCAGAACATTACATCAGTCAGATGTTTATATTTGTGTTGGGAAGGGAGGGAAAACAGGTGTTGCGCTGACGCAGCATCAGCAGGAAACGGGTAGTCAATCTCCTTTTTCACTCATTCCTTTCGATGTTCTGGTTCATGTTCTGGTTGTTTAAAAATGCCTAGAATGAGGTATCTTACATTAGAAGAAGCCCTTCAAAGATTTTTTGATGAAGAAACTGATGATGTTAATAATGACCAGAATGAAACTGATATTGTTGTTGTTCCCCCAGAAATTGCAGAAGCTAGTGAGGAATGGTAATGTTTTAAATAATGATAATGATATTTTACAAAATGATACTGCTGGGGAAGTTGAAATTCACGTAAGAAGTAAGTTTCAGCCTTCTAAGAGCAGTCATACTAAAAAGTTTAAAAAGCAGAAGACTGAAATCTTGAAGTGGATAAAAAAGGAACTGTTAGTTATGTTTCAGAAAGAACATGAAGAAAGAGATAGAAGAGAAATTATAAAAGACAAAATACAAAGTAAAACTAGTACACATATTTTTGATTTTCTTTTTGGTTTAGACATTTACTCTCTTGTCGTTGAACAGACAAATATATATGCTCAGGGGAAAAAAAAAAAAAAAAAAGTCCAGAATTTATTGCATCTGAAGCCTATATGAGAAGATTTATTGGGATATTATTACTTACAGGATATCATTCATTACCTCAAGGAAAAAAGTATTGGTCTTTTGATAAGGACATTTCTGTTCCTGTTGTACGAGAATCGATATCATGTTTGCAGTACAGGAATATGAAGCAGAATTTGCATTTGACAATAGTCAAATTGAGAATACTGATAAATTATATGAGACTGTAACTAAACTTACTAAATATCACCACTTTTTTTACTACTGGAAATATAAAGTCTCTTTTAGATTTCAGACACGAGAATGCATTATTCCTTTTGCAAACTCCTATTGAGAGTGTAGAATTAGCCAGAAATAGATCAGCAACAGGAAGACCTAGTAAATTCAGCATTAAAAAACCATTGCATGGAGATGGTAGACATTTTATCGTAAAGTCCGTTGATAACAAAAGAATTTATTGTAAAGAGTACCATAGCCAGACTGTTTATAGATGCAAAGTATGTAATGTAGCTTTACATCATGATTGTAATCAAGCTTATTGAAATAATCTGTATTTGTAAAAGAAATACAATGTATATTTTAATATTAAATTAATTACAAGTAAAGTGATTTGTAGATTTATAAAATGTTATACAGCTAAAAAGTAATCCTGCGCTCCACTCGAAAGAAACATCACACGAGTAAAATCCTACTCTCTAAACATCCGTAGTCTTATTCCGCTGACGTAGAGCGCTTTTTATAACACAGGTAAGAGCATTTTTTTTTTTTATTTTCAATGTAATTTATGTTATAAATACTTAATATTTGTTATTATTTTCATGAGAAAAGAAACATTCCTTGTATTTTTGGCGGTTAATGGGTTAATGGGACAGCAGAGTTGTTTACAAATGCAGTGGTGCATTAAATGCTGCACATGGATGCTAGAATGGCATGGAATTGTCTTCTCGAATGAATGAAGCTTCTGCATAAACATGCTGGTCAAATATGTATAGTGCCATTGTGAGGAACCCTTGGTGGAATCTTATCGCACTTATCATCATACTGGTACAACACCAAGAAATGGGAGTTAAGATATAAGATACAATTGGATAAGAATGTATTTATGTTTGATATGCATATTTGGTGATAATCAGTAATCCATCACAAATGCATTAAAGTCTGTAGTTGCCCTATATTTTCAGGAACGCTTTGGAGACTTTAAATTTTTAAGAAGGAATTTCCTTCATGTTTAAATTAGTTTATTTATTTTTATTAATATTATGAATTTTTACTCCAATTTTTAGCTAATAATTTGACAACTAAACCACTTTCATATCTCACTTTTAATTGCTGTATCCTTATCATTTGGCTTTAATTTTCATAACTGTTACATGACTCATTTCTTCTGGCTTTGTATTTGTATCTTTTATCTGATTGTAAATCAGCTGCTAATAGCCAGGTGTATGTTCATGTGTATAATGTAAGTAATGATGGCATCTCTTGAATTTCTTGATTTAATCTTTATGTTCTTTATATATTTAACAAAATGCTGATCATTGTGAATTTTGTGTTAGCTGCATGTTTTTGTAACGTAATTTCTTAAAAATGTATTATAAAACATAAATGCTAACAATTCTTGGAGACAATTAAAATTAACAATTCTTGGAGACAGCTACCGACACACTCGTGGTATTGTAATGCAGGTCCTGGTGTTGCTGTTGGTTTCAAGGGTGACAAGAAGGACCAAACGGCTTTGGCTCGGTTGACTTCAGGACATTTAAGGGCCCTCAGATATTCCAGTGGTACTAAACTTGGAAACTTTTACACTTGCACCAAATGTAAAAACCATGAAGCTACTGTGCAACATCAGTTGTGTTGACTTGGTGCGTGAAGATGTGCTGAAGAAACCTAAATTCGTAATGGAAGTGATGAAGGTTAATGAACTTATCTGATCTAATTCAGATCAGAGGGATTAGTAAGAAGAAGGGGGGAACAATGAAAATGAAACTTATTTAAAATTATTTGCAACCTCATTTTTCTTTAATCATTAATTTATTATCAAGACAGAAATCTGTAGAAAAGATATATCATTTTGGCGTCATTACTACATTGTGAATGCATATCTCCATGTCTTTCTCTTTCTACTTCAAATATTATTGCATATAATTGTATTATATATTAAATTTAAAGTAATTTAATTTGTTGGGATTTTTCTAGGAAATTTAATTTCTGCATATAAAAATCTAATAGAAATACGTAAGAATCTTCAAAAAGTAAAGTAAAATGTGTTTGCTATGTGTTTTTCGTGTGATATAGATTAAATAATTTTAAGTACTATGCATATTAATGTAAAATTTTACTTTGTATAAGTACAACAGTAAGATTTATATATTTTAATTGAAATAGAATTCTTGACTTTTTTAGAAATTTTTATTAAAAAAATGTCATTTTGGGGGCTGTTTAACATATCTTTTATATGTTTTTTGATGTTTTGTAGGATGTCCAATATCTGGATATTGATTACATGGATAACTTTAAAGATTTCACTTATGATTATGATCACTATCGAAATCTGCCATCTTTCATAGATGAGATTCATGATAAAGGAAGAAAAGTTATAATCATATTAGTGAGTAATTTACTGCATAATCTGTATAATAAATAAAGCATTTATTATTTTATTAATATGGGTACTATTTAGTATATGATATTTCTTGCAAAATTATAGTTAGGGTTAATCAAGGGATGCGTTCATGATGAATGAAAGATATTTTAATGCCTCTAAAGCAAGCTAGGACTCAGCTACTTAATTTACATGTTTGGTAGAACCACTTACTAAAATATTTTTGCTTTGGTAAATTAGTTGTTAAAATTAAACTATAATATTTAATTAAACAGTTCATTGATATTTAATTTAATATGGCTAATTATCAGTTAGTAAGCAATGAACTTATTGTTAAATATTTTGGGTCTTTCTGTTGCTTTAAAGCAGTTAAAGAAATGTACTTAAAATAGAAAACTCACTATCCTTTCTTTTAAATGTGGCATTTATAAAACTAGCTGAAACTTTTTAGGAGAGTTATGTTGGATTTACTGAATTTTGTGCTAGCTATACATGAGGTTTATGAAAATACTTTTAGATCTATTATAGTCTTACATAATATATGTTTGACTTTATTTTTGCTAAAAAATTAGGCTTATTTATTTTGAAAGTCTTGGAATATCTGTCTAGTTTAGATT
The DNA here is from genome assembly GCF_044657685.1 of Stegodyphus dumicola. Classification (NCBI taxonomy): domain Eukaryota; kingdom Metazoa; phylum Arthropoda; class Arachnida; order Araneae; family Eresidae; genus Stegodyphus; species Stegodyphus dumicola. Next base: position 94,422,916 of record NC_140769.1, read on the forward strand.
AATATTTTTACTTTCACCTCTTTTTGCCATTACAAATATTGCAGTTTTACAATAAATTTTCAATACTTTTTTAACATTTGCATTCTAACAAATCAACTTATGTTTTAAAGTATGTGCATTTTGATTAATGGAAAAAATATGTACTGCATTAGTCTTTAGAAAAAATGAACTTAATAAAACTGAAGAAAGGGAGATTCTTTGCAATATAATTTTATACTGCAAAGTGATTGGAGAAGCAAGTCTGTTATTTTTTTTATACTGCAAAGTTGTTGGAGAAGCAAGTCTGATATTTGTTTTTAGAAATGCAGTGAGTTGTCATTTAAACTCAGCTCCTAATTTATCACTGGCAAAAATGCCAAGCATTTTATCAATTATTAGCATGATTTGTGATAATGTGTAAGAATATTTATATGTTAATTATGATTTTAGTGATCTTTCCTACTCATGTTCAGCTTCATTTTATAAAAGTCATACATACTGAATGTGCTCTTTAATTCATTTTTTTAAATTTATTTTTTTAGTTACACTTTTTTTTAAGGATTTTTATCTTTTATATTATTTGCCTTATTTTCCAATGTTTCCTTGCATCAAAAATGGTCATTCCATTTTCACAATTTTTGCTTTTATATTTATTTATATTGCAGATCATTTCAGATATGTAAAACGTAATTCCTTTACTTTTGAGTTAAATGACCTATAATTATTATTGTGACTATTTGTAGATAAAGAACTAGCCAGTTTTTCTGTTTTTCATGTATTTTTAAATTTGTTTCTGAATGTTTATATTTGATTGTTTTGTATTTCCAATCCTGTAATATTTTAATAAAACTCCTAATAATGTAGCACCTGTAAGTTCACTTAATCAAGCTGCTTTTTTAGTGTTTTTATTTTCATTTTGATTGTGACTTAGGATGTGATAATTTTTTCAGGATCCAGCAATAGCTAGTAATAAAACTTTGAAATCGAACTATCCAGCTTTAGATGTTGGCATCAATAGAGATATCTTTGTCAAAATAAATGATACATATATAGAGGGAAAAGTAAGTTTGTGATTCTCTTCCTCTTAAATGTTGTTGGCAAATTGCACATTAAATTTAATAATATAATGTTATGAAAGGTAAATATTATAGCTATTTGGTTCTGAGTTGTATGGAACAAACTATTGTTTTTTAAAGAGAAAATGATATATTATTTTTTACAAGTTGTTTAATTCTAGAATAATAAAGTATTCTGAAGTAATGAACCCAGAATATTTTAGGAGAATAAATTATTCTAAAATAGTTACATGCACAATTTTTGCATAATCAGACTTAGAATTTCAGTATTTAAGAATGCTGCATGACCGAAGTATAAAATTATTATCATTGAAGGTAAAAGAAGGTGTAGTTTAAGCCATAGAAATGCATAAACTACACCTTCTTTTGTAACTACATCTTCTTTGTGGAACATGATAAAAACAGCTTAAATATTCTGAAGTAATGAATCCAGAATATTTTTGGATAATAAATTATTCTAAAATGTTGTTGCAATAAAAAGGGCTTATTGCTGCCATTCATACTTATACAGCGTGTTTCAAAAGGAATATACATATTTCGAATGCATATATTTATTAAACTGTATGACATACGCAGAGTTGCCAACTCTCCTGATTTTTGACCGCTCTCCCGCCAACCCGATTTACAATATATTTCTCCCGACTTTTTCTTATTCTTAAAATTTCTCACGATTTTTCTGTGTACTTGGCTTAATACTTCGTTATATGAAAAAAAAACAAAAGGTGATTTTTGACGTCTGAAAGAAGTTGAATTTTCTTTAGCTTATATCTAAAACAAAACCTTGCAAATCAGATGAAAACTTTTTCTTTGTGAGTGAGAGCATATACATATCCAGAAGCATCGTTCTCCAGTTCTCCAATGGGCCTCGAGCTTCACAGCGTGTCATCTGGCATATATTAGCCAATGAGCACAAAGCAAGCTTAAGGCTGTTATTAGGATGCTCTTTAGTTATTTTGTTAATCTTGTTCGGAGTTGTGTGAGTGCACGTGCTTTCGGGAAATAGTTTTAGAAATTATCAATTTTTGTTATATCTGTGAAAAAGGTGAAATACACGTGTATGTTTCAAAAATCGTACATAGTTGACTTTCTTTCCGTTATTTCCTCAAGGAAATATAATAAATTTGCGATGTGTACCGTCTGTCATTGTGATTTTTCGATTTCGCATGGTGGAAGGGCGGATGTTCTCAAACATGTGCGTAGACAAAAACACAAGGACAACATGAGTTGTTTTGAAAAAAAAAAAAAAAAAAAAGTTTAAATTTTCTTCGGAAACAAAGGACCAAAAAGTTATTAATGCAGAATGTCTGTTCTCTGCCTTTTTACTGGAGCACAACCTGCCACTGAATGCATCAGATCACGCTGCAGCTTTATTTAGAAAAATGTCTCCCGATAGTGAAATCGCTAAGAAATGCTCAAGTACAAGGACCAAAACAGGTGCAATTGTTAAAAAAATAGGTTTGAAAAATAAATCTTCAGTTATTGATTGCATTAAAACAGCTCCGTTCTACCTCTTTACGAATGGAAGCAATAATATCGATTCAAAACTGTATCTAACTGTTGTTTCTTTTTTTAATCCAGAGTCTTCAGAAGTTGAATGCAGTTTACTTTCTGTCCCCACTTTAGAAGGACATTCGTCATGCTTTAATAAAGCACAGCTATAAGTATTAAAACTTTAAATGAAAATGCAGTCCCTCTGGACTTAACTGGTCTCCCTTAGCACTTGGTGCCGATAATGCATCAATAATGGTAGGCTTGAAGACTGGTGTTGCAGGCATCTTAAGAAAGGAAAATTCAGGTTTGCAGATTATGAGGTGCACCTGTCACTTCTTAAATTTAGCAGCTAAAAAGGGGGCAGCTTCTTTACCAATAAATGTGGATGAGCACATTGATGATATTTATTATTGTCTTGAAAGGAGTTCTAAAAGGAAGGAAAAGTTGAAACAGTTCCAACAGCTGCATAATACTGAAATGATAAAAATTTTGAAACATGTGTGTAGATGCTGGCTGTTTTTAAAGAAATGCTTGTCTAGAATCTTCGATCAATGGAACACACTTCTTGCATTTTTTAAAGAAGTAAATGCTTCGAGAGTTAAGATAAAAGGCTCTGTTGAAAGTTATAAAATACCTAAGTAAATGGAGATGTAGTTACTACTTCCATTGTTAAAAATATTTGAGAAAAATAAAGTAATTTCTGTACCATTCAGCAATTAAACTGGCAGTTCTCAAAATAATACTGCAAAATATAAGCATAAAACTGATACAAATTTCAAAATAAAAAAATTGCTTAACACACGAAACATTTTCTGATTACTTTAAGTTTATCGTGTGAAGAACGAATATTTATGGTTTTTTTTTTTTTTTTTTTGGAACTTAACAAAGCTTTTTGCTTTTTTTTACAATTCATTTTGCCATCATTCAATGTTCTCAATAATTCTAATTCTTCCATTAATTCATGTTTTGCAATCAAAGATTTATGATCTGTTTAATGGCATTTTATCAAAGTTTGTAAAGTGTTTTGTCTTGTAATTCTATGTATGATGTGATTTATGGTGAAATAGAAAATCGGAAGAAAGATGAATATATGGTAATAGGAGCTGCAACTACAAAAGTAGTAGAAGAACTTTCAGATAAGACAAAAATAAGTTTTATCTTCATGTTAGAAGTTACTTCTGTCGAGTATGTGATTACATACTACATAAATTTCCAGTCAACGATGAAGTGATTTTGTATACTAAAGTTGCTGATGTTTCTGCTCTAGCAAATGCATCTTTTTCTGATATAAGGTATTTTTTCAACCGACTTCCCATGTTACTTCATTTAGTCATGAAGGATGATGATATTGATATTGCCACTGATAATATTGCAGTTTACAATTAGAAAACTTGGATGAAGTTATAAAATCAGCTAGGATTGACATCCAGGGAAGTTTAATTGGAAAACTGAAAGGTTCTGATGGAATTTTAAAATATAGTGAACTGTCTAGAATTATGTTTTCCGTCTTGACAGTTCCCCATAGTAATGCAGAATGTGAGAGGATTTTCAGTGTTGTTGTGAAAAGGAGGACTAAATTTAGATCTTATATTAGTGATGACACATTAGAAAAACTTTTATTAGCGAAAGCAGGCCTACCTGGCAATTGCTATGAACAAAATTATGAAGTTCCTTAAAGAAAGCAAAATCTCCCACTGTTTGTAATATTTGTACGAAAACTGATTAAAGTGTTTTTTTGTTTGATTTCTTAAACGATGCAAGTAATAAAAATGTTTTTTATGTGTAAGGTATTTTTGTGTTGCTCGCATTTAAGAATTAGTTACTATTTAAAGTTAATTCATTATTAAAAACTATATTTTCATCATTTAAAAAGTCTTTAACATTGTGAAAAATCTCCCGATTTCTTAAAAAAATCTGATTTTTTAGTGTCATAGGTTGACAAGTTTGCGACTGGCATGATAAGTTGATTTCGAAGGACTGCTTTGGAAAGTTTGAATTCGTGAAACATTTTTGTCGGGAACACGAGGTGGCCAGAATTCTTTCCTTTACATAGGCATTCTGTATTTACAACAAATTGCAGTTCCATCTGCGAATGTTCCACCCATTCGGAGGATCACTTTGGTACCTTAACTTGAAACATCTTTGCACTGTAATCACGGAATTGTACTTCACAAACTCGAGAACACAAAATGATTTCTGCTGCGGAGTAGCCATTTTAAACATGTAATGGTTACCATGCAAAATAGAAGACAACTGACATCTAGCGGCTATTAATATAAACTAGACTTTGTATTCATTTCGCTAATAGCCTAGCCGAGGCGCAGTGATCGATAGTTTGGACAAAATAACACTTTGTAATATGTATATATTTTTTTAAACACGATGTAGTTTGAAATTTAATAAAGCATAATAACATGTTAGAGAAATCAAATAATAATAAATTGTAAGAAATTTGTATTAAATATAACATTAAAAAAATTAGATATGTGTCAAGGGAAAATAATTAATTTCTCTTCCATAATATATTTAAAAAAAATTAAGTAAAAGAAGAACATTAAAATTTGATATGGAAGTTTGAATAAATGCACCAGTGCCATGTATAAAAAAATAAAAACAACAATATTTAAAAAAAAAATAGTTGTTTTAAAATTCATATGCTCATGTAACACTTTTCTTAATGCATGTATGTATTTGTGTATATATGAAAACTTCAAAAAATTTGATTCAACAACTAAAGGAATTTTTTTTGAATAATTTTGTTGGAAAAAAAAATTTAAACATGAACTCAAGGAACTAATAATATTAGCTACTGAAAATTTTATCAACTTTTCTCTGGTTTATTTAATGATATGCATTTGGTTCTGCACTTAAAAAGGAAAAAAAAAAAAAAAAAAGAAAGTTTTAACATAAGATTTGTAATCGATCAGTTCATATATCATTATTACATATTTGGTATCATTGTAAATCATAATCTGGAGTTAAAAGTTTTTTATCTGAAATTAATTAGAAAGTTTCAGTTAGCGAGTTAAATTTCTTTGACACTTTTGAAACTCATAATTTTGTCTTCTGCTTCTTTGTGTGTTTGCTATATTTTCCTCCTTTCCTGCAACCAGTAAAATAAATGACACTTGTGTATCATTTTTCTTTTATATTTTATTTTTCATATGTTGTTTCTTATACTTTCCTGCATGCTACATTAAAGAGCAGATTCTGTCCCTTTGTGGAGAACATTTGGCTGTTTCACTTTGAAGTTAAATAAAAATTGCTTTTATATTTTTATTATTAAATACATTTTAGACAGTTAGATGGTAGAAAGTTGGAAATAGGTAGCATTTTAACATGCTTCCATATTCTAGAGCATTCAATTTTTGTTTAGAGGCTATTCAGAAATTCTAATTTTAATTTTTGTTTGATATACATATTTTAACATTTTCATTTTTCTGTTCATGTAAAGTTGTAATAAAAAGTGGGCTAATTATTTATTATTGTCTCTTGTGCTGTGCATACTAATTATTTATTTTGTGAAGAATGATACAAAATAATTAAATAAATATAGTGCATATCATATTTTATAAGCTTTGGGCTGGCAAATCATATTTTCCTGATTTTTCCCATCCTCAAGTCCGACCTTATTGGACTCAGATGTGTGCAGAGTTCCGAAAAGCTGTTCGATTTGATGGCTTATGGCTAGTAAGTATGAAACTCTGCTTTTAATAATTTTGTGAAGTTTAGAAGCATTTAATATTAAGGTTTTTTATTTCCATATTGATGTAAAATTCCATTCTGAATTCTCTTTTGATTATACTAAGTATTTAATGAGACAATTCTTCTAGTGGAAAGTTAGCAAATTGTTCAAGTTTTGTAATAATAAGTTAATGCAAATAAAGTGAAAAACTTCTTGGTTTCTTTTTTTAATGCTTATAACTATGTAAAAATTGTATTTAATTTGATTATTCAACTAGGAAGAAAGTATATTATTACTAATTGCAAAGATTTAGTTCACATTTGTATTACATTCTCATTTACTCACATTCGTTTCCATAATTGAAGTAGCAAACAAAACAGTTGTAGTAACTCAGCAAATATACAATAATTTATTGAAAGCTTGATAAAACCTTTTCCTGTATCATAGTTATAGGTGTTTAAAATCGATAAAAATTTTGTTAGAAAATTAGCTTATGCAGAAATGTTGGAAACATAATTTTCAAATATTGAAGAAATGTTTTAAAGTGGGGAGTATGGCCAAATTTAATGGTGATTTTATATGCTATTAGTAATAGTGTAGAGCTTATTCTTAGTAACATTTTCCCTGCAAGGCCCTTTATTTACAGAATAATGCTTTCTTGAATGTATTTTCCCAGTCTATCTCAGTGAGGATAAACATTATTTTTTGTAAGAGAAGTAAATCTTCTTTTCTTTTCACATGAAAAAGGTCTTAGATCTCATCCTTGTACCCACTAATATTTATATTCCCTTCAGGAAGAGCACAGTGTCTGTATCCAACCAATAAGATAAAACCACAATCATGGAACTACATTCTCTTAAGTGACATTTTTATTGATATTAGGATTTTTATCATTCTCTCTGTATATCAGAATATATCTGAACGTAACTCAGCAAAGTAAACCTAAAACTTAATTTATGCCACACATACTCATATTTTTTCAATTTTTATGTTACTGTATATCAGTCTGCGTAAATTCAATCAATTTTGTTGAAACATTTATGAAAAGTAATGATTTTTGCATCTGTGTGCAATTTTAGGTTTACTCATTTGGTTTATTGAAAGACAGTACTTTTTATAAAGTGTTATATATTAGTGGTAAACAGAATTATGTATCTTTTGCTAAATTTTTCATACCTCAATCTGAATTTCAATGAAATATTGCATAATAGAGAATATTTGACATTATTAATTATATTTTATAAAGGATATGAATGAACCATCGAATTTTGTTGATGGATCTCTCAATGGATGTGGAAAAAATTCTTTAAACTATCCTCCATATAGTGCAGGTACATTTAACATTTTTGCTGAAAATATATGTAATTATATGTGTAGTTTAAGTGACCTAATTTAAGTTTAGTATTTAAAAAACATATTTCTTAGATTTCATTGGATAATAGCTGTAAGTTGAAGATTAAAGAAATATGTAAAACTGATTATATATTTCAATTAACAGTGGTATGTGTTCATTGTCTGCAAATAATAAACTGATCAGACATTCTATCATACTTTTTGCCTATTTTAAAGCTAAAGAGTATTTAAAAAATAAATAGTAATTAAAGCTAACTGAGATTTCTGAATAGTTTCTCTAATATATATATAGCAAAATAAGTACATAAAACTGATTATACATATCAGTGGTTATACATCTCAGTGGTATGGGTTCATTTCTGTGAATAGTAAAGAAATAAGACATCCTGGTTAAGAATAAAACTAATGGACTGTAACTTAACTTTAATTTATGTACACAAATTCTTAGTATCTTAGATTTTTTTAATTTCTTCATTCACATCTGAATGTCTTAGTATCTTAGATTTTTGCTTTTATGTAATTCATATATTAATTCACTTGGTAAAATTCAGGTCTTATTGCTGATGAGTTGGATCTAACAATACTTTTAAACTTAAATTAGAATGTAGCAGCATTTGCACCAATTTATTCTTTTAGTACTAGCGTACTTACTTCTCAACTCGTTGACTACTTCTTTTCTCTTTTATTGTTGAGTAAGATGTAAATTCTTTTGGAAACTCTTCCATTTGTTAGCACTCTCATCACTAACAGGCTCATCTGACGATAAATGTAGTTTCCACATATCCATTTGTTAGCACTCTCATCACTAACAGGCTCATCTGACGATAAATGTAGTTTCCACATATCTTGTATCAAGATTTGGACATAAAAAATACAAGGAGCAAGCCAACCCAATGGGTCAAATATTTTCCCTAAATCAGAAAGGATATCTCTTTTAGTGTATTTAAACTTTCTCCAGAAATGGACATGGAAAAGTTAAAGTAGTCTTCACAGAGGTTCCAATTAATTCCTAAAACTTTGATATCATCTTGAATTTCATTGCCTCAGAATCATTTCTCAACTCCTTGGGTATATTCTGTAACACTGTCAAGTCACTGGGATGACCATTTACGCAGAAGAAATCCTCCACTTTCTAACATTCACAAGAGTTGATTTACTAGAGTTTTACACTCTTCAATGTTTTGAGCACCTACCAAACACTCATCTACAAAAATATTTTGATGTACAACCTTCCAGCTAAATTGTAGTTATTCTGCTCATCGTAGGCAAGTTGGTATAAAGAGCAAGTAGCCAAATATGGAGTGGAGGCAATGCCATATGTGACAGTATTAAGTCAAAATTCTTGAATAGGATTACTTGGATTGTCCTGCCAAAATATCCTTTGAAAGTCTGTATCCTTTTCATTAACTAAAACTTGTCTAAACGTTTTCATGATATCAGCTGTGACAACTACTGGGTAACATCAGAATTTTATCAAAATTGGAAACAGCTCTTGTATTCTAGGTCCTGCCATCAATATGTCGTTAAGAGATATTCCTGATGAAGACTTACTAGTAGCATCAAAAACCACATGTATTTTTCTCGTAGAGCTAGATTTCTTAGTTATTGCATGATGTGGCATGTAGTATGCCTGACTTGGGGACTCTGTACTGCAAATTGGTTCCATGTGCCCGAGATCCAAGTATTTTTTAATGAATTGTTTACACATTTTATTTGTATCAGAGAATCTTAAGAGATTTCTCGCTAAAGAATTAAAATCTTTGTAAAGCGAGACCTTTAGAATTACCCAACTTTGAAGGGTTATCTTTAAATGGAAGTTTCACAACATAACGACCATTTTGATCACATAAATGTGTTGCTTTAAAGAATTCTTCACATTCTTGCTCTTCACTAGAGATACGTTTGACTTCAGGAATTTAGTCTAAAAACCAAACTGTTTCAACTGAAGATTATTCACTGTATAAGTGATAGTTAGATTTGAATCATTAGTAATCCTGGATATGATCCAACGCAACTGAGAACAAATTGCAAAGGATAATGATTGTCCTCTCTTTATGATGTCTCCCTAAAACCCTTATCACATTACGATATTTGTTGCCGGAACAAAATGTTTGGTGGAACAATTCTGAGAAACGCTCTTTGGCGAAATAGGGTTACCATCCTCACTGGTAAACAGGCTGAAAGCCAAACAAGAATCAGTTATCGCTAAGATTGGCGAAAGTAACCTTTCCTTTTAAATGACGATTGCTTCTTCGTGTTGTTTTGTATCGCTCACGCTCTTTTCATTTTAAACTTTGTTGTTAGTAATGGAAGATAACAGAAAGGTGATTGCTATCAAGTTAATCACTTTGATCTCCACTCTGGCACTTCAAGTAACTGATAAACACACTTCTGGTTATAGCAATCAATTACATCAGTAATAGCCAAATTCTGTGTACACTAAGAATAGTTTAAAACGTGTGCTGGATAAGTCTATTTATCAGACATTACTTATGTGTATTTTCTGTTGTCTGCATTCCAGTGAAAATTTGATGGCTCACTGCAAAATTTGTGTCCTGTTGAAAGCATTTTCTTAACTAACTTTATGGCTCATAATTACTGTTCTGTCCATTCAAACAAACAGACAAAAAAAAAAAAAAAAAAACCCTTCTATGACAAAAATCTATATGGCTGATATTTACATCCTCACAGCCAGCAGATACTAGTCAGCAATATGAAGATCAAATATGCCTAACAGGAGGGATCCCTTTGTAGAAGATTTTTTAAAACTGGCTCGTATACCAGTTACAAATGGGGAAAACCAAGAAAACGCCCATGTAGCTAGCCCGTTCACGCCATTCTAACCTGAGACAGAACTACCAGTGTTCAACGACGCTTCGGCCACTAGTAGGCCCGTGCACTTAATTGGAAAATACAATTCATTGTGTAAACAGATATGAAGGTGATAATCAGTTGTGCACTGTTTTAAGTAATCAAATGTTATAAATGCACAGCTGTTACATTTCTTATTATTTATTAGTCTTGTTTATATTACGTAGATCATACATATGATATAATTATGAATTAACCCAATAACAAAATGTGTACACTCTTTAGTACTCAAATGCTCATAAATTATTTTTCAACTGATTATTACATATCCATAATAATTTGCTAAGAACTGATGACTACAGTTGCTGCCAATTACATGATCATTATATGAATTAAAAGTAACTTCAAATAAACTTTTTGGCAATGTTCATTTTTGTATTCATACATACATACATATATATACACATCTAATAAGTCATATATTTACATACAGATAGAGAGGTGCGATGGTTTAGAAGTTGTTAATATATATTTATTAGTATTAATGTAAAGAGTAAAATTTATATTAATGAATGTATACACAAATGTTTTTCATCATGCATTATAATAAATCCATAAATTTCCAATGTTTCATGTAGCATTTACAATAAAAGTATAGTTTCTAATGTATTTATAATCCAAAAAGTATTTCATTAATAACATGAAAATAATAGACAAATTTAATGAGTATTCTCATTATTACATAAGCTATGCTTTTTTTTTTTTCATCTTTTATGCTGTTTAAAATGTGTCACTGATTATGCAATTAACAATTTAAAAGATAAGTAATTAGGAGAAAAGCTGTGCATATACAAACGGATTTAAAAAAATTATTCAACTTAAATATAATAAATAAAATTCCAATATATAACAGGGATAATACATGATCAGCACAAAATGCGACAAATTTGGCGAACTTTTGGCAACGAACAATTTGTAAACAAATCCGAACTGCAAGAACGTCGTAAAATACTGTCAACTCTGAAATTTTCACGATCTTATATTTAATGAATACATAAACATTTTAAAAATAACTCAGGCATCATAACATATTACAATAAAACAGCAATAATGAAATCGGCCTCTATTTCCACCATCCATGACTTTACTGTGAGAGCCATCGCCATATTGAAAGTTATCCGTGATCCTTCAAAAGCAGAACTTTCGTCTGATTGGTTGAACGTTCGAGGAACACATTCCAGCCAGAACATTTTCGAAAAAGTTTTAAAATGTTGCTCGTAGCCGGGACATGTTCCTCCTAGCTAGACGAAACATTTCTCGGAAGCCTCCCGTTTAACCCTTAGCCTGTCGAGTAATTATCTGTGAATCCCTTTAAAACTGTCCCTTTAAACTTTTTACCTCATTTTTTTTTCGTTATATACATTTACTTTAGTTTTTTTATATGCATTTACTTAATTTTATTTTGTTATATGCATCTGTTAGTGTTTTTGAAAAATTTTTAGATTTTTTGAGTATGGCAAAGGAAACGAGATCTATCAGCCAAAGGCAATGACTGTCTCCATGGACGACTTTCTAAGTAAAACGTACTCATGTTCATGTTACACATAGGGGAAATCACAAAATTCAACCAGTTCGTTTGTTTGGGTTTGAATACGAGTCGAAATAGCGATAATCAGATATCTTAGCCAGGAGGCCATTGATTGGGTTTGACAGATTTGGAAACCTAATAAATAGTATTTAATAAATATAATATTATTAAACGAATCGGATTTATATAAACCAAATAAAATTCTTATATCGAACACGACTAAAACTCGATATAACTTACACTGATAAACTGATGTGTAATAACACTGATAAATTAAAATACTAAACGGAATATACATTAATTCTACATAGATAATTTTTTGTAATGTATTTCGCTGGGAATGTCTGGCCGCAAAATCCTGATTATATATACCCTTATTTTAATGTTATCACATATCTGATGGTTTGACTTTTACCTCGAAACACAAAGAATCCACAAAATTCAGTAAAATTAATAACTTTATTTCCCTGTTGAAAATTCTCTGAATCTTTTCAAATATAAAAGTACACGCGCCAAGCAGTTTGCTTTAAATAAATATATGCAGCAATTTCTACGGAGCATAGAGCCGCACATACGAGTACAAAACTCAGGCATGCTGAAAGCACAGTTTTAACATTTAAGAATGTAAAAAGAAGAATATACCATTATAATAACTCACATTTGAAATACGAAGGCAAACAAGAAAGCTGGTTGCAACATTTTATATTTTTTCCTGACGAATCAGAAATTGTAATCATTTTTCAATACAAAAATAAAATATTTGATTCTATAACATATAGGCATAAAGGTGTCCTCCGTTACAATTCTTATTTTTTCTTGTTTCTACTAAAATTTGGCAATGTACTATAACAACTTCGGATCCTGGTTGACTTTCATTTGTATAAAGTACCACAAGGCAAACAGTTGTAAAACGATTTATCTTTTTTCGCAAACTTTTAGTCGGCACACAGATAATACATACCTGCTGTCTGACAAAGATACTTCACTCTAAGGACTTTTTCCTAAAGTGCTCTTTTCAAAGAGACTTTACACCCTATTAAGACCTTTGTGTCAACTGACAGCCGCCTGCAGAAAGGTAGGGGAAGGAAGACCAGATCGCGTCGTCTAAACACGTCTTAAGTAATCTTCGTGAAATTCGGGCTTCGTGTATACACGTCTTAAGCATTTTTCGTGCGATTTGAAATTCGTGTAAAGACGTCTTAAGCATATTTAAAGAAATTCCAAAAACGTTTAAACACGTCTTAAGGAGTTAAAGGGTTAAAGCAGTGCTACTAGAATCTCGTTTCTCGGAATTGTCCCACGTAGCCACGTGCGTCCCTAGAAGTGATAGCCTCTTTAAGCATAGTAAAAAATACATTTACACCTAACAAAATAACAGTAGGTTTTCTTTCATAGAAGATAGGATCAGCCAAGACTGGATCATCAAAATGATTTGCAGTTTTAGAAGGACACATTAGGCACATCTGAAGTTGTCTTTGGAGTTACTAATGCATATGTTCAAAATTTTGAGTTTGGCTCAAAGTGTTAAAAAAAAGATAATTTCCACTTCTTCACTTGTTACAGTTTTAAATGAACCAAGGCATGACTAATTTTTTTTTTTGTTGAATCTACCTAACTTTAGTTTTTTGGCACATTCTTCACTTATGAAACTGGTTTCACTGCCAGTCTAGTACAAGGAGTGGCTTGACGAGTGGAATCACTAACTTTAATCATAGCAGTACACAATAAAACATGTTTTGCTTCACCTTTGGAATAATTAAATCGTCCTGTGCAAGTTGTGGTATTTGTAACGACTTTCTTCTTTGGTAAGATCACTTCAGCACTGGGGGGGGGGGGGAGAGTGAGGATGTTTGTTTTGGGTTCTTATTTTCACTAGTTTTGGGATTTTGATCAAAATGAAGAACAGTATGGTGGGGCAACTTGCACGTCATACATTTATGTAAACTACGACAATTTTTCACTAAATGAAGCTGAGAAGATAAACAGTTAAAGTTTGTGTTTCTTAACAAATTCGATTTTTTTTTTTTTTTTAAATATAACTTTAAAAACCTACCACATTTGTAAAGAGAATGATGTTCCTTGTGTAATGTGCAACCCCCCCCCCCTTTTTTTTTTTTTTTTCTAACACCAAAGAAGTTAATATGGAATTAGAAAATTTCCTAAAATCTTTAGATCGATTTCTTCTATTCTGAAGGGTTCTAATGTGGTCTTTTAGAAACTCTAGTAAATTATCTGAAGTTCCTTATTCATCATTTTTCAAAGTTCTTTCCCACCAAAATTTTATGTTTTTATCTAATTTCTCAGTTATCACATCATAGTTTACAGAAAGTTATCAAATAAACAAAAGAACATCAGAAAGGTCAGAAACTTAGAGCCTAAGAGTTCTCAAGGAACGTACACATTCATTCACTACATCAACACAATGTAAAATAGCTTGAGCTGAATCAGAAACATTTAGCAAATTAAACATTTTACAAATTAATGTTTAATTTATTAAATGTTTCTGTTGCGCAATTCTCTTTTATTAGAATAACGTTCCTTTAAAAGTTGCAACGGGATATCATAATTAACATCAGAAATCGGAATAGGCTCAATAATAGACAGAGCCTTTTTTTTTTTTTTTTTTTTTTTACAAGAAGCCTTTAAATATTGCAACTTATGGTATTAGCAATATTTGGATTGTTATCTACACTTGCCTTAAAAAGATCATAAAAACTAATCCACTCTTCTATATTTTCTCCTGTAAAGGAAGGAAATTATAATTTTGGTAATCAAATGTCAGACGAATTTACTTTTGCTGCACTACTTGTTTTGATAATAGAATCACTGGAAAGTTTCTATAACTTTTTATTTATAGTTTTAATTCATGGAAAGTTTCTTGTGTTGTTTGTTGTTCCATAATGAAGGTATCGCAATCTCTTTCAGGACACAACAAAAATGTTTCTTCAAAGATAGAGCGAAGTTCACTGTTAAAGGCATTTAATTTCGTTTTGAACAATTTTACCTCTAAAATTTCTGCTTTTTCTAATTTCGAATTTACCTTGCCTTTAAACATAGTTATATTGCTTTTTAGAACCTTCTTTTTAGTTAAAATGGGTTTCAAATCAGCCATTATGAATAACAATAAATATTATACTAAAAACTTTCAGCAAAAGAAGAGGGGAAAATTGGAACGTACTCATCCCATTGTTGAGGTTTCTACACTACACTATACCACATGCATAATCCTGAAATCGAAATTAATCCACTACGTGATTGAATAAATCACAGATATCCATAGCTTGCTGATTCACTGCTGCGGTCGCACGTACCAAAAATATTTAAGAATAAGACTAATGGGCTGTAACTTTAAAACTGTAATTTATATAAACATGCAGAAGAAACAGAAGAAATGCTGTTCTCATGACAACGCAGCATTTTTGCGATGCCCATATCACTCAAATACACTGTAGCAATAATAATAAAGAGTACATAAATTACATATTTGACAGATTTGTTACCATAGCAACTATAATTAAATCGTGAGGCAGTACCACCATCTATTATTGCAAAGACACTCCAGAAATTTGTTTGGTAACAAAAAATACTGAACACATCCTATTGTACTTTAAGCCTATTTTAAAGATAAATTATTTTAAAAACTAGATATTAATTGAAGCTTTGCAATTCTGAGATTTCTGAATAATTTCTCTAATCTATATAGCATAAAATTGCTGTGAAATCATTGGCATTATTAAAGTTGATTTTACTGTTTAAAGACAATATATTTTATAACTTTTCAAACTTAATCTAAGACAGTCATATATTTAGATATTACTGTGAAGTAGGGTAGGTAATTATTATTTGCAGCAAAGAGCAGAAACCCTTTTGATTTTAGGAAATTCTTTCTGAAAAATTTGTTTTCAGACTTACATTATATGTGAGAATAAAACTGAGTCCATATCAAATTTATTAAACCCAGCCACAGATAAGTATTTTATTTATAGTGCGCATATATGGTATACAGCACATCCATGAAAATCCTTACTTAGCCATTAGTTATAAAAGTACAGGGTGATCCAAAAGTCCATTAACGTATGAAAACTCAATAATTGATTGAAAATTGTAGGTAGAGAGGTAAAAACTGACACATGTGCTTGAAGTGTCATGGGTTTTTATTGAAAGCAAAAAACAGTGCTTAAAACAGCCAACAGATGGCACTTCCCATGTTAACAAAAGCAATAATTAGCACAATAATTGATTTTTAGCAAAGATTATGTTCTTTATAAATAAATGTTCAACATGTTGGCTGTCATTTGTCAACAATATGTATAGTCGAGGGACAATGTTGTGAACAGCACTGTACAGCATATCTGTAGGTATGGTAAAAAACTGCCATTAGATGTTGTCTTGTAGCATCCATAATGAGGTCAAATGATCTGCCCATAGCTATACGTTGGCCTTTTTTTTCTGTCAATGAAACACCATGTCATTTCAAGCATGTGTGTCAATTTTTACCTCCCTGCTTACATTATTCCACGAATTATTGAATCTTCAAATGTTGATGGATTTTTGGATCATCCTGTATATTATATTTAAATGGTGCAATTTTGGCATTCTTAAAATAAAAATAATTAATTTTATGAAAATTAGGAAATTTAATATTTTATACAAGCTGCCCAGACAGAAAAATTGTTAGTTACTCTGACTACTGTACCGAAGGCCCAGGTTCAAATCCCAGAGAAGGCATGGATGTAATTTGTCCATCCCTTCATAGGAGGTAATGGTGGCTCACCTAGTAGATGCCTGGCCTTAGTAGTCGCCAACAGCTATAAATAGCTAGATCCTGCCAATGTGAAAAAAAAAAAAAAATACAGACTGTGTCTTCATATTCACATTTAAGAGAATTTTATACTCATTATAAAAATTAAAAAAAAAAATTTAAAAAAAAAAAAAAAAAAAAAGTTTGACTCCTGTGCATTAACTTTGACCAGGATATTTACAAGGTCTACAGGAGTGTTTTGCTGATAATGCTATTTCAAGTTTCTTCATGCATGTTTATGCTTATTGGACACATATATGATTATCTCCCTTTTATCATTGCATTTATACACGTGTGCTCTACTACATTAACTGAAACAAAGTCTCATGCCATCATTAAATGAGATGCGTGTAAATATGGCTACTGATAAAGTTCATTTACGAATTTAATTCAAATTTAATTGAATGTTATGTGAATGAAATTTATTTTTTCAATAATGATCTAATGAACATAATAATTGAAGAAAATAATAATTTCTATGAACAAAAGATCAGTGAAAACATTCTTCATTCAAAACCAACAAAACTTAATCCTGTATATGTGCCTAAAATGAGGGGATTCTAGGATTAATTATTCTGCTGGGAATAATTAAAAAGGCCCATCCTCAAAATATATTTCATAACTAATGAAGTGCTAGCGACTGTTATACACTGTCTGCTTTCTGAATTATTTATACTCTAATATTTAATCATAGATTTTATTACTTTTTACATATGTTTAGGTATACATTTAGGTAAGTTTTGTAATGCATTTAATCAAGATGAGTTAAATATTTTATTTTGCATTTAGAGTTTAATTAAAATTTTTACAGTGTGTCTTGAGATTCTGTATTTATGATTCTATTACTGTAAGATACCATTACAGAAGAAATAAAGCAGTGGATTAAAAAAAAAATTAATGTATTTTTTTTAAAGTTAGGCTTAGCGATGCAAAAGACTCTGTCCTGCAAGATCATACTATTGCGACAGCATGTTGTCTCCAAGGTGAGTTGCATATAGCATGCCCTCACATAAGAGAATAAAGTATTGATGCATATATGATACATTCGTCGTGAAAATGTTAAAGGTTGTGAAAAGTATAGGAGGCCCCGCCCCACAAAAAAATGAATAAGACACATACAGTATGGAACAAATAGAAAAAAAAAAATCTTTATTGACAGAATGTTGGTACAAAAAACTGTCTGGCCAAGAGGGAAAATAATAAAATAGTATCCCTTAGTAAAAGATATCATCTCTCCTAACTGCAATAGTTACATTGCACCTTGTGTCAATACTCATTATCAGATGATCTAACAGTTCCTAGGGTAAGAGCTCCCATTCTCCAGAAGCATCTATTTCAATTGTGTGGGTTTCTGAGAGGGTAAGATTGTACCACCGGGATTCTCCCTAAAATGTTCCACTCGTGTTGAATGCTCATGTTCTCGTCCATTTTGCGGATATCTTCACTTTTCGGGAGCTCCTCAACAGCATGAATCTTGTATGGCTGTGCATGGTCATTCATAAAATAAAGTCATGACCAATAGCACCTTGGAAAAGATGCATGTGGGGAAGGATAATTTCATCACAGTAACTATCTGTGGTAAGTGAACTGTCAAAAATATGGAGTTTCATTTGTCCGTTCATTATAGTGCTTGCCCGTACAAGTATGCCAGAACCACCCCAATGATCTCTTTCACTGATGTTAGCAGGATAAAAGCATGTGCCTGTCTCTTTTTATATCAACTGGTAGCAAGAAACATTTGTCAGACTGAAATGACTTTCATCGGTAAAGAGGACGTGACTCTGTTTGATGAGGTGTCTAGTCTTTGCATTCGCTACACAACTGTTAAATGGTGCCGCTAATGGGCTGCTATCAATGGTATGCAGTATTCAGGACAGCAGGTGACTAGGCCACTTTATGAAGTCGTTTGGCCAAATTAAACAGGGACACCTGTCTTCTGGTTACTGTGCACAGCTGCTGACCAATGTTCCCTGTTGTTGGTTTTGATCTTTTTTTTTGCCTGCAGTTTGATATACTGGTCATCAGTCACTGTTGCTTTCCATAGCTAACCACTAAAAACCTTTCTTACAGCTCTACCTATTATTTAGGAGTCTTTCTAAGCTCATGAAACAGCACTTTTATCAGTTCCAAATTCTTGTGTGACAAATGTCAAACTTTGACCCGCTTCAAGTTTGCCAATCATTCTCTCACTTGGAAGGACATTCTGATGTTTTCTTGTAGCCATACTTCATGTATAATTTCACTTGCACTTGCAGGTGAATGCCTGGAAATGTCTCCTTTTTTTTTTTTTTTTTTTTAAGTAGCCTTGCACTGCACCGCTGACTTCTCGCATAATAATGCGTATTCTGATGTACCCTCTGATATTATGATCATGATGGTGATGATATTTGCAATTTTTATTGAGTCGGGCTTTCATTTTACTGATCATGAAAAGTCCTTTACCCAATTTCATGGTTTTCTGTTGAAAAATTAATTTGTTCCTTAAATTTTGCAAGTTATATTCTAACTTGATTTCATTTCTTAATAAAATAATTTTTGACAGATAGTAAAATTTTTATTTTTATTAAAAGTATGTCTGCTTATTAAATATGTTTTATTTATTATTAGACAGTTCTCAAAACAGCTGCAATTTCTTAACTTCTTTAATAATTGAAGAAATTATGATTAATAATTTACAGTTCTTCTATCTCAGGAAAGTGAAGCTACGGCAAAATTGTAAATGCATTAAGATATAAGAAAGTACGCTGTAAAAGTGTATGAGAGT
This sequence comes from Stegodyphus dumicola, assembly GCF_044657685.1. Taxonomy (NCBI): domain Eukaryota; kingdom Metazoa; phylum Arthropoda; class Arachnida; order Araneae; family Eresidae; genus Stegodyphus; species Stegodyphus dumicola. The sequence continues at coordinate 94,442,464 of NC_140769.1, forward strand.
TGTATAAAACCAGCAGTCATATATTTTATTTCATGTTTACATGTTTTTTTAGAAACTTTTAAGTACTGATTTTACAAAAAGTAATTGATACCTAAAACTACAAAAAGTAATTGATACCTAAAACTGATGTTTCATGATTTATAATTAATTGTCTGCAAAAAATTTTTTTTTGAGTATAGTTTGTATGTGCTGTAAATTTCATATATACTTGTATTTTAACACTATTTTTGCTAAAAAGGATTTTTCGATGTTTAAAGCTAATTAAAGGATATATTTTGTAAAAAGCTGAATAATTATTTCTAACATAAAAATATAATATATCATGGCTTCAAAATCCAAATCATATTTCATATGTTATTTCTTGATTCAAAATGAATGATGACTATTTATTATAATGATAATATTAAAATGCGTTTAATTTATTTTAAATTTATTTTTAATATTCCAGGTGTTTTAGGTTCAAAACGAGATGGCAAAATATTTGAAAAGACAATTTGTATGGATTCCATCCATTATGCAGGAAAACACTATGACATTCATAATTTATATGGCTATTTTCAAACTAATGTAACTTTTAGGTTTGTTGATGAATTTAAGTCTTTTTAAGTATTCATAATTGGTTATTAATTTTCTATTTATGATTATCTCCTAAGAAAGGAAATTTAAAACTTTTGCAAATTGAAATAGGAAATGTTAATACTTAAGATGAATGTGTTAAAAATATTTAAAATTTGTAATAAACTTGAAATAATTTTTAAAATTTGTAATGGTATGCAATAAAATCCTACATTTTGAAAAAGAAAAAAGAGTAGTATATACATAAAAATAAGGTAGAACTGTACGTACATAAAAAAAAAAAAAAAAAAAAAAAAAAAAAGTAAATTATTAGTCATTTCCCAAAAGAGGGTTGGTTAACTTATCAAGGGGAATTAACCTTCCACACAAAAATCTGCAATAATTTGGGTATAGTTGTATTTTGTCTCCTTCATATGTTTGAATGAGTTCATTTAATCATGGAGAACTAATGTAAAAAAATTGTATTTAAATGAATAATTAATAATTTTCAAACATGGTAAGGTTGACGCGATCAAAAAAAGACATATTTGCAAAAAGTTTGTTATAAAAACTGATGGGTAATTTAGAAACACCAGTGCATATAAGACCATTGTAAGAATATTATACAATTTAAGCTATTATACAGGGTGTCCCAGGATTATTGGTGTAATGGAAAAGTAGTATGATAGGTACAAGAAACGAACAGACACAAGACTGAGATCATCTGAAGTATTTATTGGTCAAAGATACCGTATTTATGCGAATCTAATGCGCATCCCCATTTTAAAACTTTAAATAATAAAAAAATTGTTTGTCGGTGAATGTAATGCGCATCAATAGTATGAGGAATTTATTGAATCTTTAGTTGCAAACAGTGCCAATTTCTGTTGCCGCCACAAGCGAACATTGCTCTCAGCTACGTTGAACTCTCTCCCTGCCTTTCTATTGCCATTTTTTCAGCATAAAGAATTACTTTACGTTTGAAAGTAGCGTCATATGACATTCTTCTCTGTTTGCCCTCCATTTCGTGACTATGTACTCTGCAGTTTGTATCCTCTATGCAATAATGTGTCAACAATAAATGTAACGGTAAATGTAGTCGAGAAATACAGTAATCCATTGTTACAATTTAAATTTGGTTGATGTCATCGGCGAACTTTGCACTCGAATCTAATGCGCCATCGAATCTAATGCGCACCCCAATTTTGAATACTTCATTTGGTCAAAAACGATGCGCATTAGATTCGCGTAAATACGGTATTACATGTGCTGTGATAGGTGATTGGTAAAAATGTCACAAAAGATTTTCAAAGTTTTCACCATTGCTAGTGATGCATGTGTTACACACGTCGGACCATGGATTGGTAAACTCGCTCAAATACACCTGGATTTTGTTGGATTTCTACAGCAGAGATGATTCTGAGAACCAGATCCATTTTGGAACCCACAGGTGTTGCGTACACAGTACTTTTCAGTACACCCCCATACAAAGAAATCCATGCTGCTTAAATCAGGATAATATGGTGGTTAGGGGACCGGTCCAACCGCCCAATCCATCAGTGACCAGATACCTGATTCAAATGTTCATGAATGCATCTGCCGTAATGGGGAGGTGCCTTATCATGTTGAAACCACATATGGCATCTGACATGTAGTACAGGGTCAAGTAAGCTTGGTAGCATCTCTTGCAAAAAGATAGCTAATCTGCAGATGTTAGAGGTGCGGACAACAAGTAAGGCCTGACTAAGAGGTTGCGTACCACACCAGTCCAAACATGCACTGAAAAATGATTTTGGGCAGCATGTGGTCTCAAGCCATGGGGATTCAACCACACCACTCAAAGGGTTAAAGAAAAGTAGCTAGAACTATTTACATTAAAGTAATTTATAATAAATATAAAATATACAAATTGTCAAAGCTCACAAAACATCAGACTTAAGCTCTGTGGTCAGTTTAATATAAGTCCATCATGACTTATTAAATTCAAGATTAAATTTGGAAGTTAACACCTGCTTTTTTAAGTAAAAAATTAATAAAATTGGAAGGAATTTGTTTGCCTATAAAAACTTGAGTGAGTAAAATTAATTGGTCTACTTCTGTACAGATATTTTTGATTCTGTTAATTTGATTGATTACTATGTTGCTAACTTTTTTTTTATAAGTTGATATGCCAATTAATTAGTTTAAAAATAGTAAACTTAAATTTGCTCAATAATTTTATCAAGCCGTTTAATTTTATTGTATTGAATAATATGTAGATCAAGAAAATCTTGTTCTTGTTGACTTGTATTACTTTTATTAAGTGTTAAACAAGAAGGGTTCACATGAAATTTCCCAATAGAATCCAAACTTACTGAAAGTAATAATATGTAAGTATTGGTAAAATGTAGTTCTATTTATCTGCAGGTATTAAAATTGTATTGTATATATATCTTGGTTATTTACAGACAAATGTAATTCATATATGTTATAAGTTTCTCTCTTTCTTTTTATCGTATGCTATATTCTGTTGCAGTTCAGTGAAATTTTGAAAGAACTCATTTGAAATAATGTCGGATTGACGATGAGTTCATGAATGTGATTATTTTTGGATTGATGCATGGTTTCAGTTGCATAGTAATTCATTTAAGTAAAGATATGATTTACAAATTCATCATTAAAAGTTCAAAGTCCAAAATTCCAAAATGGACTTCAAAATGGACTTCAGTATGCAGACTGCTAGCCATTAAATAAATAAATAAATTAAAGTAAATTAAGTAATAATTAGAAAATCTACCCACCTACAGTATCTGGGAATGGAGAATATGATATTAAAAAAAGGGGGGATGCTGTAAATGTGATTTTCTCCCGATTAACTGTGGTTCCTGCATGTCACTTTCAAATATGTACAGCTAGAGAGTCGCACCATAGCCATTGGACAATATATTGATTAGCCTTGTATTGGTGTTGGCTGAGATCATTCTTATGGCATATGCTACAGAGTTTTGATATTTAATTCCTTCTTCTTTTAGATATTCTTTAATTCCTTTATTGGTGTTTTCTCCTCCATTGTCTGTTCTTAAGACTTTTGGCTTCTTTTTGCAGTCGTTTAGCATGGGATACAGCAGTTCGATACTTTGTTTCTTGATGCAGCAATGAACATTCTTTTTTTATCTTTTTCAATTTCTCGGTCAATTCTTATTTCATTTGCCAGCCCATCCCATTTCTTTGGCCTCTTGATTGTTTCATAATTTCTGTGTCCTAGTCATCCGTGCCAAAGATCCATGCTGTTTTCACTTCTTAACTGCAATTTTGCCTTTTTTTCTTTTGTGATTCGATTATCTTAAATAAATTTTCTATCTGCTTTAGGAATTGCTAAGCTTTTATTTTTCTTCTTTATTCTGCAAGTATATTTTTCAAATTCAACTGTAAACCCTTTGTTTGTGATTTTTCATAAGGGTATTAGTCCTCCTTTGATGTCAGGAATGTATAAAATGTGTGCGATTTTTATTTCATTATCTTTATTGTCTGCAAAGTATAAGTATCCTTCTCCAATGCCTTTGGATTTCATTTGAATTCCATTTTGCTTCTATCTAATTTCATGAAAATGTTTATCTTATTAGTCATGTGTCATGTGGCAATATGACTCCTGAATCAAGTGACCAATTTGGGTTTTGGAATTTTCTTTCTTTGATAACTTTGAATGTATAATTCTCAGTCTTCTCAAAGTTCTTATTTTTATTTTCATCTTCTTGTGTATCCTCATTTACAGCAACTTCCGTTTTTTTTGTTTATTTCCATAATTTCCTATATTCAGTTTCTTTTCATTCTTGAAATTATTTTCATTTTTGTCTTTTTCTTTGTAGTTATTTAAAAATATGCATTCTTTTTGTAAATCTCCTAATTTTTTTCAATAATAGCATCTTCTTTGATTCTTTACATATTCCAACGTTAGTTCTTCTTCTAGGCATGGTTCTAATGCTGTAATAAATATTTAAATATGGAAATTTTAATTTAAAAAATGATGAGTCTCTGGACAACCATTTTTTTGTAAATAAAAATGTATTAAAAGAAGCTATAGCTGAAAATCTAAATTGTATAATTTAAGAACTATCAGACACAATAAATTTTCTGAAAATTACAGTACATAAACATTTTAAGAAGATTGGGAACATAAGCTAATATGTTGTATCAGTGCTCCATACTTTCAAACTTGCTTGAATTTTAGCATGTGATTCGTTGTTGAAATGAAGTAAAAATGCTCCTTGCTCATGACTGAAAAAGAGTTTAAAAAAAAAAAAAAAAAAAACAGGGTAAGCTTATTGAACTTTTATTAGTAATGTTGAAAGGGAGCTGCATCCCCAAAAAAGTAATGCTTTGTGTATGATGGTTCTACAAAAGAATTGTATGTTATGAGTGGTTGCCATCAAATTAGATTATAAATTTGTGAAAATTCTCTTCCCAAATGGCAAATTTAAAAGCAGAAATTGAACCAAAATGTCCAGAACTGACCAGTTGTTGAGTTGTTGTCTTCCATCATGACAATGCTCAGTTTCACTTCTACTTTCAGTGAATGTCCAAGAGTCATTGCTTAGAGCTGGGATGTTTTTGTGTCATCCTTCATATTTATCCTCTAAACCATCTAGTGTACTCTTCTTTGGAGAGTGTCAAACAGTACCTGGATAATTTCTTTATGAAAAAAAACCTAATGACTTTTAAAAAAAGTAATTTTCCACTGCAAGAGAGATGGTGAATAGTAATAGAACAAAATGATGCTTATGTGATTCAGTAGAATTTTTGGAAGTTTTTATATTGATTTCTTTGCATTTATCATTGGAAAATCACAGAGCTCTGGATGACCCAATGCTTTTATCTCTTTATTAATACATGAATTGCTTTCAAAACCAGTTTTACTGCTGTATGTATATGAATTAATAATTTCTTTTTATATCTTTTATGATAGGCAGATAGTCTTATGTTTTGTGCTTCAGTTGGATAATTATAATCGTATCTTTTGCAGAACTCTTGCAATTATTATGCCAGGAACCCGACCTATGGTTCTTAGCCGTTCAACCTTCCCTGGTTCTGGCCGCTTTACTTCTCACTTCTTAGGAGATAATTTAAGCACATGGGAACAGTTACAGGCCTCCATACCAGGAATTCTAAAGTTCAATTTATTTGGAATCCCATTTGTGAGAATTATTCATATTTACCAGTATTCAATGTAGTGTATTTGGTGTTTATCATACTTAAATATTCATTTAAGTCTGCTGTTATTAAATGTTTTTAAAATTATTAGAGTTTAAGTTGCATTTGAAATAATGCTTTTCATGCTGCATTCAGATGATATAATTTTAATATATAGTGATATCAGTAAATATATTTTAACACGTAGTATCGCTTTTGATGTATAGTTGCATGAAATTTGTTTCAACTTGCATACTAAATAAGATGATGATAATAATAATAATAATTTAAAAAAAAAAAAAAAAGAAATATGTGTGATCATTTAGAGAATCACAGCTGCAGATTAAGTGGTTGGCTACATAAATAGCCACTTGGGTCACCAAGCTTTATGGGAGGGGGGCAATGAATGTTTCAAAAAACTAATTTAAATAAGCAGTTTTCTTGATGTGTATATTATAGAGATGTTTTCTGCTCAAAACATGAAACTATCTTTATGTGACACTCAAAGGGAATAGTGTTTGAGGAGTTGTAAACAGTATTAGCATGTTGACTGCCAAACCTATTTTGAAGGAAAAAAAAAAAAAAAAAAAAATACTTGAATTCATTTTGTGATACTTTCTTGTTGCTAATGACTCTTTGATTCTTTACATATTCCAACATTAGTTAACAACTATTAATAGATAGCCAGTCCACCAAACTTCCATGAATTTACAGTGTACTCATGGTGCCAATGAAAAGCTATTGTGCAAAAACAAAGTAATTCATGTTGGACATCTACTAGAAGTTTTTGCATGGTTGAGAGTCAACGTATAATCATAAAAGCATACATAGCCTAGCCTAAAATGATAAACTCAGTCTGCTGATTTGGCCTATCAAGAAACAATAAAATTAAATTAAAACAATTAAATTAAATTGAGACAACTTATCTCTTTCTTCACCTGAGGGAGAATTTTTTGGTTCCATCAGCGGGGTACTTTGAGCTTTATTCAAAATAAATATACTCTTGCAACTAAAAAACTTAAATACATGCAAGTCAATCAAATTAAATAAACTGTAAAAAATTAGCATATGAAAATTGACTATTATCATGAAAATTGTCCATCAGAATAATTCCTGTGAGTGTTGTATTTATTTTGCTGTAATAGGGCAATGCCATGTGTGCATGCCAAGAATTTACTGGATTGATATTCATTAATTAAATTTTTCTTCCATGTTTTTTCAGTTTCCTGGTATCGAAAAAATTCTGCAATATGATAATGAATCCTTTTGGTGAAATACTTTTGTCATAATAGCAACAGTGCCGTTGCTTGCTTTGAAAATATTATTGTGTCAAACATATAAGAAAAATGCCCATGTCCATCACATCCCCAAAGGATTAAAAAATGATTAAGTAATTTGAAACAACTAGCAATTTTGTTATGTGCCTCGGAAGGAGAAGGCATCTATCTGATTGTAATAGAAATGATTAACAATGTAACTTTTACTATAACAGATCCCACAGTATATTCTTCAATTAAATATTTGAGTAGTTAGTAACATATAAAAAGTCCATTCTTTGGTCTTCATGTATAAGGTTTTGGCAATCCACTTTTAAGTAGTATCTGTGCAAGATCCACATCATTTAAGAGATAAAATTATGAAGTTTCAGCCTAAGTGCACTGACTTCACTCTGCACTTTTTATTAAAAGTGGTTGATATGTGTCCTTCAAATATTCTTGACAGGCAAGGTGCATTTTCACTTACAGGAAATGGTGAATTCTCTTAATTGTCACATTTTGATTTTTCGCATCCTTATATGGTTCATTATGTTTATTACATGGTATAAAGCCATTATGAATTTTATCGTAGGTTCTTTGTATCACATGGTGATTTTCCGTTTTGCAGGAACAGACAGAGCTTAAATTTGTGCAGAGCTCAGCTGCGGTACTTCTTAGTTTCTGAAGTAAAACGTGATTCTAGCCCTGAAAGGACTCTGGCACTTCTTTTATGTAATAAAACACAAATTTAGGAGGCAAATTTTATTTAAAAAATCGATTTTAACTTCCGAATGCATGCCTGTCTTTCTCTGAAAGACTTTATAAGGAAAGAAAATCTCCCAACCACACTGTACGGAAAAAAAAAACTTTCCTTTCTCCAGCGCGCGAGACTATGTATGGGAAATTCTAAAGATTTGCTTGTTTAAAAATTATTTTGCGATATTGCCGTTGAATTGAATTTTATGGTTTAAGAGCAAAGAACATGATATTTAATAAAGGTAATAAAAAAAAAAAAAAAAGTCCCTTTGGGTGTAATGTAAAATCTGAAAGAATTCAGATTTCATTAGTTTTGGTTGTTTATTAGTTATTTTGTTTATTTATTTTTCCTGTTCTTCCTGATGGCATCCATAACACTCCGTCACTTCTGATTTTAGAAATTAAGCCCTGGGAAAAGAGTATTTGATGTTTGGCCATTACTATTTTAATTTAGATAACAGACAAATAATTACTTATGCCATCTTTTGTATCTATTCAGGCAAAGAGTTATTTGTGCCAACTTTTGTGATGATCAATTGTGCTATCTTTTGAAATTTTTCAAATGTAAAGTCATCCCATACTTTGGACTTGTATTCCTGTGGATCTTAAAAAATAACGTATGTCAATGACATGTTAAGACACAATAATATGCCGAACAAATACTAATTCAGAAGTCAAACAACAAAAAAACTTTCAACTTTTCTGCTGCCAAAATTATTCAAAAAACATCTTCCATTGGTGAATTGGATTTTCTAGAGGCATTTCACATTGAAAAGAATCTCTCTGTTCTAGATAACGACCCTAATTCGAATCCTTCTTTGCCTTCAGCCTTTACAGAAATTATGTTTTAGTTCTGGTTTCATCAACAGATTGCGCCAGTAGCTTATAGCCTGTCCAGGCTTTCTTATCTTATGTAATCATTATATCCTATCTTGTTCGTTTGCGCTTTTGCAGCTGAGGATGATGGTTTGGTAAAACCATCGAAACTAGTCCTGTGAAAATTTGAAAATATAATGCTGATTTTTGTTGTTTGACTTCTGAATTAGTATCAGTGACATGTGCTTTTTTTTTGCCTGAGCAGCACAATGTGGTACAACTGCTTCTCCTGAAATACTTCATGTGGCTATGTTAACTTCATATCAGTATTTATAAAGTTCTTAAGCAGGTAACTTAGTAAAATTTTATTGTAATGTTCTTGTTAAAATTATATTATCTCACTTGGATTCATAATCTTTTCACTGCCATATTTTCTCCCAACAGCTTAAATTTGAATATTTTTCCCACCTTTAGAAATCTTGTCTTCATGATTTCTGCAGCATACATACCAATCACCCATATATGTTAATTAAGACAGAACTGTCTTACAGCATTTTTGTATGTGTTGGATTTGTTCACCAATTTATTGTTGTAATACAAGTTTTTTAATATTGTGATGTTCTTCAACATTTTTATGTTTTGAAAATGCATGTTTTAAGTATTTATTTTGAACATTTTTGTTTTTAACTTTGTGCTTATGTAATGTAAATGACAATAAACAGTCTTAATGTATAGTGCTTTTTGGCATAAAAGAAGAGCTTGCTGTGTGTAATATGGATAGAATTGTTCCTTAAATGTAAGCTTGTTTTTTATTAATTAATAAATCCTAAGTATGTATGAAAAAAAGGAATCCAGATATGCTTAAACAATTTTTATTATATATTATACCCCTAATGTATTTTATAAGAAATGGAGACTCATGTGAATATAAAATTAAATATATAAAAATATATTTTTATGCATTAAAATATATTTATATTATTTTATGTAAAAATAATGCACTGAAGAAATATATAAAATATTTTAATATGATACATATTTAGATCATAAATATTTCCATAACGATTTTTTCCTGTAAATTGGTGAAACCTTATATCACTACTGTTTTTGTAACTAATTTTCATTTTGGTTGGATAATTCAAATGAGGATTAAATTAACAGAAATAAGCATTTTTTATTCTAAGAAGTAATAGTTATTTCTCAGAAATTATTTACTGAGTTGTTTAGAAATTTTATTTCCTGAAGTTATATTTCTCTGATGTGTGACTCTTTTACATCAGGTGGGTGCTGATATCTGTGGATTTGCTGGAAATGCGACTGAGGAACTTTGTATGCGATGGATGCAGATAGGAGCATTTTATCCTTTCAGTCGCAATCATAATTCTATTGATTCAAAAGTAAGATTGCTTTTCATGCAGTCCTAACTTATTAATTTTTTAGAGCTAAAGTTAAAAAAATTTCAATCTCGTAACAGAAAAGAATAAACTTCAATCAAAAGCAGCTATGCTTTGGATATAAGTGAAAATAAAACTAATTAGTTATTTTTCTATAAATGAAAACTTTCCAGAAATTATGTATAATCTGCAGTATTTCATATGTAAATTTTTAAGTATTTGTAATACGCTTTTTTTATATTTTTTTAAAACGAAACTTCTTGAGTTCATTGTTTGCATAACTCATTTTATTTGTTGTTTTTCCAGTAATCGGCAATTAGGAGGATATTACACCTTGAGTTAGTAGATTCCTTTACCTCAGAGGAGGTGTATTATTTTCTGCTACAATGTGATATTGCTACCTATTCTGACATGATAAAATCCTCAGACATACTTCTGAAATTTACAAACAAAAAAGAATGGAAGGATTCAAGAACCAAAACAACAAAATTGGCAAATATTGCTACTGCATGAAACTTTAATTTATCTTCCCAACTAAGACCTTTAATTTATCTTCCCATGCATATCAAGTTCTCAGAATGTAGCCATACAGAACAGCAGAAAATCTTTATCTTTCAGATTTAATCACTGGGCTATTGATTAATGAACATAATATTTTAAAAGAAATCTTACAAATTAAATTTAAAAAAAAACTTTTTTCAAATAATATATGTAATTGGTATAAAATAAAAATATTTAATTTGTAGTTTATCCAACTGATAATTTTTTGAATATTTGCAGCTTTGTTGTAGTCAGTAACACTATTTATTATGTAATTGGTAGGTAATTGTTGATTTTGAACTTTTTATGTTTTTTTCTATTTCAAATGTTTAGAAATTTTAATGTTAAATTCTTCTGTAGAATGTTTGACTGCAATGGAAAGTTTTCAGATTGTAATTTTTTGTTATTGTCTGTTTATTAATTATCCTAAATTTTATTTATTTATTATTTTATTTATTATCCTAAATTTTATTGTATTTACTTATTATTTTTATTTTATTTTATTTATTTTTTATTATCCAAATTTTATTTTTTATCCTAAAAATTCACTGCACTTTTTTTTTTTAAACCATAGGACCAAGACCCTGCAAGTTTTGGTAAAGAATTTGTTGAAATAGTAAATCGAGCCCTTTACACTAGGTACGAGCTTCTGCCATATTTGTATACATTGTTTCATTTTGCTCATACTGAAGGATCAACTGTTGCTAGACCTTTATTGCATGAGTAAGACTTTTTATCTGTTTAGTTTAATTACACATAAGTACAATATTTGATGCAGTTTAACAATTTTGTGAATGTAAAATAGAAATTTCTTTGTGATTTATTTTTTCCTTCCTGTAGATGTATAGCAGGAATACGTAGTATTTAATCAATTTTAGAAAACAACATGCTTCTTTTCAGAGAACACATTTTTAAGATTTTATTTTTTGGAATAACATAAAACATTCTTCTGGATGACTTTGAATATGTTAATAAATATGCAGTTCTAATTATTTTATACTTGATTAGCATTGTTGCTGTTATTAGTCTACATATTATTTATAAATATCCATTTTATTTTTCACATGAAAATTATCCAAACATTATTAGGGTCAAATAGTTAAAACTATGAAATACTAGTTCATACCAGCTGTTATTCTTTTTAAATGGTAGAATAGTCTGTATTATGTTTTCTTAATGAGTGATGTAAATACAACTAGCTCAGTTTCCTTTAGAAACTCTTCCATTAATGCAATCTTTCCCATAGAAGATTGATTGCCTTATCGTGATTTGCTGGCTTGATTCATACTTTACTGTATACTCATCATGAGCGAACATTTTTAATCTGAAGATAATAAACTTTAGGATTGACCATGTAATTAAGCAAAAAATATTGGTCATGGACTCTTAGCCAAAATTCAGTTAGCTTACGAGACATTTAGCTCACAACAGTTGCCTGACTGGACGTTTAGCTGACACATATGTTTAGCCGACACACACGTTTAGCTGACACACACAGTCAGCCAACAGGACATTTACCTGACACAAGCATTTAGCCAACAGGATATTTAATCGATACAGATATTTAGCCAACAAGGTAGTTAACTAACAGGGGCATTTAGCTGCACATTTAACCAATAACATATTTAGCTGACAGTGTGTATGTGTAGACAAAAAACATGCAACAATGTTTTAGTAAAATTTTTCCAGATGTATCTGAAAAAAGGCTATTTCCAACATGCACAGCAAGAAGATTTATGGACATGTTCTACATTTTTGACTTTATTAAATGCTTTAAAGAGATTATAGATAGAAAATCAGATGGAAAAACAACCTTATTTTGGCATAGATTTTTAAAAGAGTTTCGAAAGCAATCAGGCATAGGTGTCTCTATTTCAGAAAGGGAAAAGAAAATTTCAGTAGTCGGAGAAGTGATAAGAAGTGAGTGGAACAAAATGAAAACAAATGTAATGAGACTTACCAAGGGAAACAGGACTGAAACATGAAAAAAACTGTATTAGGCTGCTGTCACACGTCGGTTTGTTTCAAAAGAACAACTGTTTGGAACAATTTTTCTGCTTTGTCACAACAGCCAATCACCATAGATCACTTTGGGGTTTAACGCTGGAGAAACTGGTTCCCCATTACAAACAAGCTGATAGCTAATTGGTTGAAAACGAACAACCTGCAATTTTTTTGGAAAGGAAGGAAAAAATCGCGCGTCTTTCTTTCAATAGTAAACCAGGCAGAAAAATTGTCCGAAACAGTTGTTCGAGTGAAACAAAGAAACAAACACCGTGTTATATGGGCCTTAGAAATATGAAAACATTAAAAAATTTATATCATTAACTAAAGTAGAAAACTTTTTGTTAACGTGGAAGGATTCATAGAAATCTAAATTATACTAACTGAATAAGCTTTACAGATAACCTAGATCCAAAGTCATAATTATGATTAAGTATCCATTTGTGATTAGATATCAAAATTTGTTTATTTCTCCTTATCAAACAAGCGATTCATGTTTCCTAATGAGAAATTTTAACAGTCTTTTAGTTTGGTGGATATATGTCAAACCACATTTTTTACAAATTTCTCTTTATCAGATAACTTTACATCTTTAATACTCAGAAAGAATATGAATAGGATGATAGAGCTCCATGTGTATGCAGGATCTCTGCTTGACACTAGATCATTAAGCATCAAGATCATCATCTCATACCTGTATATTTAATACAGGAAAAAAGAGGATTTTTGTTTTTCAATTAATTTGTTCGATCATTGTATTTTAACACACTTGAAAGCAAAAGTCATGAAATTCACACACAAACGTAGTGGACTGTTTTATTTTTAATGTTGCTTTTCTTAGCAAAATTTAAACACACAAATAAGAATTTTTACATACTCTACTCCGATGGACACTCTTGCTATCCGCTTCTTGAAATACATATTACGTAATCAGCATAACCGCCTTTTTAATAGCACAACCAATACACAGAAAATAATAACAGCCAACTTACCTCTCTTTTTCGAAGTTGCCTAAACAGTACTGAAACATTAGATCTTGGCTTCACCTCTTTTTGCCGTTAACATCATTTAGTAAAATTCTTATTATCATATATTTCTGCAAATAAGGCCATAATTGAATCATAAAAAAGGCCTCCAAAATCCAACGTCCTCTTACAGGACAGATACCAAAATTATATATATTGGAATGTATATAAATTAAAACTATTATAAAATAAAGCAAATGACTCACCAGTATGTTTAAAAATTCTCACATTCATCTTCTAAGGCAAATAGCTACATAAGTACATCTTCACTTTCGTTGTCAAGAGGCTCGTCATATGGATCCCCTTTTTTAACCAATGTGTCAATTTCTGCATTGTCATCAGTATCTCGTAACAATTTGTCCTTATCACCATCCATACATTACAAATCCCACACTTTTTGAAGGATTTGATCACTGTTCCTACTTTTCCTTTTTCTCATGATTGGATCATGAAATCAAACAGCACATCATGTGATGCAGCCAGCATAGCTCTACCTTTCATATATTCCCTTTTGCTACTTATCGCCTAGTTATTCCATTGTTCATACATGTGATCTTTGAATAGTTCATTCAGAGAGATGTCTAAAGGTTGTAGCATTAAAGTTAAATCACCTAGTATAAGAGCAATCTTAGTTTTGTTCCACGCTAAGTGATTTTTAGTGTTCTCAGTTACGTGACTACAAAACATATTCCATACGAACAAGCTGTGTTGTTTTCTTAGAGCACCTGTTTGCCTCTGCTATACGTTTCTTGTCCACGATTTTACAACATTCTCATCCAACCATTGCTTTTCTTTTGAAAATGACCATGCATTTTAACTTTGTTCTATCTGCCATGCATGTCAATACTACTGTAAATCTGATCTTTTCATGGCCTGTACTTTGAACTTTAATAGTTCTTACATCCTTTTTTCCCACAGTTCTGTTGTTTATGGAGTTGCAGTTCATTGGTGTTTCATCCATATTTCCAATATTAAGTAAGGGAAGTTTCATGAGCAATCTAAATTCTAATTAAACAGTTGGAACAAATAGAACAATTAAGGTACAATAACACGCTGAACAAATATTAATTTAGAAATCAAACAACAAAAATCAGCGATTTCGATGGTTTTACTGAACCATCAAAACTAGTCCTGTGAAAATTTGAAAATATAATGCTGATTTTTGTTGTGTGACTTCTAAATTTAACAGGACAATCTTAAATCTTTTTACCTTGTTTCTTCGCTTGTACATCCATGTTGGTGCTGGTGTAAAGAACGCTTCTGAACTCTACTAGAAAGACCTATGATGCTCTCGACTAGAGAGAACTTCGTTAGCAGACTCCTGACACTACGAGGACTATAATTCATTTTAATACCTATTTTAAGGAACTGTCAATGGCAACGACTTAACTGAGTAATATGCATGCGTAAAGAGAAGAGACTTCTGGTCGGACGCCTGTCAGAGAGAGTTTTGGGAAGCTCCGCCAGCGAGCTGAGGTGTGGAGACTTAATTCGTCCAGTGGTGACAAGTGCCATCTTCGATAACGTCTCTGTCACCAGATCGTGTCACCAGCTCGAATATTTACTAAAGTTTTCTAAATGTATTAATTAAATGTTGTATCTGTGGTATGTGCTGTGAATAAAAAGTGGTGCATCATTAATACCAGTGTTAATTCTGTTACCACTGAAGCATCCACGACATCACAGATAAAATAATTTGAAGGTTCCACCAAGATCAGTGTGACAAGAAACCAGGTATGTGTTCTCCACAATATTCATTTCCAGGCCTGAAGAGTATAACGTAGTTATTTATTACTTATTCGGGAAATCAGTTTCCAAAGCAGAAGTAGCATGTCAGTGCATAAGAGTTTTATGCACTCAATGTGTTTGGTTTATATATCTAACAAAATATTTTCCTTTTGTGGTATATTTGGGAAAACATTTTCTCATTAACGTGAAGCACATCAGTGCATTTTATAGTACGCCAGTTGATAAGAGTTTTTTAAAACAATCAAAGTGTTTCATTTATATATCTAACGAGATATTTTTCTTTTGTATGAAAATGGGAAAAATCCATTCCCGTAAATAAACAACACATCAGTGTATTTATGTTTAAAGTTTAGCTATAAATTGGTGTGATAGAATCTGAACTGTTTATTTTGTGTATATGTGAAAGCACATCAGTGCAATATTGCAATTTTCATTTCTAAGTCATTAGGAAAAAAAATTATGTTAAATTCTTGGGTACAACTCTAATATATGCCCTAATTTCACCAAATGTGGCGATATGTGTTCAGCGCTGGTTTTTGGCACGATTGCGTGTTCTATGGCAACCCTGTTGACGTTGAAAAATCTTTCGCTGGAGCTCGTTGATTTGCCTCTGTGTCTGAGAAGATGGGAGGAAAAGATAAAATGGTAGTTGCTGAATTGAAGTTCGACAAAAGGAAATATCATTGTGGCTATCCTGTTGAGGGATAGTGGGTATTTGGAAGTGTGGAAAGAGGGTCTGGGAGATTATTTTTAATGGCAGTGCATGATAGAAGTAGGGATTTGTGATTTTATTTATTTGTGAACCCATAGTATAAATTTTCTGGATAGTGTGTCTGGCTGTCATGTAAATACTATAGTGATTACGTGGCGGCATGTTAAAGGCGGTATGAAATTTATATTTCTGCTATTCGAAAACGCATTAATTCATGGTAAGTGCATTTTATTTTATCCTTGTTCTTATTTTGTAGAATGTTATGTTCATTGGTTCTTTAGTATGAATTTCTGTCGTTATTGTTGTTTTTTTAAATTGTTCGAAATTTATTTTAGTTTATTTTGTTATTTAGTGTCTAGACTGTGCAATTCGTAGATGTTTTTTAAAGTTGAAACAGAACGCTGTGTACATTATTATTTGAAATTTATTGTTGTTATGTTATTTTATTAAAGCGAGGAGTGCGTAGATCGTAGATTCCTTCCTTGCCTAAATTGTGCAATTCGTAGAATTTTTTTTAAGTTTAAACAGGATGCTGTGTACATGGTATTCTTTGAAATTTATTGTTGTTATGTTAATTTATTAAAGCGAGGTGTGCGTAGTTTGTAGATTCGTTTGTTGCCTACATTGTGCCATTCGTAAATGTTTTTTTAAGTTAAAACATGTCGCTGTATACATGGATTCTTGTCAAATATTTTTGGTTAGAAGCTTTACGTTTTTGCTATCTACATTTTTTGTTTTTGTTTTGGATTTTTAGCTAAATTGTATGTTGAAAACATAGTTTTTGCATGTGCGGAAACCGTGTTTTTGGAGACATTTTAGGCTAAAAGTTCGAAATGTAGGCAAAAAATTTAGATAGTAATATGGCAGCGTGAAGTTTCTCGCCAAAAATATTTGGTGCGAAATTTGGCAACTTGAGGGCGCATATCAGAGTAGTTCCAATTCTTGTGAAAGAAATAAGTTGTTGAATATATTAAAAACTTGTTACTTTGGTTTTCTCATGAAAGCACACCAGTGCTATATTTTAATATGATGTGTATTTTCTGATAAGTAGAATGTTAAATTTTATCATTTCATTGAATAAAAATTAAAGCTTTGAGCAGTAAACAAATGTTCTAATAGTGTTCTGATTTAAACCTGCACCTATCGATTTAAGTAGTATTTGCATTGGCCATGTGGTTGTCAACGGAAGTAGCTGTCATGAAAACAAAAGTTAATTAGAGGTGTTTATATTTATTTATTGGCGCCACTGTGGTTTTTCTCTGTCTGGCTGTACTGGATGAAAAGAATTTGTTATAAATTTTTTATACAAAGTATTCAGTAAGGTTGTTTATTTGTTTTATGTTTTAATGGAAATAGATTCAAAATGATTAATGCTTTTATTAATCTTTTATTTTAATTTGCCTAATTTGTAAGAAAGAAGAAAAGTTAGTGTTTTTATATCTCTGATATATTTTTATGTGTATTATTTATGAATAACTATTTGAGTTCTTATTTGTTTTGAAAAATTACTTTTGTGAAAATGGCATTTTTGGGGAAAGCTAAGAAAAAGGATCTATTCCTTGTCGCGACAGAACTTGGGGAAATAGCTTTAGAAGATATGAAAGTGATAGATTTAAAACAATTAATAACGAATAGTAAAAATTATGAGGAAGAATTTGTTAAAAATTGTTAGAAAGTATTATGACTGATAGAATAGAAAAGGAAAACTTAGAGAAGCAAACAAGAGCGAAAGAATTACAGTTAGAACAAGAAGCTAGGGAGAGGGAATTTCAGATAGTACTACAACAAAATAAAGAAATTGAAAAGCAACAGTTAGAACTAGAATGACTTAAAGCAAAACAGAACACTGAATCTGCTAAACCTGGAGGTGAATGTGGTATTAAATCAGAATTTTCAGAAACTTATGCCCAAGTTTAATTTGATATTAGTTTATTCTTAGAACATTTTGAGAGGCAAGCTAAAGTTTTAAAATTGCCCACGGATCAATGGGTGTCATATCTCATTGGTGTCCTTCCAGTTAAGGTAAATAATATAATTGCTAGGGAGCCTGAAGAACAGGCTAGAGATTACCAACATATTAAAGAATTACTACTTAAAAGATTTAAGTTAAGTGCGGAGAAATTTCGGCAACTTCTTATTAAGACTAAAAAAATCCGGATTCTACGTGGTACGATTTTTATCAGGAAATTAAGACATTTTTAGATGGGTGGCTTAAGGGATTAAAAATCGAAACATTTGAGCAACTCAAGGATTTAATGTTGGTAGATCACATTAAAAGGCGTATGCCTAATGAGTTTAAGGAACATTTTATAGATGAATGGGCCACAATCACTTCACCAAAACAGTTGGTGGGTAAAGTAGAGGAATTTGAAGATGCGAAAAAGACGATGGTTGGGAAAATGAAATTGGGTGATCTGAAAACGAAAACATCAGGTAGACAAATGGGTGTTTTTCAGTCCACTGGTAACGTTTTCAAAAATAGAAAAAAAACCTCAAGGCACACAATTTAAAAAAAAATGATGATGCACGCAATGTTGGGAAAAAGTCAGACTCGAATTTTGACAGGAAAAGGACTCCAGTGCTATGAGTGGGGATCTTTTGACCATTTACGTCCTCAGTGCCCTAAATTTAAAACTCAAAAGGCAGATTTGTATCGGATAAGCAGGAGATCAGAGAAGAATCTGTTAGATCCCTTTACATTAAATGGAAGAGCAAATGGTTTTGAAGTTCCTATTCTAAGAGATACAGGAGCAATGGTAGATATTATTTGTCAGAAATATGTAGTCAGAGATAGAATGAAGGGAGAAACGTGTGGGTTCGACATTTGCTGGATGATCATATGACTTGTTTACCTGTTGCTGAAGTAGATATTGAATGCGATTTGGGTACAGTAACCACCAAAGCAGCTGTTATAGGAGACCACTTAGACCAAGGATGATATATATTAGGCAACCAGACAGCAGCTCTTCTCAGAGGAACTGAGAAAAATTATTCGTCGTATGTCGGGAATGTTAATGCGGTCGTTACACGACAATTTAATGAAGCAGAAAATTTAAGTGAGACGAATCAAAATTCTGAGTAGAATGAGTCAGAATTGGAAGAGGAGGACGATGCTCATGAGAAGTCTGAAAACAGAGAGATATTGCCTTCTGTCAACCTTTGTGTCCCCACAAGTCCTGCGATTCAAATAGACTTAAGTACTTTTATTGATGAACAACAAAAAGGTAAAGAACTTGCCCCTTTATTAGAACTAGTAAAAAGCAGAAGTAAGACAAGTGATGGAATTAGAAATGGAGATTTAGTAAAAAAGAAGGTAAATAAGTTAGGAGGAGAAGAACATTTAATTGTTGTTCCAGAAAACCTCAGAGAGCAAATTAAAGCAATTTGTCATGAAGGAACTTCGGGTCACTTAGGAGTTCTGAAAACAAAAGACCAGTTACTAAAACATTTTTTTTGGCCAAACTGTCATAAAGACATTAAGGAATTCGTTAAAACGTGCGACTTCTGTCAATGTGTAGGAAAAGCAAGTGACAAAAAGAAAGCACCGTTGGTAATGGTACCTGTGATATCTGAAGTCTTTAGTAAGGTTAATGTAGATGCTTGTGGGCCTATGCCTACATCTACTGTAGGTAATAAATATCTTATTACAGTTATGTGTTTAGCATCTAAATATCCTGATGCCGTCCCGGTACCGGATATAACGTCGAAATCTCTTGTAAGTACACTCTTGCAGGTATTTAGTCGGATGGGCTTTCCAAGGGAGGTTCGAACTGATCAAGGGAAATCTTTTATGAGTCGCTTAACCGTTGAATTTTTGAAGAGGTTGGCATAAAAATTTCCAGAAGTTCGGTTTACCACCCCCAGAGCAATCCTGTGGAATGGTTCCGTAGGTCAATAAAAAGGGTCTTAAAGGTATTATGTATTGAAGCTGCCCCAAATTGGGAAGTACAAGTACCTGCTGCTCTCTTTGCTCTGCGGACAGTAATGCATGATAGTACAGGATTTAGTCCAGCTGAATTAGTGTATGGAACCAACCTCAGAACACCTGTATCATTATTGCATGAGAAATGGTTAGATCCTCAGGAAAAAGAAGATACAGTGATAGAATATGTTTTCAAATTAATAAATAGGTTAAAGAAAAGTAGAGAATTAGCTGCAGAGAAAATGGAAGAGGTGAGAGACAAAAGGAAGAAATGGTATGACAAAAATGCCGTGAAAAGGGAAATCCAGCAAGGAGATTCTGTATTAGTATTAGCAGTGAACCAACCCCATAAACTCGCTCCTCAATGGAAAGGGCCGGGAAAAATTGAGAAAAGATTAGCAGAAACAAATTATGGGGTTAAGTAAATTATGGGGTCAAAGTTTTGAAGGAAATCAGGAAGGGAATAAAATGTATCACATCAATATGTTAAAACCTTATAATAAAAGACCTGAACTTTTGAATATGGTGCTCCTTGACAACGAGGGGAGATAGTGAACCCTCGGAATTAGAGGAGAATTTTCCTTATATATTAACCGACCCCAATGTGTTTGATTTTAATGAAATAATAGCAAAAGATAATCTTAAAGAAAGACTTAGTGATGAACAAATCCTGCAGTTGGTAAAGTTGTTGGTAAAGTTTTCTGCTATATTTTCGAATATTCCAGGGAAAACAAATGTAGTCGAACATGATATCGAACTAATCAGTGACAAACGCATACAGCATAAACCTTATAGAATGACAAATCGACAGAACGAAATTCTTAAAGTCGAGATTGAAAAAATGTTAAAATACTAGATTATTGAACCAGGACCCTCTGAGTATACTTCACCCATGATCCTTGTTGAAGCACCAGGTAGGGATCCTAGGCCGTGTATTGATTACAGAAAGTTAAACAAAATAAAGCATACTGAGTTCTATCCGATCCCCAATATAGAGCAACATGTTGAAACTGTCGTAGCAGCCAAATTTATCACCTTGATATACTTGACCAAACGTTATTGGCAAATTCCGCTGACCCCTAGGGCACAGAAAATTGCTGCATTTTCTACAAATTTTGGCGTATATAGGCCTTTGCACATGCCATTTGGGCTTAAAAATGCTCCTTATTATTTCAGTAAAATAATGAGCAAAATATTGAGCGGATGTGAGAAATATGCTACCCCTTATTTAGATGATAGTGCTATTTTTTCTGAAACGTGGGAGGAACATTTACAACATTTACATGAAATTTTAAAAAGAGTAAGAAAAGCCAATTTAACTATTAAACCCTCTAAGTACAGGTTTGCACAAGAATAAGTGCAATATCTCGGTCACATAGTAGGTCGAGGAAAACGTTCTCCAGCAGAACTAAAAATCGAAGCGGTTCAATATTTTACTGTTCCCACAACTAAAACTGAGATTAGAGCTTTCTTAGGGTTAGCTGGATACTACAGACAATATATACTTATGTTTTCTGCTATAGCCGCAACTTTGACAGATTTGTTAAAAGGGAATAACAAAAGGGGTAAAATTGTTCGGAATGATGAATGTAATGAATCATTCAAATCGTTAAAAGAAAAGCTATCTAGTAGGCCTGTGCTACATGCACCCGATTTTTCTAAACCATTTATACTACAGACAGACATATCAGATCAAGGATATGGTGTTGTTTTAGCCCAGATGGGTGATAAAGGAAAAGAACATCCCATATTGTATCTCAGTAAAAAATTTACTGATAGTGAGCGGAACTTTTCCACCACTGAAAAAGAGTGTGCTGCCATTCTGTATGGAATAAAAAAATTGAAAGGGTATATAGATGGGCAGACTAAATTTTCAATTCAAACGGACCATAATCCCCTAGTATGGTTAAAAAATAATGCAGGTAGAAATGGTCGATTGTTACGCTGGGCCTTAGCCTTGCAATCTTATAATTTTATGATACATTATAAAAAAAGGAATGGACAACTTAAATGTAGACTGCTTAAGTAGAAACTCTGTACATGCCAGTTAAACAGACTAGTTATCATGTCTTTTAAATTGTCTTGTTATTTGGTTATATATATTGAATATATATTTTTTTTTTAAATTCATACTATATAGTAAATTGTTAGCTTTATTCATAAAGACAAAAATTTTTGTGTTGGTTTTTCATATATTGTATGTGTATTTTTATATGTGTTTTTTTATGATGGCTTGGTTATGAGAGTGGAGAGCCTTTGTAACAGTGTGGTTTAAAATTAACTGGTAAAATGTTGAACAATCTCTATTGAAACCAGAAACTGTGAACTGTGAAGGTTTACTTCTCCTGTGTCCGGAGAAACAAAAACTGGAGGCAGAAGGTGTTTGTGTGTAGTGAACGCCAGCCTGAACTTGTATTTAATCCTGTAGGAACTTTAAAAAAAAAAAAGTTTTGTGAGGAAAACAAAATCTGAAGGCGGAAGGAGTCAGTCTGTAAAGAACGCTCCTGAACTCTCTACTAGAAACACCTATGATGCTCTCGACTAGAGAGAACTTCATTAGCAGACTCCTCACACTACAAGGACTATAATTCATTTTAATACCTATTTTAAGGAACTGTCAATGGCAACGACTTAACTGAGTAATACACATGCGTAAAGAGAAGAGACTTCTGGTCAGACGCCTGTCAGAGAGAGTTTTGGGAAGCTCCGCCAGCGAGCTGAGGTGTGGAGACTTAATTCGTCCAGTGGTGACGAGTGCCATCTTTGATAACGTCTCTGATCGTGTCGCCAGCTTGGATATCTACTAAAATTTTCTAAATGTATTAATTAAATGTTGTATCTGTGGTACTGTGGTATGTGCTGTGAATAAAAAATGATTCATCATCAATACCAGTGTTAATTCCGTTACCACTGAAGCATCCACGACGTCACACTGGAAAGGCTGTCTTCTTAAATCCAAAAAGCTAATAAAAGTTTACACACATAAATTATTAATCATTTTAACACCCACTCAGACTCAAATACAGGAGGCACTTAATGGAACAAAATAATAAATCAAAAAAGAAGTTAGGGTTATCAAAGTTTCTGGGTATGCTCAGATGCTTGAAGTCTAATTGCAATTACTATATTCTGTACTCTGGAGGTTGTGACAGGAAAGTTGTATTTTTGTCTCTACCAATACATACTTAGAAAATTCGTGACTTTATGAATAAGATATTCTGGTAATGGACAAGATATTATTTTCTGTCATATTACCAGATTTCTTTTTTTCTGTACATGAAAGGAATGCACCAACCTACTGTTGCCTGAAATTCTTTGTTTTGTTCTGGATCAACCTGTACCCACTTCAATGCATAAACCCACACTATATTTCTTGTAACAATTTAACAATTCAGTCTCTGTTTTTGTACCCATTCTGCAATGTTATTTTCTAAATTTGGCTGGCAAGCTGTTCCTCTTCTCATAGAACATTTTTCATTGGCATTTTTTTAATAGCATCTTTATTCTTTTCCCAGTTTCTTACCATCTTCTCTGTTATATTGAATGCCTTTGTTGCAGCACAGTTGTTCAGTTTTTTAGTCTGTTTTATGACTTTAAACTTGAAGCTGGCTCTGTATTTCCTTCTTTTCGTTGATTTCATGACTAGGCCTTACTTTTATGCTAATTACAAATTTTTGAACATGTGACACAATATACAATGAAACTTGTTAGAGGTACACGTGAGTTCATGATATGGCACATGCTTCTGAAAGCAGTGATGCCAGATGCAAGAAAATAAACATGTTAGAGGTATATGGGAATTCATGATTCGCCATATACTTCTATACGCAGTGCTGCCGAATGCAAGAAAATAAGATTTCTTTCAGATTATGATTGCTGATCTAAACTAAATTCATAAGCCATTGATAGTTTGGGGGCCATCTTATAGGGCAGATATATACTAAAACAATAAAAAATTGATGAAAATTAATAATTCGTCTCATCTGAAAGTTGTCATATCTATGGAAATACATGGTAATTGCATTTAATGTTACTTAATACACTAAATCATTTATTTTAGAGTTAGATGTTCAAAATGAAACATGTTCCCATGTCCTGTTTGTTTCTGCCCATTCCCCACAAGAGGACATCACATGTTGACAAATGTAACACATTCAGTGGATGAAACATGAGCAAAGAGAATTTTTCCCTTCCTCTCCTTCTCTCTTTCAGTCCGAGAGAAATTAGCAAATAGCATGCTCTTTCACTACAGTAAATGCATTAATGTGAGCAATAAACATATTAATGTAATTTTTTTAAATTTGGTATTAAGAATCATGCCTTTTGCGGAAATTTGGGGTATGCCCCTGCTAAACTTTCAAAACATTTAGAGGGTTACTTGCAGGTTTTACTGGTTGTTTTGCTTCTTTAAGTATATAAATAGGTAATTCTTTTAAGAGTTTGGGGGCTGTACTAAATTTTTGTTTAAAAAAGAGGATAGGATATTTTAAGTCCTTGAAACTCATAAATCTTTCAAATATATATATATATATTTGTAGATAAAAAAAGAGCTCAAAACATTTTTTCATTCAAATCTTTCAGATTCTAACTTTAAAAACTATTAAAGGTTTTAATTTAAACCATTTGAAAGAATATCCGATAAAAGTGCTAATTTAAAAAAGTGCACTGTTATGAAAATGTCATTGAGATTTGTATGCCCCATCACCTTAGACAGCCCCAAGAGCTACACTATTAATTTTCTCGGGGGAAATAAAAGTGTTCTGTGTTTAGTGTTTATTTGTATGAACTCTTAAATTATTCCTCTCACCTCTACATTTGTTGAGAAATGACTCTCAAACAATGAAAAAATTGAACTGTTACTTGAATAACTTTTGTCAAGTGATTTTGAGAAAATGAACCTCCAGGTCTGAGAATTTAGATTATGCATTTCTTTTACTAAATTTTATTTGTAGCTCTTTATTTATTTTTCTTTATACAATAGATTTTCCATATTTCATTATTCCACATTACATTTTCATGTTACATTCTACTACCTGGTAGCATGCTCATCTGGCATTCAAAGAACTTCAGTTCCAGTTCCTATAAAGCCACAGTTGATTTTTCATTTTTCTTGTGTGAAAAAAACTGAATAGTTTCTCCACAGTGGTGTTCAAACTAAAATTCAGTGAGCAAAAGCTTGTCACTGCCTTGATTTGGTGGACTGGGTCTCATGTGTGTGCATGTTCAGCTTTTAAGTGGGAAAGAATGAAAGGAACTGTCACATTCCTCCATTTGTGCTTTCGTGGTATAAGTGGTTCACAAATCCACTTAGCGGTAGATGATACATAATTTAAAACCTGAGGAGGGTATAGTTGGTTTTTCACATTTCCTGCTGCAAACAACCTAATGTTCCTTGCAGTTATGTCTTTAAGCTTGTTTTTCATTAAATGCAAATTTTAAATTTTGCTTTAATAAAATACTTAACATTTCATTACTGTCATTATTATTACTTATTATTATACAAAGGGTTCAAGAAATTTGAAGTTCAAAAATATTCCAGCATTCGGACTTGAAATATAATTGAGAGTCTGTCCCTATTTTTCTCTCTCTCTTTTTACTTCTTTGTACAAAGTAAAAAGGAAGTATTGTAATCGCAAAAAGTTTCAGACAGCATATTTCATCGAAAATATCCATTTTGACCACTATCGAATGCAATTTAATGATGTATTTGCATGACATCTGTACATAAGGACAGAATAAAAGACTCTTTTCCTCCAAAAAAATTATAAAACTGCTTTAAAATGAATTCTGCAGAGAATTTTTCATGGCGTCTGTAATGGTGTAGTTTCGTCGCGTACGTATCTCGCATAACTCAAAAACGAGTAGCCTCAGAATGTTGAAATTTTGTATATAGGACTGCTATATCATGAAGATGTGCACTTCATATTTTGGTTGCAATCGGCCACACCAAACGTATATGAATATATTTATATATGTATCCACTCTGTTACCCAGCTCAGTGATCTCTGTTTCTTTATTCTTATATGTTTGTAAATTCTGCATTTTTTGCTTTAAAGATGATTGAATTATGTTGTTCTTATCTTCTGGTTAAGGTTTTTATGTAGTAAATCTGCAAGCAATATTTGTACAATTATCAACAATTTAAAAGCTGTTTAATGCAGTTAAGCCTAATTCTTAAATAACATGGTAGACATATTTGTTTACATTTGAAACAGCAGAGTAGTAGATTTGTTGCCAATCTAGGGAGACTAAGCTTCACAACAACAAAGATAACGCCTTCATTTATTATTACGAATTAAATCATGCTTAATACTTTCTGGAGTTTTTTTGAGGAAATAAGTGTTTAAGATTTATTTTGTAATTGTTAATATAGATATTTTGAGTTTTAATGTATTTTTGCCTTGTCGCAAAGTGAGAACTGAAATAATTGAATGAGAAATACTAAGTTGTCTGTGAAGAACTGTTTCTTTTTTGTTTGCTTAATTTCTTTTGTACATCGTTCTAGATTTATTATAGTATTTGAATATAACATGTGGCAAAGATAAGATAATTCTTTAAATGATATAAATTTTGTGCATTCTGAGTTATAATATGAACGAAATA
Source organism: Stegodyphus dumicola (assembly GCF_044657685.1). Lineage (NCBI taxonomy): Eukaryota > Metazoa > Arthropoda > Arachnida > Araneae > Eresidae > Stegodyphus > Stegodyphus dumicola. The sequence goes on from NC_140769.1 coordinate 94,468,962, forward strand.
TAATGCTGTTAAGTGAACCTAGCGCCAGAGTGTTGCTATGGTAAACAAATACAGTACAAAGTATTTAATACGGATGTCCATAATCCGGAACTCAAAGCTACAAACTTTCTGTAAACGCATAATGCGTTTACGCATACGCATAATACCTTTACGCATGTGCATAATACCTTTACGCATGCACGTTTAATATATAATGGACAGTATAAGCTAGGCTAAAATTATCTAATTATCTATTTCAGTTAATGTTGCAGATTGCTTTGTTCTTTAATCTTATTATTATAATCCGGCTTATTATTTTTTGCAGACTGTTAGAGCAATTTTATAAAAAGTAAGCTTGAACTTTCGATTATGTCCAAAAGAGTTTCCGATTCTGGAGATGCCAAAGGATCTACAAAACGAAAGCATGTTTTGATGTGCCGCTTCTGATAGTGAAGAAACTGACAAAGAAATTATTGAAAACGAAAAAATTTCAATTCACTAGTTAGTCAGTATTCTCGATGCAGCAATTACAGGACTTGAACAGTGGAACTGAACAAGAAATTATGTCTGTTTATAGAATTCAAGAGAAAGTATTAGCACAAAAAATGAAGCAACTTAAACAACTTACATTGAAAGAAATGTTTAATAAAATAAACAAATAAATATTAAGCTTTTTTTTTTTTTTTTTTTTTTTTTTTTGCAAATTTTGATATCCTTTAGATCATAATTGCTCTTTATTTCATAAATTATGGTTTCATATTTTTAATTTTATAATTTCTGCATGCCATCTTACCAGATTTAAATTGATGATCTATAATCCGGAAAAACCCCTAATCCGGAATCGCCAAGGTACCATCGAGTCTGGATTAAAGACTTTGTACTGTATAATGAATTTCACACATATTTTCACAGCACATTTTGAAAGATGAATAAATTTAGAAAATAACAAATGATATTTCGCATTTCAAATATAGCTGTTGCCAAAAATTTTTATTCTAAAACACTTGCTTTTATTTTATTTTGTCAAAAATCATTCTAAAAATTACATTATACTGATAATGTAAACCCCATCCGTCTAATGTAAATGCATAAACTAAAGCTTTCTTGCTAAGGTTATTGTGTGTAAAGAAAACTAAAAATATGGCAAATTAAAAAAGTTAATTAGGTAATTAAAACAAGAAATATATTGAGGAAATCACTTACCTTACCTTAATGTGGTAAGAAAAATAAAAAAAAAATATTTATAACTTGCAGACAGAATTTTAGGTAATTTTTTAGCATTTAAAAAATTAAATTTCATAAAAAATGTGCCACTTATGACACCAACCAGTTCAAAATGTTATGAATAACAAAACATAGGTATAAAAATTAGATTATGTTAAAAAAAATATGAAAAAAATCTAGCATTTAAGGAGGTATTCCAAGCATGTAGTAGGAACAGTTTGTGATGAAAAGTAAAGTCATTTTATTGTACTGTTTTAAATATATAATTTATACAAATAAATGTATTGCATCATAAAATGTACAGCAGTTTATTCACAATGTAATTGTTTCTTACCTCTGATATTATGTGGTAAAAGTAACAAAAAATTTCATGCTTTTGAGTAAGTATCAAACCTCGGAAATCAATAAAACAAGTACATATTATAGTATAGTACATATATAGGAAGAAAACAAATGCAAGTAGAAACTTTTCTGCTTCTGTTCATCATATTTCAGTAATCTGTTCTTAAGTATTCTTGTTGTTTATTGAATGCATTCTGTTGTTAAATTTTACAATTATGTTTTTATAAGCTCTGCATTTGAAAATGTAAGAAAATTGTTTTCTGATGCAGATTTCCGTATGATCAGGAGACATGGGATATCAGCTATCAATTTTTATGGGGGCCTGCTCTTCTTATTTCTCCTATTCTAGAAGAGGTATATTCTCAGAGTTTTTAATAATTTAATAATTGACTTTTCAAGAAAATTTATAGTTTATTTTTTAGTAGTTTGCATGTTTTCTTGTAAAACAAATATCTACAGGGGGTGTTATGCATATTTTACGTGCTTGCTTTAGTTTAATCCTCTCATTGCAGTGTTTTTATTATTATTTTTGATATATATATAATATTGGGTCTGTCTGTAAATTCGTGCACATTTTTCGGTAAATTTTTAAATACGATAAAAAAAATACAGTTTAACATTTTAATCAATTATATATTTTCCTTCATTATTTTCAATGTCTCACCATGTTACAGGCAGCTTTTTTATGCCATTGCTGTAGAAAGACTCTGGTTTTGATGCAAAAAACTTGAAAGTTCTTTGTGTACATCCTATGTAGAATTTAATTTTTTCCCCCAGTATAAAATTTTGTAAAGCACGAAATAAGTGAAAATCACTTGGGGCAATATCTGGGGAGTAAGCAGGATGTGGCAAAAGCTCGCAATTAAATTCACTAATTTTTGCAGTGTTGTTTGAGCCGTATGCGGTCTATTGTTATGATGAAACAACACTTTCTTGATATTCATCAATCGTGGGTGTTTTTTTTTTTTTTTCCTTTTTTTTTTTATTTTTTTATATTTTTTTTTTTTTTATCAATTTTGAGTTTAGACAGCAACGTTGTTCACTATAAACTTCTGAATTAATCATTTGATTTGTTTCTAACAGTTCAAAACATCCTGAACGGGGTTCATCATCAATGGTGCTTTTTCCAACTTAAAATTTTTTAAACCATTTCTGTGCAGTCCTTACACTAATAGTGTTTTCACCATGTATACTATTAATTTTTATTGTCGCAAACCTGGCAGATTCATAACATGAAAATACAAAATGTAGCACAACACGTTTGTACTGATTATCTATATTCATCTTCTATGGGTACTAAAATGTGTTCGATATTTACAAAAGTTGGTGATGAACTGAATAGTATGTTAATAAAACGATGACAAGTTTCAGCAGGTTCAAAATTATATTGTTTTAGTAAATGCATCATAGTGAATTCCACGCACACTCCTAATACACACGAACTTATGGACTGACCTGATAAATATAATTTACAATTTTTATTATTGTTCATGAAAAATGCTCAGTTCACTTCCGTAGCTCTCTTTGAAAGAATTTGTTTGCTCTAGTTTCTTACTGGTATAAATTGAATATTGTTTATGGAGATACAAAGATCATTATTTGCTTTTATATTGAGTACTTTGATAATTTAAATTTAAAATACAAAAAACTTATTTTTGCATTACTTCAAGTAAGACTATAGTTTGATGGAAAACTGTTATTATAAGCTAAATTTGTCTGATTTATTTGGAAATAATGAAATGCATCTTAATTTTGAAAACTCAACTTTAATCATTTAATTTCATGTTATAGTTTTAAAGATTTAAATTTATTAATTGATTAATTAATATTGTTATAACATTTCAAAAGTGTTTACTGATTTTCGTATAATTATGTATAAATGAAATAGAATATATGTTATTTCATATGAAGATTTAAATTTTTAACTATGCAGAATTGATAGAGAATTTACAAGATCTTTTTCTGTTTTTAATTGAATCATAAAAAGTAAATAAGAAGTATCCATAAAAATCCCCATTTATATGCTTATTATGTATTTATCTTGTACAGTACAGATGTAACTGCTAAAAACTCAGTTTCTGTTTAATTATTGTAAAAAGTAATTTGATATAGTCTTTTACTTTAAAATAAGCACTTCAAGGTCATATCAACTGTCTCCACACTTACGATCATATGTGTGTCGTCATCACCACACAGAAGGAATTGGTAAATTTAGCAAATTACAGGACTTGACCCTTTTTTTCCCTGCAGCAGTCGTTGCCATAGCTATGACTCAAAATGGCCTTAAAGTACCTATTCTAAAGCAACAGATATGATAGGGGGTATTCAGGGATTTCAATTATATCCTATTTTCCACCTATCAGTGAAAGCATTGCTAAAAGGTTCATTACTGCTTACCTGGGGGAGGGGGGGGAGAAGAATTTGTTGTTATATTGCTTTAATACATATTCATGTTTTGTTAGAATGAAATTTTGTGCTTATTTTTTTCATATTTTACTTAGGGAGCATCAACTGTCAAAGCTTATTTTCCAAGCGGAATTTGGTATGACTTTTATAAGGTAAACAGTGCCTATATTTGCTCATGTTATTAAATATCTTGAAATTCTTTTAGTTTGTTATCTTAATATACTTCTCAAAATATGCATGTAGATGTATGAAACCGTGAGCATAAATTTTCAATGCATGATTTATATATAAGAGCAATTAATTCATATTTATCCTGTCATTTATTACATATATCAAACCTTATCTCACTCAATACCCTTAATGATCATGAAGTTTTATATGAATATATTTCCAATTTTCTGCTAACAGTTAATCATAAGTAACGAAAGGTTTTGTGGTTAGTTATAAATTACTGTTAGGTTTCAGCAAGAATTTTATTATTATTTTAGATATATTTATGTAATTTAATTATTATGTTTGATAAAAAGCAATTCAGAAACAATGGTAGGTAACATTGAAAGAAACCTTGCTTCCTATCACATACTTTGGTAAGATATGGATGTTCTGTTACAATTTGAAAAAACAGAATGCCATATGGAAATCAGAAAACTTTAAAAGCTAGGTATATTAGATCCAAATACAGTCAAAAGTTTTTAATCCGGACTCGTCGGGAGTTCGGCGAGTCCGGATTATCGGTTTTTCCGGATTATAGATCATCAGTTTAAATCTGGTGAGATGGCATGCAAAAATTATAAAATTAAAAATTTATTTATTTCTTTACTTTATTAAACATTTCTTTCTACGCGCGCATGCGTAAAGCATACATTACGCATAGTCGAAATTAGAAAATTGCAACCAGAAAACTATTTGATGTGTATTCGAGATATTTATAATGACGAGGAATTTGATTTAAATCTTATCAAAGACGGAGTACATCAAGATGAAATACTACATTTAGTAAGGAATTATAAGCTGAATAAAATAAGAACATCTGCCCTGAAGATAAGGATAGTGCCGACAGATCAACTTCCAGTTCATTGCGCGTCGTGACGTCCCTCCCCCTTCTGCAGAGCAGCGTGAAATTGATAAACAGATTTTGGAATGGTTAGAGAAACAAAGAATATGTCTTTATCCATTTTTTGCAGTAATTCCACTTTTTGTTTGATGGACATCAAAACATGCTTTCGCTTTGTAGATCGTTTGGCAGCTCCAGCATCGGAAATTCTGTTTGATATAATCGAAAGTTCAAGCATACTTTTATAAAATTGCTCTAACAGTCTGCAAAAAGTAATAATCCGGATTCAATTAGAAGATTAAGGAACAGCGCATTCTGCAACATTAACTGAAATAGATAATTAGATAATTTTAACTTAGCTTATACCATCCATTATACATTAAATGTGCATGCGTAAACGTATTATGCGCATGCATAGATGCATATGCGTAAAGGTATTACGTGCATGTGATAATGCATTATGCGTTGACGCATGCACAGAAAGTTTGTAGCTTTGAGGTCCGGATTATGGACGTCCGGATTAAAGACTTTGACTGTATAGACAATACCATTTTCTTCAGTGATTGCAAAGAATCCATGTAAAGAGAATTAGTGTCCTGTGGTTAAAATGTAACTTGCATTTTGGTAGCAGATTATGAAGCATCTGTAGGAAAATAGATTATGTGAAATCAGAATACTGAGAATACTGTAGCTGGTGTCTTCTCCAGGTAATATTCCAAACCCCAGGATCCTTACTGTTTCATAATTTTTGAACAAACAAATTTTGCACATTTCTTTGCAAATTCTGTTAATTCTAAAATTTTGCTTTCTGTAGCATCCAAAATCTACACCAAAATAAGATTGCTGGTTTGCCTAGTTTTAAAATCGCACTTTCTTAAACCCAAATCACACCACCATCAGTTTTTTTCATGCCTAGAAGAAAGACGAGTTTTTACAGAAGGCAAGTATCAAATATGCTTTCACTTTGCAGATCCTGCTACAGTTTCAGAATTAGAAAGTCTTTTCAACATAATTGAAAACTCATACTTTAATTTTGATAAAATAGCTATTCTTTTGAGTCATATTTTTTCTCTCTTCCTGTTGTTATGCCCCCCCCCCAAGAAAAAAGAAATCCAGTATTAGCAACATCCCACTCCAAAAAGTTATGTCTTAATGCTTCACTTATTGTGTAGGTCAAATAGAAAAATATTAACACCCCACCTCCACAACCACTCAAGGGCCGAAAGAGTGAGTGAGTGAAGACCACTGATCTGGCCTTAGCTTCACAGTGTGTTATCTTTCTGGCAGAAGCGATCTACTCTCCACTCCACCCTGCTCTGGGAAAGCAGTCAAATAGACGGCTGAGAGCCTCATAAAGTCTACATGTAAGCTTGGATGTTGTTGTTCAGGGAGAGTATCCTGTCAGGAACTACTTAAAATTAAGCAAAGAAGCAAGCAAAAGTCTATTAAGAATCACTGTTAGAATAGACAGAAACTTGTGTTAGATAAAGTAAAGAAAGGAGGACTCTGCTTGAAAAATTAACTGCCGTGGATTTTCTGGGCTTGATAAATGTCTACATGCGGATGCTAATCCTGACACAACTTTCATATATTTATTGGGCTTTTGTAAAATCATTGGTCTTCCATGAAGGAAAGACATAGCGTATTAAATTATTGCACATAATAAACTCAAAAAAGAAAAAAAAAAAAAAAAAAAGAGAGAGATTAAAAAAATATCCTAGAGCCTAAACGTAATTTAACACACATTACTTTCCATGTGCCTGACTCTTATGTAAAGACATTTAAAAGCTTGTGTACCTGTTATCACTCTGATAACTAATTCCTGCATAATTTAGTTCTTTACGCAAACTTAAACTGGAGTTATTTTACAAATTGAACCATGCATCTACATTTTCTTTCGTAGTACTTGCAGACAGGATAATACATACATAACTACAAAACTGAATATTAAAGTGAAAAATTAGCATGATACTGAGTACAGAAATACAGAAAGCTGATCCCTAATACCTGCTTACGTCATTAAAAAAATGCATACGTAATATACGAAAACTAAAACTGATGAACATAATACATAAAACTGATCATTAAGTAATGCTATGTAGTCTAAATCCTAGCCAAGTATGAATTAACTTTTATAGTACATGCATAGAAGTGTAGTCAGCGGGTATTTAAAAGTGACATGTAGAAATCATAGCTGGGATGAGAACTGCTTTTATAGCACACCATTTTTTTCTGGAGTATTGTGTTCAGCATTCCAAAGTTTTGTGGAAAACAAAATACAATTAGAATATGAAACATCCAGATTTTGCACTTTGTACTGTATAAAGTCAAAGAGACTTTGGATGACAGCTGTAGCTCATTCCCAACTTTCATATATTATAGTTTTCGGTGGTCTTTGTCATGTCGGTGAGTATGGCACTAATTAGACTTGCTTGGTGTGAGAAAGATGTAGTGAATGCTGTGACCAAGGAAAAAATGTAGCCTGCTTGATGTGTGTCAAGAAAGTGTGAGACACTAAGTATGCCACTGTATACTGTCTTTTTGCAAAACACCTTTGGGGCGCCTGTGAAGACATGAGATAATCACAGGCCATTACACATCTTTAATGTAATGCCAATGAAGAGTGCTAGATATGTATGCCAAAATACCAGATATAAGCAGGACTTGTATCCAATCACACTTTATACTCCATGTGCTGGACTGGTTTGATACTGCATAAGGCAACTTTCCAATGAGTGCTCTCAATGGTAATGGTATTATGCATATGTCCATCATGATGTTGAAATGGCCACTATGCAAGCAATTTATAACCCTTAAGATGACATCTCACCATATGTGCAGACATTTCTTATCATGCTGTGAGCTGTATATACTGTCTTCAGATGCATAATGTGGCAGTATGGGACATTTGCACAAAATGACTGTCTTCTCATGGCACAAATGTCTCAAAAGACCGAATGACACTCTGTGTGTCCTTTCTGGACTTATTGGTTCATACTCTCATGATATCAGTTGGATTACAAGCAGCATTTTTATAGTAAGATGATCCAGTCATATGATCTGTTATATATCCTGCAATATGTTGTGTCTTTTCATTTAAAGCTTACTCTATAGCAGGGCTTACATTAAAGCTTACTCTATACCAAAATGCGAGTATTAAAGAGACATTTGGGTCAGAGATATTTTCGAATTAAAACAGCATTTTAATTAATAATAAGATATATTTTATTAAGAAAATAATTACAAACATAGTTGAATAAACTTTATTTGTAAACTTTCTCTACGATATCAATGGCTCCCCTGATGTTGAACTTGTGACGTCAATTTAGTCAAGTCTGGTTTATAGTTAGTCGTTTTAAGTCGAACGCAAGCATCTGAATTTTCAATAGTTAACCTGCTCCCATTTTTGCTTAAAATAAATTTCATTTGTGAAAATATTTGCTCACATTTATAAGTGGACCCGAATGTGGACAAAATGGCAAAGGCAATTTTTTTAAATGATGAAAACCTCGTAGGAAGTGATGCCCAACATGTTGATATTATGAGAAAATGATTATCTTCTGTATTTTCCAAATCGTTCCACAATTTCTTGAATTTACCCGTCCTTAATGTTGAAATTTTAAAATCGATCATTTCTAAACTAAAATTATTGTCAATTCTTAGATATTCAAAATACTGCAAATTTAAAATATTTTCTTCTATTTCATCGGGCTATATTATAAATGTAAACATTTCTCCATGTTTCTTAAGACTTTGAAACCGACTTTCATATTCACTTTTAATGACCGAAATCCAAGTTTCGAACATATTTAGATTGCGTTCAACGATATTTTCTTTTTCATGTTCCCTTTTTAACAATGGAAAAAAAATGAAATTTTTTAGTTTTTATGTCAGTTTCAAATAATATCAATTTTGAAGTAAAACTCTTCCATTCCTCATACATTTCCAAAATTGTGTGGTTATTTCCTCGGAGTCATGCATTGAAATCATTATAATGGTTCATTATGTCTGTTAAGAACAAAAGTCTTAAAAACCATTGTTTATCATTGAGTTTGAGATCATTTTAACCAATTTCATGAAGAAATATTTGTATATCATCAAAACACTCTACAAATCTATTAAGAACTTTGCCCCGACTTAACCATCGTATTTCAGAATGTAATAACAAATCTCCATATTTTGATTCAATTTCCTCCAAAAAAGCTTTAAAGCGCCTGTGTATTAATACTGATCACGCTATTATCATGTTTACGATCTTAACAACTTTTTCCATTACATCCTTAAGTTGTTGCAAATAAATTTTCTTCATGTATGATACAACGAAATGATAAAAGTGAACAGCCAAGTTCATTTTCCATTAGTTTTACAAATCCAACAGTTTTCCCTCTCATACTTGGAGCACCATCAGTTGTTATGGAAAACAGTTTACTTTTTAAAGCCAATACTTGCCCATTTTTGAAATTTGTAAACTCTTGTACTTGACGAAAAATATCAGTGCCTTTGGTGGTGTCATTCATTGAAGCAAGAACGCATAGTTCTTCATTGACATTCGAGCTATTTATTGATGCAAATCTAATAATTATTGCAAGCCTACTAATACTATTTATGTCAGTACTTTCGTCAACTGCAATGCTAATTATGTCACAAGATAACAAATAATTTTTGACCTGTTCATCAATATTCTTGGCCATATCTTCAACGCGATGCTGGACTGTTCTAGCTGACAATGGCATTTCTTCGATTCTTTCAATTATTTGTTTTTTATTTGCGAAGTCATTAAATAAGTGTTTGGAACAATTTATGAATGTGTTTTTCAAAAACTCGCCATCTGTAAATGGTTTTCCGTTGGTACCAATGCTAAGAGCTGCAACAAAGCTGGCAGACGTAGCTTGATTGTTGCTGGTAACAAAACTCTTTAAGAATTTATTTTGTTTTCCAAAATTTAATATATGTTTAGCAATGTATTCAGATTTATCTTCATTTGCCATTTCACTCACATCTTCATGTTTTTTTAAAAAAATGTCGCTCAATATTATAAGTCTTGGTGGTAATTATATCTGTACATAAAGTACATATCAATTTGTCACCATTTTCGATACACCCATACTTTTTTGTCCACACATCTTGAAATAATCTCTTTTTTGCTTTTTGTTTGTTCATGGTAATTTTTTTAAATAATAATATTTATTTCACTAGGTCAATATTATTGTGCTACTGTACTACACGTGCTATAACTATAACTGATATACAACTGAGATAATGACACGTGCGTCCAGGAATGGTACAATTTGTTCAGACAATGTCGCTGCATTCGGCATACTATCGGCTGATTCCATATCCAGTCAGGCGGGGGTGGGGCGCACATCCAGGAATGGTACAATTTATTCAGACAATGTCGCTGCATTCCACATACTATTGGCCGATTCCATATCCAGTCAGACGGGGGTGGGGCTTTTAACTGATATTTTTATATGTTATACTGGATTCAAATTTGGTACGTTCATAACTTTACGACAGAAATTTTTTGGGGAAAAAAAAATGTTTGTATATCTTATACTTTATTTTCAGAACTAAAGTGGGCCACTTGAAATTACCAAATGGGTCACAGGTTGCTGACCTCTGCTCTATAATTTTGGTCAAACAAACAGGGAGGCAAAATTATTCCTATATGGAGAAGCTTTTTCTTTTTTACCCTGATTATGTGTGACATTACAAGCATCCATTTATGCTCTATGTATTATGCAAATTTTACATTTGTTGGCTGCTTCCTGCACAGTGATTTAATTTTAATTATGTAAAATTATGATGTATTGATTATCAATAGTTCCTAAAACTTTCAGGAGTTCAGTGATATGCATTTTGTCGGACCCTTACTTGTTGACTTTATATTTTAGTTTGGTTATGGTGAGAGAATATTTTCATGTATACAGCTATTTATTTTACAAAATATGCAGTACTTTTTATAAAGATTATATTTATTGCTGTTTTCTTTAAGAAGGATAGTTTTTTTTTTTTTTAAATATTTTTTTTTATTTTTTTTATTGTGTGTGTGTCCTTAGTTATGCAGAATGTGTTTCAGTTCCTTCCTGGTTGAGAGAACTCTTGCACTAGATTCATATATGATATTTAATTATTTAAATCAGAAACATCATGCAAGCATACTTTTTATTTAGTGTATATTATAAAATTTTACTTGTAACACTATGCATGCATTTATTACAGAAGACGTAAAAATTTAAAAAAAAAAGAAATCATACAACAACAAAATTTATTATTAATTAGGCATAATCAATCAGTCTGTCAGATTAAATGTAAAAGTAAAATACCTAATTAATGAATTTCAATAATAAAATTATAGTTACAATTTATTTTTGGAATGTTTGAAAAAATATCAGTATATAGGAAAAAACGAATTTTTGAAAAAAATTACATTTCTATAAAAAGTACTATAATAAGTTAATTTCTACAAAAGTACTATAATAAGTTAATTTCTATAAAAGTACTAATAAGTATTTCTATAAAAAGTACTAGTATAATTTACTATAAAAAGTACATTTTTTTATATTTTAAAATTTTTTATAGTGAATTCTTAGCAAAAGTTTGCCCCAGGTGGCTAAAAATTTTATTTCTTTCTTGTTTGTTTATTACATCTGCATGAATTAAGCAGTAAATGTTGTGGTGTTCACTTTCACTAGTGCAGAATTAAGTATATCACTTTTGCTAAATTCAGTTGGAGTTCATATAGGAGCAGATTACAATTTTATTCAAAAAACCTATTAAACATTTATGATGAAATATTGGAAAAATTAGAAATTCAGACAAAACTCTGAAACTGCTTTTGTTCATTTAGAAGTACATAATGTTATGAACAGTTAATTGCTAAATTGAAGTGAATAGGAAATTGAAAATAAAATTTTAAAAACTTGTCAGAAAGTTAACCATTGAGGATGAAATTCATCAGAAGGTTTGCCGTTGGCTATTAAAAATTTCATTTTAACATTTTTCCCACCTGGATTTTCTGTAGAATATTTGAAGCAATTTTTTTTTTTTTTTGTTGCTATTATATATTTCTAAATGGAAAGATTCATGTATGTGCAGGGTGATCATAAAAAAACCTCCCTGATATATGAACCTCTAGAAGTGTATCCGCTCAACCAGTTTAAATGAAGTATCAGATATTGTTATTTGGAAGTATGCATTTGGGACATATTGGCAGGATTTGAAATTTGGCGTTATTGTTTTAACACTAGGGCGGTGGAGCGGGTCAATTTGACCCAAACTGATATTCAATTTGTCAACACGTGAAAAGTATTAATTGAAAAAGGACTTTTAATAATTTAAGTAAACATTAACTGACGGAATTTCAAAATGCATAATATGAATAAATTTATGATTTGCACTCTTGTCCTTTTTTGCACGGCGCACCAGCAACTCAAGATGTTTCGCTGCCTTTTTGATGCATTTCTTATTGGTAACTTCAACTCATTATACACACAAATTAATGTATAATTTTTTTTTTATATTTTAAAATTATATATATCTACACCTTTACAAACATAATTTCTTAAAAATTAGTGTCTGTAATTTTTCTGTGTATATTTCATTTAACAATTCCCAAGATGCATGCCTGGCTTGTCGGGGCAAGTATTACAATAATATGTCATTTGATGTCTTTTTTCGAGGTTATTTCTTTGAGAACAGACTTTGTGATAGATAAGAAAAGATAAGATTTCAGATAAGAAAATCTTATTTCCATTTAAAGGGGTATCATTTTACACTTCATAAGGTTATACAGAAAGAGCGTAGGAACTAAACATAAACAGTTATTGCCACGCATCGAGTTTCCGCATCAAACCAAGTGGTGAGAGAGAGTCATTTCTCCAGTTTTGGCATCAAATCACATGGTAAGTGAGAGTCACCTCTCGAGTTGCGGCGTCAAATCATATAGTGAGTGAAAATCACCTTTCGAGTGCAAAGGGTTAACACCTAGAACCACAAAGCAGATCAATTTGAACTTTAAGAAATGTTTATGCTTAAATGACGAAAAACAGATGCATTTCCTTTTAAGTATTGTAAAGTATATCTGCCTAACCCTCGAATTCCACAAATGGACTGCAGCATGAGGAGAATAGTGTAGGTTTTCAATCAAAGTCATAATGTTAGGTTCGAAATACGAACTGCGTTCGAAAGCAGTGGAAAATTATAATGAATATTTTGAAAGATTTTAAGTTTCTTTTATTCTATATTTAGTATAAGGATAGATAAGATGTCATGATGTTGTCAAGGACTGTTCAACACTGTTCAGGAAGCTTTAGAATATTTATAACAATTATTATCTGAAAATTATTCAAAAGATGATAATGATGACAGTGTTTCAATTTTGAGTAGCGAGGATGAATACCTGCCTACTAATGAAGAAAATTTGAATTCAAAATGAAAGTGATGATGATTCTGGCAGTGCCCTAACAATCGCTGGACCTTCTAATTACAATAATAAGGATAATTTATCAGATAAAAAAGAAAAAGAAAAAATTCTAAGGAAAGATGAGTGCACTGAAGGAAATCCAGAAAAGAAATCAGCAGTATAATTTAGTGTTAGAAATAATGAAGTTGGAAAAGATGGGACAGTCTGGAATGTCTTACAATTAGGAACAAATGATAAAGGAAGAAAATCAAAGGAAAACATTTTGAACGAAGTTGGGGCCCAACACCACGTGCTAAATACAGTGTTATAGACACCAGTCCTTCAAGTACCTGGACACTTTTCGTAGGTGAATGGATATCGAAGCATATAAAAAAAATGCACTAAAAATGAAGCTCATCGACAGATTCTTGAAAATAAATGGAATATAACAATATAAAAAATGGCTTCTTTTATAGTAATTTTCTATGCACGTGGTATATATTGAGCAAAAGGACTTGAACTGGATAGCTTGTGGTCAATGAACTGGGGATCACTATTTCCAAACTACAATGCCAAAAGACAAATTTCATGAAATAATGAGATTCTTACACTTTGATATAAAATCAACGATCAAATCATATAGAGATACACAGATTTGCCTTTGTCTCTGCTATTTGGAATCGTTTCACTGAAAATTGCCAGACTAACTATACACCAGATCTTAATATAACTCTAGATGAACAGTTATTTCCTACAAAAGCTAGGTGTAGGTTTACTGCATGTCACTACAGATAACTTGTTCACAACACTGAAACTTTCAGAGGCATTGAAATCCAAAAAACCAGCCTTGTAAGAACTGTAAAACGCTCAAACACATAAAAACTTCAGTCTAACTGTTTATCAAGGGAAAAAATAGTGCTTTGCCATGAAGCCGTCTTCACTATTATAGCCTGATAGCCTGGACGCTGAGTTGCTGATTGTTTCAGCGTTCTTGTCATAGTTTTCTACGACCGTAAACGTGTTCTTGGAGCTGTCCTGAGTAGTACTGTCTAATAAATTGTGTTTTCATTCTTTATTAAGTGTTGTCGTCAATCACTCCAAATCCATGAACCCGTACAAAATGCAACATTATGAAATGTATGATTTGTAATAAATAATATTTGCAAATCGCAAATTCACAAAATCCTTCATTCTGCTACATAGAGAAGAAAAAGGCGAAATGAGTCATAAATTAATAATGAAATTTTGGGGTGCCTGACATTTTACTAGTTCTTTGGCATATAATTATATACTTCTTCTTTCATTCATAATAAATAAAATAGATTTAAATGAACAGATAAGTTCAAGCATGAGATAACATAAGATCTCAGCAACTTCTGGCTTTATAGTCTTTTAAAATTTTTATAGATAGTCCCAAAAATTACTACAACGCAACTAAATTCAGTGTGAACAGGACTGACCAAATGGCAAGGAAGTATACTGTCAAGTGTGCTTCTCATAGGCGGCCGGTGCAGGTTTTTTATAGCATTTGGGACCTCGCTGCTATCAATACCTGAGTTTTATACAAAGCCATATCTGGAAAATCTATTAATAGATGCCATTTTATTCAAGACTTAATTGAAGAATTGAGAGAAAAGTGTATTCTATCCTGGCAGGAAAAAAAAAAAAAAAAAAAAAAAAAAAAAAAAAAAAAAAAAGAAGAAGAAGAAGAAGAAGTTACATTTTGGAGTATAGCAACCATTGAAAAAGACAAGACAACAAGTTAAGCATAAACGAATCTGATGCCACAGATCAAAATGCGAAAATAAAACCCAAATTACTTGTTCAAAATGTAAAGCACCCATGCAAATGTACAAAAGTTATTACTAAATTTTGTGCACAATACATACAATAAATTGAATTTTTAAAAGTCTGTAAAACTAGTAAGTAACTTGTAAAAATTTATTTCTCTACTTCTTTCTTTATTTTGTTTAAAAGACGTGTTATTAAACTTAAAGGAAATAAAATTTTAAATAATACGATTTTCTAAAAATTTAGGTAATTTCCTTTGATTTATGTAAAATATTTAACATAAATTGTTAAAAGTATTGATTGTTACTTAAAAACAAATGTTTGAGTTAACTAAAGTAATCACTTCTGCATATTTTACTGCAGAAGTGTTTTCTATCTAGGGTCAAATTGACCTGCACCGCAGTTCTAGTGTTAAGCAATAATAATGCCTAATGTGATTTATGAATCTAAAAATAACAACCATGATTAAAAAATATAATATAAAAATTATTTGAAAGAATGAATGATGTACCTTTTTTCTGCTGTTGTGCA
This sequence comes from Stegodyphus dumicola, assembly GCF_044657685.1. Lineage (NCBI taxonomy): Eukaryota > Metazoa > Arthropoda > Arachnida > Araneae > Eresidae > Stegodyphus > Stegodyphus dumicola. The sequence goes on from NC_140769.1 coordinate 94,484,693, forward strand.
ATGAAAGGAAAAAGAAAGTAGGTTACTCTAAAAGTAAGAAATTCGCCAAATGACTTATTCTTGGTGCAGACTGAAAAAATTGCTCCAAGGTAAATTTTTGAATATCTCACCAAGTTTTACAAAATTTGATATCTAGGCATAATTTCAGTCAATTTGAAATATTAGAAATTATTAGAATTAAAATATGGAAAAAATTCAGAAAAAGTCCGATTTTGTGTCAGAATACCTATATTAGAACAATGCTATGTATAAATCTAATGTAATCCTAAGTCGCACTTTTGAGACATGAAACACGCAAGTTAAATTTCACAGACTGGCCCAGTAGATATAGAACTGTCCTCCCCCCCCTTTTTTTGTAGCAGAGTGTACCTATGACTCTATTTTTAGCCACCATTAGATTATGAAATTAAAACTTTTGCTGCTTTTTACCCAATGCTTTGATACTCATTACATTTGCAATAGATATAATTAAATTTTTTTAAACCATAGATAAGATTTTGCAGGCACAGCTTTTATGAATAAAAAAAACTTTTTTTTTTCCATCGAAATCAAGTCTGTGCATCTTTTTCCTGAAGATCTAATGTACAGTCAAAAGTTGTTAATCCGGACTCGTCAAGACTTCGGCAATTCCGGATTATAGATCATTAGTTTAAACCTGGTAAGATGGCATGCAGAAATTACAAAATTAAAAATATTAAACCGTAATTTATGAAACAAAGAACAATTATGATCTAAAGGGTATCAAAATTTACAAAAAAAAAAAAAAAAAAAAAAAAAAAAAAAAAAAAAAAAAAAGAGCTTAATATTTATTTGTTTACTTTATTAAATATGTCTTTCAACGCGCGCATGCGTAAAGCATACATTACGCATAGTCGAAATTAGAAAATTGCAGCCAGAAAACCATTTGATGTGTACTCGTGATATTTATAATGATGAGGAATTTGATTTAAATCATATCAAAGACGGAATACATCGAGATGAAATACTACATTTAGTAAAGAATTATAAGCTGAATAAAATAGAAACATCTGCCCTGAAGATAAGGATAGTGCCGACAGATCAACTTCCAGTTCATTGCGCGTCGTGATGTCCCCCCCCCCCACAGAGCAGCGTGAAATTGATAAACAGATTTCTTAATGGTTAAGAAACAAAGGATATGCCTTTATCCATTTTTGCAGCAATTCCACTTTTTATTTAATGGACTTCGAAACATGCTTTCGCTTTGTAGATCGTTTGGCAGCTCCAGCATTGGAAATTCTGTTTGACATAATCGAAAGTTCAAGCATACTTTTATAAAATTGCTCTAACCGTCTGCAAAAAATAATAAGCCAGATCCAATTCAAAGATTAAGGAACAACGCAATCTGCAACATTAACTGAATTAGATAATTTTAGCTTAGCTTATACCGTCCGTTATACATTAAACGCACGTGCGCACACGCAAATTCGCAGGCAGAAAGTTTGTAGCTTTGAGGTCCGGATTATGGGTGTCCGAATTAACGAATTTTGACTGTATTACTAAGTTTGCTTTTAGAAAATTTGTATGTTTTGTTGAGAATTTGTCTTCGCATTTAATTTATCACTGCCAATGGAGTTTATCCAGTTTAATATATTTATTTGACGATGTTTCATAGTGCCAGAGAAAAACTATTTTATGTAATTTACAATCCTATTATGAAGTACTCCGGATGTGAATAGTACATGGATGTTTTTTCCTCAATGCTATTTTTTTCATTGTTGACTGTTAGATACTGTGCAGTCATTGTCTGAATTTGAATTATTTCTGTGGTCTTGCATTATCTTCATGTAGCATTGCCTTTTTGCGCTGGAACTCGTTCAATGTTTTTCCTTGATAGCAGCTTCAACATAGAAAAGCATCTTGCTGTACACCTTACTGTCGAGGTTTTTATCTTTTCCAGCTACTCTTTGTGAATTCTCACAGCATTTCCACCAGATACAATGCATTAGTTAAATTGTACTTTGCGATGCAGCTGACATGTGCACCGGATGCAGACCAACCCCCTTTTCGGCCTGTGTTGAAGTAAACCCACATTTTAACACAAGTGACAATCCGGTCCAGAATTTTGTCCTTGTGTTGATATTCGAGCAGATTAGTATAGGCTGAAACATGTTTGTTCGTATCTGCTTGAATCAGCTCATGTGGCACCCAGCAATTGAACTTATACGTCAAGTTTATACGATGCATGGTGCAACTAACAGACATGGTACTGTCTTAACTGCTTAGCAAGCTCTCAAGTGGTTGCTTACTGATCTTCTACAAGTTCGCACAAGCGGGCCTCATCAACATCAGTAGGCCAGCCAGACTACTCTCCTCCTCGAATATCATAGTCCTTGTTTTTGAGATTTTTTTTCCCATAAAAGAAGCTTATTTCTCAAAAGCAATGGAGAATTTTTAAGGCCAATTCGAGAATAAAGAGGATCTGAATTATACAGCATATCTATCAGTTTCATTGGAAAGATTTTTCTGCAGAACATTGTAATTTTTTCTGTACGCATTTATAAGTATACATTTACTGTACTCTTATTTGTCAGAAATTTCAATTAAGAAATATAATTTAAAGGGAGAAATAGCAAAAGAAGGCAGTGGATTGTTTATGACTTTGATGGATGAAGGATACATTAATTTACATGTCAGGGGAGGCTACATTTTACCTCTACAAAAGCCTAATGTCACTACGAGCTTGAGGTAATATAATTTTATACATATTAATTATAATTCTTATCATGTGATATATGTAATATCTTGCCTTTATAATATTAAAGAATATCACTAAGATTTTATTACATAATAAACAATTGCCTATAAAAATATTTAATTATTCTTGTGTATTTTATGCCTTAGCAGTTACACAATAGCTCAAAATATTTTAAATAATTGAATTACATAAAAATATTTTGAATAGTTATGCATTGTTTAAAAATATCTTTACAGGTTTGATATACAAGTTTTCTTTCTTCACACAAACATGTATTTTGAAACTTTTAAAATGTTGAACTGTGTAAGCACTAAAAAAAAATGCTCATTATTTTTAAACAAAAGATTTGTTTTAATTTTTTATCAAACAATATGTGTTATGTTTAGTTATTAAATTTTTATAAAATGACTTCTTTATATTCAGATTATTAATCCATTACACAGTACTAATTTAATAAAGCCTTAATGTTGCTTATTTTTTACAGTTCATTTATGAATTTGTTTCGAAATCGAGCATTCTGTAACATGAAAATGTAACATACACCTACTTTAATCAATCACTAATAAATACTTCCTTGATAAGCATATTGAATTTACAAATATTACTATTTGTTACTTTATCTTTTCTTATGTTGTTTAACATTCATAATCACGAACACAAAATTCTGCAGATATTCAAAAAGGACTTTCTGTGCTTTTTATATAGAATATAAGTTTATTTATAGACTAACTCCTATACAATATTTTGGCAGATTTGCTATTTGGTAAATAAAAAAATTGATAAAATTTTATGCTTATTATAGAAAATAAAAAAGAAATGTGACTTTTCTGGATATTTAAGTTCCAGATTAGACACAAGGATAATATATAAACTGAACAGTGAAATGTTTGTGTTTGTACATAAAAAGTATTAAAACTTCACAGTAATGTTAATAGCACTTTTTTTTCCCTTTACAAAGTTATAAATTGTATGAAAATTCTTTGTCATATCAATAATAAATTACAATAGAATATCCTTGAGTGACATTTAAGGGTTAAGAAAACAACCTCATATTATTTTAGTTTACTTAATATTAACCCACCCTTTGAGGGAAGTTTAAAATATCAAAAATCTCAAATTTTGAAATTGAGTACCTCACTCAGTTTCTGTCATAAGAGTGTCAAACTTTCTATGTTATTATTTTTTAGAATAATAATAAAAAATATTACATGACTATAGTTTGTCAAAAGACTATAGTTAGACAAAAGTTAGTAATAGACTATATGAAAAGTTACATTTCATAATTTTAATTATTTTTTTAATTTAAAAGTACCAATGCATGAATTCATGTCATTTAAAACATTTTAGCATATTGAATTACATTTCTATGAGCAGCAGGAGCAAAAATAAAGGCCATGCAAGGATGGTGGACAAAGTGTAAATTAATTTTTTAATTTATGAAGTTACTTTTTGTGGTTATATATGCATTGCACAACATTAGTGTTGAATGGCAGTTAAAGGTGTCATAATATTAAATTTATATGTAAACTATTTTTTTTTATTTAAATCAAACGATCAAGTTGTCGTGACTGATGATTTTCATCTGTTGTTTGGTTGCATTCATAAAATTAACTTGTATTTTTTAAATGCTTTTTTTCCCACAGTAATACAACACAATAATTTTATTTTATATACACTTCTCACGTATTTCTTATTAAGAATCTTTAAAAAAAGGGGGGGTGTGCAGCGTATTCTGCATGACCTGTTTTACTGTTTTTCTCTGCATCTCACTGGCACTAGCACCTTCACTATCCATAGGCTTTGCTAGTATCTCACACCTTCCCATTGAAGGGAGTGCTCTATTGGTGTGATTAAATAATAATAATTAAACAAATTAATCATATATGATTACAGGTTGGTTTGGTTGATTAGATTACGGCAAAGCACTCGAGGGTTATCTGCCTTAAGGGAGGGATGCCTTCGTGGAGGACTTTTTAAGGGGAACAGGTTTGTATACATGTTACACATGGGGAAAACTACAAAAACACCCATGCAGCCAGCCAATTTGTGGGATTCGAACCTCGGACCGAACTACCAGTGTTCAGCGATGTTACCGCTCGGCCGCTGGTGGGCCTTTATGATTACAGACGTAGATATTTAAAACATGAGATTTCAATACTAGGTATTATGTAACCTAAAAGAAAAATGTTTCTAGGAAATTGTTCATAAAAGTTCAAATGTCTTTCCAATGAGTATCTCGTAGTCGACTTAGAGCATCAGCATTGAAATTACTTCTTCCATGGCAGTAACTGACACTGATGATATTTACCTTTCCAAGGTCAGAAACCATCTCTAAAATTGAGCACTTTGAGGTAAGCATATTTTCAGATAAGTCAGTGGGTTGTGGTCGCTTACTATGGACTTGAGAAATGTAATAGGACAAAAGACTTAATCATGAAGTTTACTTCATCTAAGCTATTTAACCCTTTGTGGCTCAGTGTTCCACTACATGGAACACCCAAATTGAATCGTTTCTGAAACCTTTAAATTCAACCGTAAATAGATAAAAATGCCTTTATAATAAACTTTGAACTTTTCTTTTTAAACAGTAGATAGCAGCATATCACAAGGAGACCCAGAATTTTCATTTATTATGTGTTATTAAAATCCACGTTTTTTCAAGTAATTTTCTCTTATTTTTTAATGATATAAAAATTTTATTTGGAAAAAAAATTAGGCATAATTTTGATGGCTGTACTCCAAATTATTTGTTCTATATTTTTTTTTAATCTTTTATACAAAAACCATATGCAGAATCATTGAATAAAACTGGGTGTTCCATTAGCGGGAACACACCTTTAGCGATCTCATGCTGTTACGAATCAGAACATCTGTGCTTAGGAGAGAACATCCGTTGTTTACGTTTTCTGTTTCCGTTGTTTTGGGGGGTTAATGAATTCAAACAAAGCAATATTAAGGGGTGAGGTGTGTTTTGCATTATGAAAACCTTAATATTGGCATCTCGAATTTTTTGGGAATAGTTTTTAGGCGGGAATTTTATTAGTAGCTTGACTCATCTTCACTTAGACCTGCGCGAATATTTTGCTGTCACTTTTTAGTCTCATTCCCGTTTGTTTTCAATAATTGTGTAGATATTTTTCGTGTATGTATATATTATAGGCTTATTTTTCTTTATTGTTAATATTAATCGTAGTTAAATTTTTTATTATTAATTTTCCATAAATTGCGCGGAGAGGTCTAACTCTTTCCGAAGCACTAAGTGTTTCATGAATTACCCTCAGATTACAGGCCAAAGATTTCCGGTTAAATATGCTGTGTTACATCTGTGCCATGAAAGCGTCAAGAGATAACTTTGAAGAGGCGACTTCCTTCAAGACCTGAAGATACTCCCAGGCATAAAGTAAAGGTTTCCGGGGAAAAACGCCACAGTAGTGTTAAACACATATCGGTGAAGGGTATGCATAGACGATGTGCACATTGTAGCATGAAGCAGAAGCCTCACAAAACAAGTTTTATGTGCAAAACCTGCAAAGTTGGTTTGTGCTTCCATCAAAAAGGTGTGACTTGCTTTGAACAATTTCACGAAGCTAAGAAATAGGAAAATTTGTAAATATTTTTGTATATAGGACTTGTGTATATAGATATTTATCTCATTTATCCGTATATATTCAAGAATATTGTGTATATCCAGGAAACCATGTATACAGCCATAATACAGAGATTTTTCATTCGTATACAAACGCTTCTACTCATTTTCGTGCTTCACTGCAATGCTCGCTTAGTCGCACTTTTAAAAGCTCTGGCGGGGCAGTGTTCCACCTCATGGAACACCCACAGAATTAAAACGGTAAGTGCAATTTTTACAAAATTTTACCTGTATAATCCTTTAAGACTAAATAGACTGCATACAACTTTTTTTGTTGAAATTCCGACGTTAACGTATAATGCACCGCAAAGGGTTAAAACAGCATCAAGATATTTTAAATTACCTGTCCAATTATTCGAAAATATAAGAATACCAAATAAATAAACTTCAGCATATGTTCTATGACTGGTCAAAAGTTAGTTCATTATACGCTGAAACGTAGCTGAGGCATTCTTCAGGCCAGATGGCATAACTTTGAAAGCATACTGACCCTGATGAGTTACATATGATGTTAAATATTTAGATTCGGAATTCATTTTAATCTGCCGGTAACTTTTTAATAAGTTAAGCAAAGTTATGAACTTGGAGCTGGCCATTCAATAAATTAAATCTATGGCATCAAAAGTGTCAAGTAGAACCATGTTGCACTGCGACCCTCGCCACCCTCAGTATCAGAAATGCATCCAATTCAGTTTGAAATTTTAGATATCAGAAGTATACACGTAATCTTACTGTGTCGTTTTTCTTTGATATACATACAACAGAGTGTCCATATTCATTTAATGCTAACAAGTCATCAATTTGTTTATCTACTACTTTTAAAATTTAGGAATCTAGTAATGTTTTTGCCAGATAATAGTGATGGTCTTTTGATAAATAAGGCACAAATTCCTTTTTCTGACTAGCATCCAAGTTCCATTAAGATAGTCCATCCATGGTTCCATCAAGATAGTCTAAATATCCATTAAACATTTTTCATCTTAGTTTATTTTAAAAGAGGTATTTTCAGTGTCACCAAAATCAACATCAGTTTCATAAGTAGCACCATTGTTGGCTGTTTTCCCCTTTGCTTCTTGCTGATGGTACAAGGAGCTGTGCATCTTGCATATGAGTACTATCAGATGCACAAATGATAACTTTATTTTCCATTTAGAAATATTTGTATATTTTTTAACGATTATAATAAAAGGCGTAGGCTTATTGCTTGGTAGCAGAAGCAAGACTAGCCTGCTTCACAGCTAATCCAAGTTTTATCTTCAGATCATTTGAATAAATTTATAAAAGCTGTCAATTATCCAAGAAAAACAGTAATGTCATCTGTCCATGAGCTGCTCAATATGAATAAGGTCAATGATGATGTCAATCATATGAAATTTCAAACAGACTGTTTAAAACACCATTCCATCTCTCAACAAGCCAATTTGATTTTGGATATCCTGGAACTGACAGCCTAGGAGAGCATCCTATTCTTTTTAGAAATTTGAAGACTTGAAGGGAAGTTTGTACCCTGATGTACCTTGCAAATATTTTAGATATGCCAGTTCTAAAAAATATTTGCTATAAAGCATCAAAAGTTGCAGGTAGATCTTTAATAATTGTCCTGATGTTCCTCACACTGCGGTTGGAATGTATGGAAAGCAATGCCTTTATCGCTTAAGAGTTTTGTCATTTTCCTGAAGTTCGCTCCATTCTTGACATAAACATATGTATAGCCCTCGTCTTAGCATTAGATTCATGGGTTTCAGCACAATTCTGCATGAAAAGTTCATCGATTGCTAACCAATCAGGAATGTCACTAGGGAGCACAAGGGCAGAATATGTCAACTGCTAGCGCTCTTCCTCCTTCATTTTCCATACTGGCTTGATCTAACATCTGGAATCGATTACTTTGGGAAATATCCATCGGCTCTGCAGGTTTCAGTACTTTCGCTGTTTTTTAGGGTGACTTCCTTTCCATATCCTTCTCAAGTTTCCACTCAGTATGCAGAAGTATCTGCTGTTTACCGCTCTGCTATCTCATCATTATGCTGCTGATTCATTAATTCTTCTATAGAAGGTATTCTGCAAAAATCCTCCCAAGAGCTCCTCGTGATCTGAGCATTTTCATCAACCTGTCCATCGTATGGGCTTCAGCCAAGTCATCCACAGACTTACTGTTAGTAGAGGGTAATTCATCCTTTGCAGACATCACCTTCGGCTTCTGTTCTAACAAAAAATCTTCTTTCCGCAATGGGAAGGTTTTGTTCGATTTGACCGAGACTTCAGATTCACCTTCACTTATTTCAACATCCTCCAAAAGGACATTTTAAATTACCCGAATGTAAGTACATAAAAAAGTCAATCAGTGACTGCCTACGGTTACTGGGTCAGTTACGTCAAAAAATATATGAGAAATCTGCTATGCGAACTACACTTCTGCAGTTCTCGAATCGCTCACATGAATTTTTATTCTGCAATCTTTCGCTATATGCCTTTTGCTGAAGCATTTGTAATACTGGCCTTCTTTAATTTTTCTCTTTGCAAGCCTGCATCAATATCCGAACGATTTGGCGAATTTATGCTGCTGATGATAATGATCTACATTTCGTGATGGCTTGTTAGAGCTAAACCGAAACTTTTGACTTTGTATAGCCATTGTATCATGTGCATTAAATGCATTTGTTCTGTCTCTTGAGCTTGCAATTTTCTTTTGAAAAATTCCAGAAATAATATTGAAATATGCTCCATCATCATTCGTACGATTATATTCTAAATTTGCTGGAATTACTCTGAATAAAACAGGAATCAATATACTGTTATAAGATTTGGGATTAACATAAGAAAGACTGAACTTGGATTTCTATAGTATTATATAATTTTCTTAATTTTAGAATGTCGCTTGATCAATATGAGAGGAGATTTCACATATGTGCATTTATAACGTTGCGTCTTCCAAATCTGGGACTTAAAATTTGTATCGTTGCATTGTAATTTTCTTCAGATACTGAAAAGCCTTCTATAACATTGGTAACAGTTCCACTCAAATAGGATTTTAAGTAATTAAATTTTTCCGTTTACAAAATGGCAATATTGTCACATACTGCGATTTGAATGAATTCTGAAAATTTATCCATTGATTGACATCAGCATAAAATTAAGAAATCTCTAATTTGGGAAGGTGGATTTGATTATTTTCACTTTTGTATTCAATTGACTTAATATCCAAGTTTGTTTTGTGTTGTTCCAGATTGGATTTTAAATGTTTATTCAGTCTAGATTTGCATAAAATTATTTTATCCTTATAATTAGATAGAACTTTCCGTTTCAAGTTGCTTTTCATCATCTATCAAAAAGATATAATTTCTTCATCTAAATTATACAGTTTCCTTTTTTAATCAATAATGCCAAATAATCTTGTAATAAATTTTCTGTATCACTATAATGTTTTACATCGTCACCTACTTTATTTATAGCGTTCGTTATCGATTTGAAAGCTCTGCTCGTTTTAATGTGTTTTCATTTTTTCCATGTTAACATAAGCAATGTAAAATTCTTACATTTAGAAGTCTTTGCACTTTATAATCAAATTTAAAGGTAAGGTTAATCTTTTTTTTTTTAACATGATGTTTCCTGTTTCTTTTACCTTATGATCATTATTCTATTTCATTTCTTTGACACCCAAGTTGTCATGACCAATGATTGCAAATTATTTTTTGTCCATCATTTGGTGCCATTCATAAACTAAACTTCTATTTTAATTCTTTTATTGACAGTAACACAACACAATAACTGTATTTTAAATACACTTCTCACACATATTTTATTCTTCTTTTTCTAAAAGTAAAAACCACTCAGTGCATTCTGTGTTACCATTATGTTTTTTTGTCCGTCATTTGGTGAAATTCATAAACTAAATTTCTATTTTAATTCTTTTATCGACAGTAACACAACACAATAACTATATTTTCCATACACCTCTTGCACATCTTTTATTATTATTTAAAAAAAAAAAAAAAAAAAAAAAAAAAAAAAAAAAAAAAAAAACCACTCAGTGCATTCTTTGTTACCATTATGTTTTTTTTTTTTTTCCTGTGTCTCGCTGACACCCTTGCTATTCGTAGTGGGTGCTGGTGCCTCACACAAGTTAATACATTTTACATATCAGATATTCAGCATTATTTGCTCAGGCAGAAAACTGAAAATATTTAGGTTGGTGATATTTGCTTCCAGATACCTCGTATATAAGTAATCAATAAATATAAATATTATTATATTATTCATGTTTCAGTCGCAAACAAGCTATGGGACTTTTCATTGCGCCTGATGAATCTGGAACTGCTAAAGGACACTTATTTTGGGATGATGGCTATTCCTATGGTAATATATTGTATTCATTTTATATCATTAAAATGTTGTTAATTGTGTAGTTGAAAGTTTTTATTTATATCCTGATTATCTATTTCAGAAACACAAGAACATAAAACATATCTTCAGTTGGAATTAAAATACGAAAAAGTATATTTTCATATTTTATTATTTTCCATTTAAAAAAAAAAGTTAAGATTGTAGTTACATTTGTGACTTACAGTGATTTTCAACCTTTTATGCCTCATGTACCTTCTGTAAATTTGTTTGTGACTGACAGGTGAGGTGGAAAGCTACACTGGAAACAAACATACCTGCCAAGTTTATGCAAGTAAAAATCTGAAAATTCTTGGTAAAAATTCTTAATTCAGAAAACAAAATTCAAAATTTACTCATATCGTAAACATAATTAAAAAAACTCATGTAAGAAATGAAAAACAATTTAGCATTCACAGTAGCTTCCACCCCAAAAGGAATTAAAAAATTCAGTTTCAAAACACTTATTCTCTTGCTTATTTTTGACAACTAGAAAATTAAGATATAGTATATATTAATAATATTAAAATATATTTGATAAGATTGTGACATATTTGACAATTAACCAGTGGTGTTGTATAGAAACACTTTTTTTTTTAACAATGCTAAAAATTTATTCATATTCCACATTATTGCGAGATATGGTTAAATATAGCTTTCAGAATTTTAGCCATCCTGTCATATTTAAAAATTCTATCTACTTTGTATCTTTCCTAGGAAATCAACTAAAGCCTCCATATCAGCATCCTCAAGTTATAACGATTCAAATTAGAGTGTTGAAAATTGTTTCCACAATTCATTTCATGCTGTTGTCTTTATTTGCATCTTTTATTGTGGGCAGAAATGAGAATTCATTGACAAAATATTGAAAACCATTATCACCTTTTGTTAAATTAGCAATATCTGCATGTAGTATTTCACTTTTTAGTGTGAAATTTCTGATAATCTAATTACTACAGTTTCAAAATACTGTTAAAAGAGATGAAAAAAAATTCTTTTTTCTTATTATACAGCGTACAGTAGAAACAATTAGATGATTAATAACTTATATACTTTTGTCTAAAACCAAATAATAACTAGCAAACAGTTTTAAAATACATGTGAAAGCATTTCAAGTCCCTTTTTAAAGGTAATATCACTCAGGTGAACTCCATTGGAAGTAAGGCATACTTCTGCACATTGTGTGTTGTTATCGGTACTCTTCCTCAACAAATTCACTAGAACTGCAAGAATTTCCTTTCGGTTGTAATCTTTCAGTTTTTGTTTAGTGTAAGGTCAGCGGGTGTCGACCTTATCCTTCAAATAATCATAAAAAAATTGCTGATAATAAAGCAGGCAATTGTGGAGGCCATTCAGTGTTTCTGAAACGAGAGATACAGTGCCTCACAAAAATGATTAGCTACTATAATTTTTTGAAGTAATATGAGAAAAGCTTTTAAATAAAATAATAAAGAATATTTTCCCTTTGAATACTTCTTAGCTCTCTCTTTATACTAAATAAATTTAAAAAATTAAATAGTAAATTTTAAAAATAATGCTTTAGGCTGAAATGGAAGAAAAGATAGCACAAAATTAATCGGACATTTTTATAATTTTTAATTAAAATCATCTGCGATAGTTTGGATAAAGAAGTAAGCAAAAATCTAAAAATTGTTTGTTTTTATAATTCAAATTTTATTTTTAGAAAATAATCATTATTTTTATGTTTTCTTGCAATGGCTGGGTCACAAAAGGAAACATCATTCGAAACCCACAGATTAGTTATTGATTTGCAGCAAAAGAAAGGGAAACCTATTAGAAAAATTGCCAATTTACTTAATTTAAGTAATTCTACATTTTTTGAGATTATTAAGCGTTACAAGAAACAAAATCGTATTCAAAACAAAAGGCCATCTAAGCTATCTGATGGAATGAAACACTTTATTAAGGAACTGACTGAACTTGGTGCACAACTTTGTGAATTATATGGAATATGTATAAATCCAGAAATTATAAGAAGAGTAATACGATCTGCTGGATATCATAGGCAAGTAGCAAGAAAAAAATTTAGAGTCACTTTCACAAAATCGATGAAACAAAAGACACTCGACTGCTGGATTTTCATTTGATGATGAAGGTTATTCTATTAAAGAAATTTAACATCTTTGGCTCAGGGGTTAATGCTGATGTGGATGAAAACCCAAAGATTTTCGGAAGAAAAACTTAGTAAAGTGTTAAACATGCCAGAGGAGGAGTTATGGTATGGAGATCTATGACACATTCCAGTATTAGTATTATAGAGGTTATAGATGGTATTATGAGTATTATAAGTACCTTGACATCTTGAACCAAAATTTGGCATCGTCAGCACAAAAAACGTAATATACAAAATAGTTTAAATTCTACTTGGATAATGATCCAAAGTATACTGTGCACAATGTTAGATTCTGGTTGTTATATAAGTGCCTAGAAGTAATTAAGGCATCATCTCAATTGCCAGATCATAATCCTGTTGAACATATTTAGCAGGACCTAGAATCAATTTGAAAACAGAGTGAAGATATCTTCGCAGCAGCACCTGGAAGCAGCGTTTCAAGAGAAGTGGCATAAAATAAGTCCAAATATAACAACAACAAAACAAACAAAAAAAAAGAAAAAAAACCACTTCTGTAGTCAATGCCCAAAAGATTAAGTAAAGTGATAAGTGTAAAGGTAATCCCACAAGTAGCAAAAACCAATGTAAGATTTTGTCATTTTGAGCCATTACTGAAAGTGTCCGATTATTTTTGTGAGAATATTTTTCCTCATTAAACAACCGATTTTTTAACTTAATTTCCATCTTTTCAAAAATATTGTTGCGTGCGTACGGGTTCGTTATGAAATGAATGCACAAGTCCGATGAAAAATGAACAAAAATTTATTATTATCACAACAGAAATGCTTAAATTTTCTCAAATTATCATGCAGTATTGCAATATCTCACAGTAGTTATCTTTTAACTACTTAAATGTACAATAGAACGTAATTCAAAACAGCTAAAGAACGCTAATCCGCGAATTCGCTATAATCAACAACGGCAGTTTTCTAAACAACAACAAACTAAGCAACTACTACAAACTGAGATGTTTTCCTCCTTTTATAAGATTTTAAAATCACGCGCTAGAATTTTCCAGCACTTTCTCGAAATCAAAAAGAGATATTTATTTATTTAACGCATGCGCTCTTGTATTTTTAATTTTTCCGGCTTAGCTTTCTTTTAATATTCGTCACGCGCTTCACTGTGCGAGAAATAAAACCATTTAATTTCTAATTAAACTAACATTAGCTTTTTAAATACTAAATTCGTAACAATATATTTATTATAAAAAAGTGTTGAAGTTATATATAATCAAAACAAAAGCTTTCTTTCTGTTTAAATGTTGGTTAACGAATACAAAAATTCAAAGGGTCTGATCATTTTTGTGAGCCACTATATATTGTGAAACATTCCTCAGATGACAACCATTGAATTTCATGCTGTTTGGGCATTGTAGGAATTACACTAGATGTGTATCGAGATGCTAGTGATGAAGTTTATCATCAAGAAATTCTTGCAGCTGTCTCACATGTGACCATCAGTAACAGTCTGACCATTAATTAGCATGTTTAAAGAAATAGGGCCCAGTCACTTCAAATACAATATAACTTGTTCACTGTGTAGTGGCTCACTGCTGCCCAATATCCAAAGTTCTGCTTATTGACATATCTGCTTAGATAAAAGTGTGCTTTATCAGACAGTATGAGGCGATCTTGTAATTGTGACATTTTATCAATCATTTGCCACAACTTCTTGCAAAATTCACTCCACTAACTCAAATCACAGAGAAGGAGCTGTTGAATTAGTTGGAATTTTAAAGAGCAGAAATTAAAAAATATTATGTAAAATATGCCAAATGATTAAAGGCATTAAGTGCAATGCAGTTGAATGGCAGTGAGCAAAATGATGAGAATTACTCTGAAAAGCTTGTGTAGCTTTGGCATATATTTTCAGATGTTTTTACTGTTTGAGGATGATTATTTGGCATGCTGGAACCATCTACGCATCCTGTGTCTAAATGTTGTAAGGTTGTTACAGTAGCAAAATTATTGTTTTTGAAGAAGGTAGTTCTCGACTCAGATATGGGCAACTGGAAGCCCAAATTAGGACTTTATTATCTATTTTTGTAAAATTTTAACAAAACTTGATTAACAAACTCAACTATTTCAAAGCGAGCAATGACAACACTATATGAAAAAAATATTTTTATCTCCAGCACGTGAGATAGTGTATTGGAAATTCTGAAGATATGCTCTTTTTAAATTATTTTGTGATACTGCTGTTGAATTGAATTTTAAGTGTGAAGAACATGATCTTTAACACGTTGAGTGCCACACTTATGTTTTAGGCAATTCCGTTCAGGCCACGTGCTTCGCTTAAGAGCACTGGTATTGTAGGGCCAGTGATTCGTATCACGGTAGAAGATAGCAACAAGTTGCGAAAAAGAAGACATTCCGTTGAACAAAAATGCAAGAATATCTAGAAAACAACAACATAAACTCCGAAGAAAACCGGGAAAAGCCTCTGAAGTACGAAAATATTGTAAATTATGTTATGATAAAAATGCAACAGAAGCTGGTAAAGTAATGGCTGGAAAAAAGACTAAAAGAGTGTTGTCACATTTTGTAATAGCTGTAATGGAGAACCGTTTTTATGTTTACCGTGTTTCAATGAAATCCCATGAATCAAAATCAAATCATGAATCAAAATTAAGTAAATTTTAAATAAATTTTGTGTAATTTCATAAAACAGCGTACATTTTATAGTT
Source organism: Stegodyphus dumicola (assembly GCF_044657685.1). Classification (NCBI taxonomy): domain Eukaryota; kingdom Metazoa; phylum Arthropoda; class Arachnida; order Araneae; family Eresidae; genus Stegodyphus; species Stegodyphus dumicola. The sequence continues at coordinate 94,500,258 of NC_140769.1, forward strand.
ATATATCATGTTACACGCTGTCAAGCCAGCGGCAGTCGACACGGCCTAAACAAAAAGGTCTAGTATCAGCCACAAATGACTGACGCGACCTAGACTGAAAGTTTAGTGCAGCCACAGATGGCTGACGCAGCCTAAACAGAAGATCTAGTGTCAGCCAAGGGTAGCTGATGCGGCCGAAACGGAAAATCTAGTGTCAGCCGCAGATGTCTGACACGGCCGAAACGGAAATTCTAGTGTCAGCCGCAGATGGCTGACACGGCCGAAACGGAAATTCTAGTGTCAGCCACAGATGGCCGAAACGGAAAATCTAGTGTCAGCCACAGATGGCTGACGTGGTGCTCAAGGTGTTAATAAATAAAGGTAACACATAAAACATTAAAAAAATACCCCTTTGGCCATAATAAAAAACCTGAAACTTTCAGACTTTTTTTTTAAAGAAAGGGTGTCACATCTTTTTGATGACCAGCAATAAGAGGTGCATTATCTGCACAGAAACAGTTTAATATAGGAATAAACTGAATTCACTCGATTCATTAATAATCATCTTTGAAATATTCTGACTAGCTGAGTAACTAAATACAAAACAGTACTTTTTATTTCATTTTTTGTCTTATTAAAAAGATTTGCAAGAATTGGGTACAACTTGTGATATGTTTTACTATTTCCATCAACAGACAAGGAGAAAGATCTTTTCAAAATACTTAACTTGGCAGACATTTGCCATCTCAATTTTTCTTTTGCTCTAGCACATATTTCTTTTCTGCATTTTAAGATATATTTTACCTAAACTGAACAGCAACATGATATACTAAAATTTACAAAAACAGGCTTTAAAAAGAAAGAAAAGGTTGATTTTTATCCAAATTTTCATTATTTGATTTATGTGTTATTTGAGATGCTTCACAATATTACTTTTTCCCTGTGCAGTATTATACAATGGCGTCTAAAATGGATAAGTATTTCCTTTGTATTATTCTTTAATACAAAGAAACTCCTCCTTTTAGGTTAGTGTAAAATATTGGGAATATTGTTTTTTAATAATTTAAACACAGATTTTAGGAAGCATTATCCTACACAATTTAATTCAATTTTCAGTCACAAATTCATATCAGATTTCCAGGTTGGCTTGACAAAAGTTTGCCTCTTTCCCCCCCCCAAAAAAAAATCACCAAATAAAAAATTATTTTAAAATGAGAAACTGGGCAGATATATTTTTAAATTTTTATACAATTTTAATGACATCACAACAATGCCAGTGTAGTGTACCTGTCAAAGAGTCCAGAACACATAATCATGATGTTATGAATTTTGTTTTTGGATAGCTAATTTTAGTACATTTAATATTGTTGCACTTCCCTGTGCAATGCAAATTTTAAGAGAAAGCTCTGCCGGAAAAGTAAAAATACAGGAGCACATGCCTTTAACATTGAGAAAATGGATATCTTGGTAATTTGTATTCAAATTGAATAAATGTAATTGACTACTATGTTAGCTGTAACCATAATTCCATCCTCTCATTGCTTTCCAGAAATCTTGAGAAGCAGAAATTACTCACGACTTGGTGATAACTGTAAAAGACCGAAGACGAGCATCTCAGTTCAGTTGTTTAGTTACTGTTGTTGCCAGTTGTAGTTCCATGTTAAACTAAGATAAGATAAATCAGACTTGGCTTTCTCTTTAGGTGATGCTTTGCATTGGGTTGTATTTTAACATTTTGAGTAGTTTGAAGTATAACTATCAATTATACTGCATGATATTGTGAACACTAGTATGAATATTTCGGAGGAAAATTCCATAGTTCTGATATATTTCTTTTGATAAGAATAAATTTTATTAACCTATTATCGGAATTGAACATTTAATCTATTACGAACCTATACACACACGACATAATTAGCACAACAATCTAATACATAAAAAATTCTCATGAGGATGCTTGTAAATTACCAACTCGAATATTACCGAGCCAAGTGTGTTTAAAAGCTGGTAAAATGGCAGTTAATTAAGAAACCTAGCAATGCACAGTGTCAGAATGTGGAAGTGATGAAATGGTTCAACATTTATTTCCACTCACTGTAAAAAATGGGTTCGTCTGATCATGATAATTCCAAAATATATTTGGTTAGAAATCACCATGATGGAAATAATTTTGGCATCTTTATAAAAATAACACAAAATTCATTTTAAAAAACTTACACAGATATTCATCAAATTTGGTACTCATGAGAATAATGGTGTAAGAGATAGTATTCCCTTGTAACAAATATACGTCCCAGATATTGTGAGCAAATTTAAATAAACATCATCATTACTTATCTTGTCCCAGTGCATCTATTGTATTATTATTTTAATAAGCAAATGTGTTTTGAAATATGTAGTGGACAATAATACTAAACATGTGGATGATATTATATAACTGTATTTCTTCAACAGAATGGGAAAAACTCAATACTTTTCTCCAACATTTTGATCAGTAATTATCCTGATGCTTCTAAAGTGAATTTTGAATATGCAATATTCTGTAACCATCATCAGCCGTCAAAGATTTTTCTAAATAATGAAGAACTAGATCAGAAACTATGGAAGTACAACAATCAATTAGCAGTATGTATATCTTTAATTATTTTGCCTAATTATATATATATATATATATATATATATATAATCACTTTACATTGTATGCATGCTATTGCAGAATAACGTGCTGCAGTAAAATTTTTATACTCTTTTATAATTCTCCAGCTGAGTGAACCAAGTGCTATTTCATACTCTTTTTTTTTTTTTAAATAACATTGCTCAGAAATTTTACTGTCAAATTAGCCTGAAATTTGAATTTGATTGATACATCTCTCAGCATTAGTACTCACTTAGACAAAATAAGCTTAAAATGATCTACTAGTAATTTGACAGTGGCCATAAAGAAACCGTGATTTACCTATAATTATTAAATCTGTATTTAGAATAATGATAGTAATTAAACTCTATCAAGATTTTATTAGTTACAGTACCAAAATAATAAAAAATATTTGTATATTTTAACCAAAAATGTCAGATGAAAGAAAAAGGAGGGATATTTTTCATTTAAAATAAGCTCTAATAAGTTTAATGAGAAATCCAAACAAATATTTTTCCATCTTGGTTTCTGAATCTAGAATATCACGGAGGACAATACTCTGCAACCAAAAATTAAAAAAGGGGCAGATTGACTGTTATTTCGTGGCTTTAGCTGATCTTAAATTTTATAGTAATATAGTGTATTTTATAATCTTCAGCTACTGGAACTTTATATCAGAATAGAAGTATAGCCAATCAATTTTATTTTACTTAAAAACTGACTCATTTTGCAGTTAATTAATTACAATAATATAGACAAAAACTAATACTGAAATAAAAACTTTCTGATATGAATTCAGATCCGAACCTATGGAATTTTATATTGAGTAATTCTGCTGTTGGAAATGAAGCACAAAATAAAAACAAATTAAAATGCCATGCATATTGTGCAAGTTTACCACACATTCATGGAAAGGGAGGCAATTAATGTTAAATTAACTGTATCATAAATTTGAGGTTTAAATGAATTAAAGTGAAATAACTATTTCAACATTTAAATTAGTTTTTCAAGCAATGGTAAACATGAAGACATACTCTTATTGAAAGAATAAATTGGTCATTTTAGCCTCCCAATTCTCAGATTTGCTTTGTCTTCATTTTAGAAAAACACCCCCCCTTGCAAAGAACAGATAGCATGTGCTTTACCGCATTTAATATTTAAAATCAACCTCACATAACTGGTTATTTCTCATGGCACTAGTAAAATTGTTATTAAATGTAACTTTTCAGTGCATAGGCATGTTTCTTAAATTTGGTACAGCATTTCTGTTGATCATAGATCTCTCGTCGAAGCCTCCCCTCCAAGCCCCTCATTCTATTATAAACTTACAACTGATTCTTTCATTCGACAGAAAATCTTGGAATTTCTCATTCGACAATAGTTTAGAGAAATGGTCGAGTTCCTTTTTTCCCTCTTAAAAGTTTCCACGTTGTCCGAATAAATTACTCGACAATTGCCTCTCTTAGATGTGAATCTTTTGAATGCCATCAAAAAAGAATCTGTTGAGAGATTCGGTACAAGTTCCAGATGTATGGCTCTAGTGATAGCGCATGTAAATAATGTTACATAGGCCTTTTTGACTTCCTTCGATGTTTTTTACGTAAATCGGTCCAGCAAAATCGATGCCAGACATGTAGAATGGTGGTGTCTCATTGATTCTGTCTTCTGAAAGTTGAGAAGTGGTCTGGTCAGCAGATTTCAATGAATATCTTTTACAAATAAGACACTTGTTTATTATTTTCTTGATAAATTGACGTCTTTTTGGGATCCAAAAGCGACTTTGAATTTCAACTAAGGTCATTGCTACTTCTCCATGCATCATTTTAAGATGTGCACTTTCTACTATCCAATTCGTTAGCCAGGAATCTCTTGAAAGAATTGCCGGATGTTTTTCATCATGTGACAAACTAGAATGTTTTAATCTTCCACCTGCTTTCAGTATCCCGTTCTGGTCTAAAAATGGATTAAAAAGATATAAAGATTATTTCTTTTCGACTTTATTCGCTCTCTTCAGAGACTCGATTTCTTTGGGATAGAAATGTTCTTCTTCAGATCGAATCTAATAATTTTCGGCATCTACTATTTCTTCAGTCGTTAATGAACCTGTCAAATGGTTAGTTTTCCTAATTTTGCCAATGAATCGCTTCATCCAACCAGTTATTCTCAACAATTTTCTTAAATTACCATATTTTGAGATGTCTATAAGCCTTTATTCAACTGCTGTGCACACAAATTCATAAATATCATTAATATTCTTGCGGTATTCTAATTCTTCTTCAGTGACAGGTTTCTCCTCATTCTGTCGCGGCTACAATTCAGATGACATTCTAAGCCATTCTGGTCCTTGAAACCAGATAGGATTGTTTTTCAGCTCATGAAGTTTAGCTCCTCTTGAAGCCAAATTAGCGGGATTACATTTACCAGGGCAATAATGCCAATTTTCCAGAGATGTTAAATTTTGTATTTCCTGAATACGATTTTTAACGAAAGGCTTAAATTTCTTTGCACAGTCTTTTATCCAGAAAAGTGTGATTTTCGAATCAGTCCAAAAAAAAAAAAAAAAAAAAGAAAGTTGTAACTTTAGTGATGCTAGTACCTAATTTGGCTGACAAAAGAGCTCCCATTAGTTCCATCCTAGGTAAGGTGAGCAGTTTTAAAGGCGCTATTCTAGTCTTTGAAGCAACAAAAACTGTAAATATTTGTTCATTGTTAGAAATTATACGCAGATACGCTACCGTACCATACGCCTTTATGCTAGCATCAGAAAAACAGTGCAGTTCAATCCACTATTACCGATAGCAGAAAAATAATATCGTGGAATACCGATTTCGTCCAAATTGGAAACTTCTTTGCACCATGTTTTCCATGCAGAACATAAGCTTTCTGGTAGTTCATCATTCCAATCTAAAGCAAGTGTCCAAATTTGCTGCAATATGATTTTGACTCTAAGTACAAATGGGGATAATAGACCTACAGGATCAAAAATTCATCCTATTGCTTGTAGGACAAAACATTTAGTATTAACTTGTTTTGATAGAAATGTTATCAAATTTTTTACATCAAAGTAAATTCTGTCACTTTGGTTGTCCCAAGCGACTCCTAACACTTTCAATGGAGGATTTCTAGCTTCCGAAACATGAGGAGATTCCTCGGATTCAGTGCTTTCTTTAATCCATAATTCGTGCAGTTCTTGATAATTGGTGTGCCATTTATGTAGAAGCATACTAGCATCTCTAAAAATGCTGACGCATTCTAAACTGGTATTGAAAGCAAGTTCAACGTTTTGGTGTCCTCCAATGATGTCATCTACATAAATGTGATCATTTAGAAATTCACAAGTGGCAGGGTAGGTTTTCTCATATTGTTTCAAATAGTGTTAAATGGTTGCAGCCAGTAAAAACGGACTGCTATTTATACCAAATAACACACATGTGAACCGATAAGTTATAAAATTTTGTGGATCATCGAATGGGTTTTTAGTAAACAGAAAACACGTTACATCTCTGTCCTTATCTACTTCTATCTGAAGAAAAGCCTGCTTTATGTCACTTGTAAATGCTACAGGATGATGCCTGAAGGCCAACAGAAGTTGAAGAAGGTCAGGATACAAATTTGGACCAATATACAAGCAGTCATTTAACGAGATTTCACCAGGTCCATGTGAAGACGCGTCGAATACGATATGTAGTTTACTAGTAGTTCGATCACTACGAACGATTTCTCTGTGAGGCAAATAAAATGTGATTTGAGATTCACTATCAACAGTGTCTGGAACTGGTTCAATGATGTTTTGTTGTAAATAATCTTCTAGAACTGTTTGGTACGAATAAAAGAGTTCAGGGTTATTCAGAAATCGCTTTACAAGTTTCTCAAATCGTTTCAGCACAATCGCTTTATAGTCATGTAAATCATATTTTCTAATAAACTTCCATGGCAGCCTAACCTCGTAACGAGAAATTTTGTATAAAATTTTCGATTCGAATTTGTCCATTATAGTATTGTCTAAAGGGTGGGATGATTCATTTTCAGGTTTTATACCTAAACTTTCACGCTCCCAAAATTTCTTTATCTGATCAGATATTATATCTTCCTCAACTATGATATTAAAGTCTGTGGACGTGTGTGTTGTACCTTTCGTGTAACCTAGCAGAGACCAACCGAATAACATTTCAGCAGCTACTAAATGTTTGTTTATACGCTTAAGTTTTCCAGTCACTATATCATAATAATGATCAGCTCCTATCAAAAGAGTAATTTTTTCTTTGCAATCCCAAGAGTCTGCGAGTTGTAAACCTTTTAAATGTTTGCCTAAAATGTGTCTATCCAGATTAGGAGGTGGTAAATCAGAACTTGAAATTCGTTCAGTCACGAGAGCTTCAATTTCGATTTTCAAATTTGGTGTTTCCTTGTTCTGTAATTTTATTTTAACAACGTCAAATGGTTTTCTAATGGGTGTTTTATTTCCAAACGTAAATACCGAACGTAGTAAAATGAAACGTAAGTAAAACGTAAATAGTCTCTGTTTGAATAACAGGAAGTTTCAATTTATCCGCGATTTCTTTGCTTAAGAAGGAATGCATACTACCTGAATCCTGTAGAGCTCTAATTAAAACCGACTACGTATTCGTTCGAAGTGTTACGCAACACGTTTGAAGCGAAATAGTTTTAATTTTGCTGAGTGAGAATGCTGAGAGAACATGCGAATCCTCTATACTTTTATTTTTTAATTTTGTTCTTTCTCAGCGCGAAAGCATATTGAACGGTTATGTCGACATTTGCACTTGGAGCAGATGAGATCGCTTCGACATTGCTTTACGCGGTGGTTTGATATCAGACAAAGGCAACATCTTGCATATTTACGTAATAAATTTCTCTTCTCATCAACTGTCAGTGACTCACAGTCTTCAGTAATATGTTTGGATGTATTACAAAACAGACACAAATTAGTAGTTTTGTTTTCTTTAACCGGCGCCAGCAGTTGCTGAGTGGAATGGGTGATACTCCCTTTCCCACCCTTCTCTTTATAAACACAGGAAGTGCTTTCTGATTTATGAGTGGAGAGCAAAAGATGGCTTTTCTTGCGACTTTCCAATTCTAAACGAACAAATTGCAATAATTCGTCAACATTAAAAAAAAGATGACGAATCCGTTTTACGATTGAATTCTAAGGTTATATCAGTATCAGACAGCAGTTTTTTCATTATGGCTGGAATCTACATATAACTGTACTTATCCGGCGTGACTTCTAATGATTTCAAGCTGCGTATTTCTATACTGTCACAAAGCATGCAAAGTTTTACAGTGTCACTGGATTTGGTTACTGGGATAAGATTCAGGAGTTTTTGCATGTGTGAATTTATGATTATATCTTTCCTGCCAAACCTGTTTTTAAGTATTTCAATAACTTCATCATAATTTGGTTCCGAAATACAAAAACCTTCTATCGCATTTGCAGCGTTGCCGCATAAGTACGATTTTAAACAATTAAATTTTTCGATCTTTGTTAAAGATTCATTATCATGGATTGCTGCTTTTAAAGAGTTCCAAAAACTTATCCACTGCGTATAATCTCCATAGAATTTAGCAATGGTCAATTTTGGCAGACGCGTACATTTATTGCTTTCAATTTTAGAATTAGTTTTGTTAAGAGAGTTTTCATTATCTGAATTCGTTACTCTATTTAATTCTTTCAGTTTTTTATTTGCTCTGAATTGCCATAACTGAATTTTCTCTTCGTATTCGATACAAGATAGTATTTCTGTTTCAAACTCTTCGGCCTCTTAATTTCAAGTCACGCTCTGTCTGTGCATCTAATTCACTCAGAGTTTTCGATTTCGTGATTAATTGGTCTAAACTTTCTTCTAACGTATTTGTATTATCACTACATCTTTGTCTTTATCGTAACTTGTTATTTACATACCTGCCAACTTTTACGAATTTTTCGTAATTTTTACGAAAATGCGTTTGTCTTTACGATTTTACGATCGTAATCCATTTTTTACTATTTTCTTCCTTTTTCAAGTGTTTTATATGATTTTTGTCGAAATTTTAGAATTTTTCGCCAATTGCATCGTGTTTTACCGCCAACTACCGACTACTTCGAATCCAGTAATCTGCGGTTTCTCCCAACTCGCTGCTTAACCAGCCAATCCAATGCGCTGAACTTGTTTCTCCCACTCTTTTCTTTGTGGGCGCCAAATTATTTTTTTCACGTTTGCTTCAGCAGCAAGGGAATTACTCAGTGAGCGTGGATTGTCGCATTCTGTTTTTTCCTTTTTTTTTGTTTGCACGTGCTACGAATTTTCTTAATACGTCGTTGTTACAAAATGAGTTAAAAAAAAATGTATTCTCAATATTTTTGGCCTGCATACAAAGCCGAATTTCCAACAATTAAAGAATCCTTCAAAGGAGATAACTATGCATTTTGCAACGTGTGCGTGTGTGACTTCATAATAAGTCACAGTGGAAGAAGCGACATTGTGAAGCATGTTAAGTCTAAAAGCATGAAGTTAATGCTTCGGCTTCGACAACGTTAAAGAAGGTGGATGATTTTTTTTCAAATTCGGCTACGAATTCGGATGCCGATGTCATTTTGGCAGAGTGTTTGTTTACTGCATTCCTCATCGAACACAAGGTGCAGCTAAGCGCTGCCGATCACGCCGGTCAACTTTTCAGACGGATGTTTCCCGACTCCAAGATTGCTCAGAAATATGCTTCTGCTCGCACGAAAACATCTTCTATTGTGAACGAAATTGCTTGCGATGCAAAAAGTAAAACGATAGCTGCACTCTAGAATTCAGCATTTTCGGTGTCAATCGATGGCAGCAACGACAGCGACTGGAAGCTTTATCTCAGCATTGTCACATATTTCTGTGATGTTTCTAATGAAATGAAAACTCATCTTTTGCGTCTTCCATTGTTAAATGGACTGGGGAAAATATTGCCTCCTTGGTAATTAATGAGTTGAAACAACTTAACATCCAAATATCAAACTGCATTTCATTTGGTGCAGATAATGCTCATGTCATGGTGGGTGACAAAAAGGGTGTAACCTCTTTCTTCAAAAAAGAACAAAATTAATTAATTGTTATTGGATGCCCATGCCACTTAATTAATTTGGCAGCAGAAAAAGCTGCAGCTGCTTTACCATTAAACATTGACCAGCTTCTGATTGATGTGTTTTTCTATCTGGAAAAAAGTGTAAAAAGAAAAGAAAACTTAAAGAATTTCCAAGAACTGTGCTCTGATGAAACGAGAAAAATTCTGAAGCATGTATGCACGAGATGGTTATCCTTAGGCAGAGCGCTAGGTAGGTTTATTGAACAGTGGGATGCATTGCTAAAATATTTCCACGAAGAGACCAAAATGAAACCACAGATCCCATCAAATTTGTCGGTATATAAGATTCCGAAAACCAACTTTGCTTCTAATCAAAATGCTTTAAAAGGGAAAAGCCAACACACAGAATCAAACCCTTTAAAAAGAAAATGCTTAGAAGACTCCTCAAAGGACAACTTTGTTAAAGAAGTTGAAGGGAAGAAGAAACAGTCTTCCATCAGCCGGGAGGAAAGGATTTTCTATCTTGTTTCTTCAGATTTGAACAAAGCATATTGTAGTTTTGTGTTAAGTACCATTAAGATTTTTGAAAGTGTAAATACCCTTCTACAATCAGCTTCGCCAAAATCTCCCCTGCTTATCCAAATTATTAATGATCTTTTAAAAGAACTTTATACTAAATTTGTAAAACCGTCCGTTGTGAAAAACAGTGTGTTGATTCGTGTTGCCTATAATAGTTTGGCAAATCAAGAGGATGACAATGATCATATAATTGGAAATCAAACCAGGGAATTTGTAAATTCTTTGAAAGATCATGAGAAAAAAGAATTTTTTCAATGTGTTAGAAAGTACTTTTCCTCAGCCTGTGATTACATTGTAAGGAAGTTTCCTTTGCAAAATGAAGTTCTTTTAAATGCTGAAGTGGCAAATTTGAAACAAATTGAAAATTCATCTTTTGAAAAGATTCGTTTTTTTATTGATAAATTTCCATTTGTGTTAACAATTAAAGAAAATGAATGCCATAATGATGCTTTAGATGAACTACAGAACCAATTTTCTGCTGCACAGTTTGAAGACTTTGCCAGTTCTGGAGAAGATAGACTTGATGTCCTCGTTGGTACCTTAAAAAGAATAAAAAGAGCTGATGGAACACCAAAATATGATAGACTAGCAAGAGTTTTATGTGCTATTCTCGTAATTACACACAGTAATGCTGAGTGCGAGAGAGTCTTCAGTGTTGTGAAGAAAAACAAAACTATGTTTCGTTTTTCAATTTCACCAAAAACTCTAGAAAACATTTTAATTGCTAAATGTTATGAGGAAACTAATTGTTATGACAGGAAATTTTCCAAAGAATAAGGCTAAAGCCAAAAAATGCACTCTAAATTCATTGCAATAATTTTTTTGTGTAACATTAAGTTCTTGTTTTATGTTTCCTAATAAATTTTTTAGTTACTACTTAATTGAGATTTACTAACGTAAGTACAATTTTCTTTTTTATATTTGTATAAATTATTATTTTTTTAATATCAAAGCATGATATTAATTCTTCATGTTCTTCTGAATTTTGGAGAAATCTTCTGAATTTGGGGGAGAAATCTTCTGAATTTTTATCTTTAGAGGTTGGCAGGTATGTATTTACACAAATGCAACAATTTTACTGCCAAGGTATACCACAATTGTCTATAATCATTCATTCATTTTCAATAATGTACTCGCGTATTTGAATAAGTGTTGTCTTAAGTGTTCTCTAGATCATGGTGGACGTGGTGCTATACTAATTAACCGTATCATAGAGGCATAGTGCCCACGTCCCCCGTTCCTTATCCTTATCCTTAATGTATTTGTATCAATTTCTTCTTTATTCAATTCCGATTCGATTTTTTTTAGAATCTTAGACACGGTGGTCCTGATAACTTTTCTTTTCGATTTTAATTTAGCAGCAGACTCTTCCGCCATAGTTACTCTACAAATTAGAAAATTTAGTCTTACCTTTTGCTGACTTCGCACACTTGCAATGTGCTAAATCCAATTCTTTACGGCCTTATGCACCAGCTGTTTCAAAATATTCTAAGATTGCTATAAATCGACATCAATCACTTTTAAAATGTAACTTTTAATATGTACAATATTTACAGATCAGTGATCAAAACATGGTGGTTCAGTTGACAAACAAATCTATATGCTTTCATAATCGAAAACTTTTAAATAGAAACCGAAGTGTTCCTAATCAAATAGTGTCTATAGAAATTACTAGCGTCTACGGGAAGAAGTAAACTTTTGGGATTGTGATCTGATCCTTCCGTGCGCATCTCAATTTGCACATATGCTGCCGTGCACTTCGTGAAATTTTGTTTATTTACACGAAGTACAGTGTGGTTTGATGTATTTAATTATGGCAAAGCATACGAGGGCTATCTGCCTAAGGGGAGGGATGCCTTCGTGGAGGACTTTCTAAGGGAAACTGGCTCGCATACACGTAACACATGGGGAAAACCATGAAAATGCCCATGCAGCCAGCCCGTTAACGGGATTCGAACCTCGGACCAAACTACCAGTGTTCAGCGACTTTACTGCTCGGCCGCTGGTTGGCCATTCCTGTGGTTTGGAAATTTGCGTCATGTGTTGAGAATGGATGAATTTGTATTACATCTGTATTTGATCTACAGTGAATACAGTCGAATTAATAAATCAGTGTTTTTTTTAAAGAAATTAATTTATGCTTGGAGATAAAGAAAAATAAAATTTTTGCTAAAGAAAGTTATTAAGTAGTGTACTTTTCATTAAAAACATTTATTTCTTTTATACATTAAATTAATTATATACAATAAATAATAATGAAATATTACCTATGACTGTTGTTAATTAAGCATGCCTATTTTCTGGAAATTATTGCTTAAAATGTGCAAATAATGAGGAAATATACTTTATGCTAGTTTTTTTCTTAGCAGGTAATTACAGGACCATGATAGAGAGTGCCTATTATTTGTTCCTAAAATTTCTTTATTGCTTATACTATGCTTATGCGTTAAAGGGTATTAAAAAGCTTATTTACGACACACATGAGCACATTCTGTTGCATCAGCTATGTGATAAATTGATGTTACCACTGGTATTTGGTGTTGCAACTGGCATTTCAACTATGAATTGAACTATTGACATTTCATAATCTGTACAAGAGCAATGAAGTGCACTGTTTTTCCATATATCCTGAACGTACTGTATTTTAATTATATTGTTACGTATTTGGTATTTAAAAAGCTAATTTAGTTCAATTATAAATTAAATGGTTTTATTTCTCGCGCACTGCAGCGCATGACGAATATTAAAAGAAAGCTAAGCCGGAAAATTGAAAATACGAGAGCGCATGCAATAAATAAATAAATATCTCTTTTTGATTTCGAGAAAGTACTGGAAAATTCTAGCGTGTGATTTTAAAAATCTTATAAAAGGAGGAAAACATCTCAGTTCGTAGTAGTTGCTTAGTTTGTTGTTGTTTAGAAAACTGTTCTTGTTGATTGTAGCGAATTCGCGGATTAGCTTTCTTTAGCTGTTTTGAATTACATTCTATTGGACATTTGAGTAGTTAAAAGATAACTACTGTGAGATATTGTAATACTGCATGATAATTTGAGAAAATTTAAGCATTTAATAATAATAATATAATAATAATAAATTTTTGTTCATTTTTCTTCGGGCTTGTGCATTCATTTCATAACGAACCCGTACGCACGCAACAATATCATTAAGTCGTGCATGTGAGACAAATGCATTAAATTGTTAATACGATAGTGTGAAAACAAGAAAATTAAAGTCAATTTCCTTGAAAAAACTGTTACTTTTTGGGAAAAAAAAATACTTCAACAATGTCAAGCTAATAATGCCTAAGTATTATTTGTGATAATTTATCATTTTAAAAGAGGTATATTATATGTCAAGGACAAGGTTGGCAAAGAAAGTATAAGAATTCTTTCTGTAACTTAACATGATTCACTACTCAGTATTAAAATAAAGAGGATTATCAATCCTTGAATAACATGTTTTTATGTACATCATCTTATTGGACAGTTGCTGGCAATGAATCAACTGTCTGTGTAACAGCTGGTGAACAAGGTGCTCAGAATTATCATTGATGCTCTGTGTTTTGTCTTAAAAAACATACATCAACCTGGATTTTAAAATTAAATTAATAGACCATGAGACTTTAATAGAAGTATCTAATTTTAAAAGAACTGTAAGAGCCATAGCTGCAGTTTACTTAATAATTCAGATATTTGTGATTTTATCATTGAGGAGCCTTTCAATGGCTAAGGATTATGTAACGTAACATTATAGTAGTAGACTACAGTTAGTAAATTTGCAGCATTTTTATTGCTAGTTCATAGTTAAGATGTTAGTCAGGTTGAATATTAGCTATAACATTCTACTTGAACTACCTACAGTAAATCGATCTTGCATGTATTTTCACTTACTGTCTCCAGAGGCAGTATTTTTTGTTTACATCCACAGCTCTTTGATATTATTTTTTTCCACACATGACAGTTCAACAAAAATCGAAAACCGGGGACTCTTCTACATAAAAGAAACATTCAGTTGTTGGATGGATAATAGTAATTTGTACAGTTTGGTGGCATTTATGTAAAAATCATGTGTTGGTTACTTTTCAATAACTTGCAACAGTGATTTTGATTATAAATTTGTTTTATGAAATTCTAAGCTACTGGATAACAAAAATATAGATTTTAGCAAAATGTTATGCGTAAAGAATGAAAAATACCTTAAGATACATTTAAAACGTCAAAATTTCGGAAAAATATAACACTCTAAACCTCAGTTTCCTTACAACTAAGTAGTATTAAGCGTGAAAATTTGTATAATTTATATGTTTTTAATTACTTTTACGATGTATGCATTTGTGAATTCAGATCAATTAGTTGTTTTAACTGTTTTAAAAAATGAAGCAATATTATGCAGAGTAAGGAAATCAAGATTGTGATCCGATGACAATGAGATTAATGTTTAAATGTGAAATGGAACGTTGTTATTTATTATATTATCAGAGAACTATTAAACTGGGCATAATTACTAAGGAAGGTATTGAATGCTACGCAAAAATATGTTTACTAGAAAATTTGAATTTGATAATGAATGTATCCAAACACATGCTTTGAGTCAAAAGTTTGAAACTTGATGGCTGAGTGTAAATATAAAATAATGGATGTTTAAATACTTTGTAATTAGACACATAGGTCAGGTTAAGCTTTTTAAATAAGGTAAGGCTATATGCCTAAAGGAAAATATGCCTTCATGGAGGAATTTCAAGGCAAAATGAGTGCATATTAGAAAATAATATATCTAATTTTCATTCAATTTATACATATTTCATATGTAAAAAATTCTGATATATGCTACATTACTGTTAATTACTTTACTTGAAAAATATAGTGAATACACAGAAATTAAAGATTTGCACATTCCGAAAAATATTAAATATATGAGTATGCATTATCCTTGTAAAAAGCATGTATTTGCCTTTAACAAAGTACATAAATATTTATTAAATTATTATAAATGTATTTGGAAATTAAGGATTTATTCTTTCATAAACTCCTGTGAACGTTACTGTGAAGAAATCTAGTTATTAAATATATCTAAATTTATAATGATTATAAATATTATCTAAATATATAATAACCTTAACATTTAATTGTAAACATAAATTGAAATTTTTTAGCAGGAATTTTTCGTACTGGAAAGCAATCTGTTAAAAAGTGCTGTAAAGCACAGTCTACAAGATGCGTACTTAATTTTATATATCAAATGCCTGGCCATTGACCATTAAAGTGCAGAGCACACGTCCAGATGAGCAATGTCCAAGACTTGCCCAGAATCACACAAAGTACATACAAGTGAGACAGACAGATGTGTACTTAAGGAGTTAGTAAAAATTAATTTTTAGAATATGTATTGTTGAAATTAAGGATATAAAAAATATAATAAGTATCAAAAGAATTCTTTCCTTACATTTTTGTAATAAATCAGTTACAAGTTTTAAACAATATTAAAAATAAACTTTTTTAATCCCTTTAAAAATTACTCATAGAATTAAAGTACATGGAAATCAGTGCAATATTTAGCATATTTCACTATGGAAATAACTGCTCTAATTTGAAATTAACTGAACAGAGCATTAATTATAAAGTAACTCTGATTTTTAAAGGATGTCTCAGAAGCTAAAAAATTATTCTGCATTTGAGAAAGTATTTCAGGAAGAAGCTCTGTAAATAGGAAAGAAATAATGCATAATTTTGATTTTAGTAATAATAATGCATAATTTTCTTTGATCTTAATTTTTGAAATCATTGACCAAATAAAATGAAATTACCTTAAAATTTCTTTGTAATGTAATTAACAAAAACTTGTGAAAATATTTAGTTAAAATTAAACTTTTCTGGGAAAGTATAGCATTTAATTCCGCTCAGAATAAAACATTGTTTTAAAATGTTTTCTTTTTACATACTTACGACTTTGAAATATTACAGAAAAAGAAAATATTTACATTTATATGTATATTTATGATGTAATTACAAAATGTTTATGGCCGATTATGTTAAAACCTATTGATCTTAATGGATAGTCACTGAATACTTTGGTCTCTATGAAACATGCACTACTGCTTCAGGGCAGTACATGAGGAAAACCAGTTAAGACCTCTCCTCTTATTTCTACCTCCATGATTTAAATTGAGGATTTTGGATCTTCAGAGAGTGTTTCTGGCATCTGTTTTGGATTGTCACATTCTTCCAGCTCTAGTAGAATTAAAAGTATCAGCTTTGTGTTCTTATGCCACCGATACTTTAATCTGATGTGCCAGTAAATTAGTGGATAGCTTAATAATTAACTATGTAGTCTTAGACTACTGATCAATGTTTTTAATTAATTTGATTGTTTGCATTTATTTGCATCGCCACTAGCCGTGGTTATGCTCTAAGTTCAGGCCATGTTCTGTTTTGTTAAAAGTTCAGTTTAAATAAAAAGGTTGTTTTAAAATCTTTCATAAAGCTTTGTCATACTATCTCAAGTGATAATTATATTAGGGTTATAAGACTAAAATTCCAAAATTTTTAAAAAAGTTAATAGGGACAGAGCTTAAATTGCACCGGAGCCTGGCTCTGGTACTTCTTAGTTTTTGGAATAAATCATAAATTTAGCCGGAGCCCTAAATAAGAAGGCTCCGGCACTTCTTTTATGTAACTGAACAAAAATTTGATCTCAAAAATTTTATTTTTTGCAATAAAACTGTATTACAAATCGCTATTTAATTTTTAATTTATCTCTTTACATTTTACTTAATTTTAATTACTGTAATAATTTAGCTATTTTAATAATAATTTATTTAATTAATAATAATCATTAATTAAAAATAATCAGCAACTATTAATATTAATTAATTAGGTATTAATTAAATATTTAGTTTTAAAATCATTAATGATTGTAACAGTCATTTTATTTATTTATTCACTTCATGACATATCATTCATGACAGTCTTGCTTAGGGCTTTGGCACTTCTAAGTTTAGAAATTAAGCCCTGAATAATTTTTTAACTATAGAGACTTGATTAGTAACCTTCACCAGCAGTTTAATAGCCAGTTAATTGTTGTTGCCAAAGTAATTTTGTCATGATTTGAACATGGTTATCTTCCATTGTCGGGGTTGTTCCTAGTGCGGGTGCAGTTGTAAAATTACGCATCAGCTGGACACTCGCGATACCACGACTAAATATTTTAAATTCATTAAATTCGTTGTACTTGTCACATGTAAATACTTTTTATACAATTTGTCACATAAAAGTACTTAATGAATATGAAATAAAAATTCAACTAATCATTAAGAATTTTTTTTTTTTTTTTTTTAAATTTGGGCACTCTATTCTTAGGAAAGTACACATGCAGCCAATGGCCTAGGGACGGGGTCCACTGGTGTAAATCTGTGGTATTAGTCTAGCTGACAAGTATTTCATATTTCTGGTGTATAACTCTCAAGCTACCTTCTGCAGTAGAATTGCTTAAAAGTAAGAATGAAACAGGGATAACACAGAGCAACATATGTCATTCATTTGCTGCACAAAATATAACTCAAGATATTTGAAGTTAAAGCTCAGTTATATTTACTGCATTGCAACATGTCGAGAGAAAGGCAATTTTTATCCTTACCATCCTACACCAGAGATGGCAACCACAGCTTTTACTTTTTATACAGCAACTACAGAAAAGTATATCATTTTTAATAAAATTTCCAGCAAGTCTGTAAATTACTTCCAGAGAACAGGCTCTAAACAATAATGATATGGCTAATATGAGCTCTAAAACAATCATGCATACTGCTTTATTTCAAGCCTTTCACATTAACTACTACAGACAGCAAACTTAATATTGAAGCAAATAGACATAGAAGATACATAAATTCTAGTGATCTGTGTGCTCTAATGCATACCAATGATTGTGAGATGTTACTTAGGGTTATCACGTTTTAGGTTTGAAAATACTAGACTGTAGGAGTCTGCAGGAAACAGGAAAATGAACACTTGCCCCCTCCTCCAGAATTGAGTAAAAAATATATTTTTGCATCAATATAATGTTGTATATATCATAATCTGCTATAAAACTTTCAAAATGTGTGCGTGTGGCTATGGCAAAGCCTCGAGGGCTATCTGCTAAGGGGAGAGATGCCTTCGTGGAGGACTTTCTAAGGAAAACTGGCTCGTATACATGCTACACATGGGGAAAAGCACAAAAACGCCCATGCAGCCAGCCTGTTCACGGGATTCGAACCTTGGACCGAACTACCAGTGTTCAGTGACCTTAGCGCTCGCTTGGGCGCTGGTGGGCCCAAAAACCTTCAAATTAAGTAGTTAAACAACAATGTGTTGATTTGATTGTTGGAACTGGAATATGACAAAGATCATGTGGGGGAAGAAATACCTTCATGGAAGACTTTTGAATCAAAACTAGTTTGTTGGTTTAGTTTATTTTATTATGACAAAGCACTTGATGGCTAGCTGCCTAAGGGGAGGGATGCCTTTGTGGAGGACATTCTAAGGGAAACTGGCTTGTATACACATTACACATGGGGAAAAACATGGAAATGCCCATGCAGCCAGCCCGTTTGAGGGACTTGAACCTCGGACCAAACTACCAGCGTTCAGTGACTTTACGCATGTGACTTACGCATGTTCAGTGACTTTAACACATGTGTATCATGTATGCAGTATCTTCTGGATGGAAACGAGAATAGAGCGGGCTAAGCCCGCACAAATCTGCTGATCACTGGTAGTTCGATCCAACTTTCGAATCCCGGCGAATGGGCTGCCTCCATGTATGTTTTCATGATTTTCCGCAATGTGTATGCAGTATCTTTTGGATGCATACGTGAATAAAGCGGGCGCAGCCTGGGTAAAATCGCTGGACACTGGTTGTTCGGACGAACTTTGGAATAAAGGCCAACGGGCTGGCTCTATGAGTGTTTTCGTGATTTTCCGCATGCGTGTCGTGTATGCAATATATTCTGGATGCATACTTTAATAGTGCAGCCCGCACAAAACCGCCGGACACTGGCAGTTCGGTTCAACTTTCGAATCCCGGCCAGCGGGCTGGGAGCATGGGTGTTTTCGTATGTGTAACGTGTATGCAGTATCTTCTCGATGCATACGTGAATAAAGTGGGGGAAGACGCGCAAAACCCCTGAACACTGGTAGTTCGGTCCAACTTTCGAATACCTTCAAAATTGAATATGGGAATTCTTTTAGAAACGAACAATGATAAGCGGGCTTGCCCGCTAGTTTATACATATATAGTCTGATCCCAACTTCTGTAGAAAGTGCCTCTGGGAGTCATTCATTTTCATTTATGCGAAATCATCATTTTAAAATTCAGGATAACTTTCTAAAATTCTATTTTGAGGCTTGTAAAATAAAATACAGTTGTTATCCTCACTAGTAATTTCATTAACATTTATACAATCATTTTTATGCTTTACAGCATTTGACTGTAGATTATAAGAATTTTCGGTACTCTTCTGTTACTGGCACCAGATTCAGAAATGTATGGGCATATATGCGTGTGTGTATACACACACAGACATTCATAGTACACATATATATGCATACATGAACGCATCCATCCAGCCATACATGCATACATGTCTGAATTGGTCCTGATAACGGAAGAGTACCGAATTTTCAATATTCCATAAATCATTTTGTCAAAAGATGCAATCTCCCAAGCCCAGTATTATATACAAAATCTTGAATGAAGAGACTTTTCCAGCAATTTAAGTTACATAAATTAACATTAGAACGGCTTAACTGCTATTCTAATTTTGTAAGTGACAGATGCCCTATACCCTTTCTATGACTTGCAATGGGTTTTTCTATATAAGCAGTACATTTTCCATTATTAAACTGGCTTACTTTACTGGGCAATGAGCATTAATTTTGTTACTCCCTTGTATTTTTAAATGTCTCATGCCTTGCACTTTAGATATAGTATAATGTCCTGAATGATGGCATACAAAATAAATATCTTTTACATGCAATTGGTCATGTTCTTTTGTAAATTAAAAAAAATTAGATTGTTTCCATTTCAAAATTCTCCTTCCACAACATGAAATCATTAAACACAGAGAAATCTCTTTTCTTTTTTTTCAGTGACTATTTCATGTTCCATTTGCAAATGTAATGAAAAGTTTTCCTTTGGAAAACATTCACTGTATAATGGGCATTTATATAATATTTTTATGATGAACACTCAAGGGCAGTAAATGCACTATCTGATTGTGAAAATTATAAATTTTTATTATTGTTGAACTGACGACTATATAAACTGCATTTAAATTGGAAAACTTTATTTTTACTTGCTTTGAGTAATGTTGTTTGTTGTGACATATGCAATTTCATGCAGTGACATTTTAGATTGCTGTTATTTGAGAAACTTTTTTTTTTTTTTTTTTTTTTTTGGAATCAGGGCAGCTAAAAGTTTTTTGAAGTTATACTGGATTTTGGAGCAAGAGTATATGAAATCGAATTACCATTGACGACTTCATAAAATGCATGATCTGAATTTGAATTAGATATTTCAGCAGTAGAAATATGCTTTTTATTGGAATGCATGTTCTTCAAATGATGCTATAAATGGCTGGCATTTGAAAAACACTTTTTGCAAATAGAACAGTTGAAAGATTTTGAAATTATAGTTTTCTGAAAGTTTGCGGCACCCAATGAACTGGAAGTTGATCTGTCAGCACTATCCTTATCTTCAGGGCAGATGTTTTTATTTTATTCGGCTTATAATTCCTTACTAAGTATTTCATCTCGATGTACTGTCTTTGATATGATTTAAATCAAATTCCTAGTCATTATAAATATCACCAATACAAATCAAATAGTTTTCTGGTTGCAATTTTCTAATTTCGGCTATGCATAATGTATGCTTTACGCATGCGCACGTTGAAAGAAATGTTTAATAAAGTAAACAAATAAATATTAAGCTTTTTTTTTTTGTATAGTTTGATACCCTTTAGATCATAATTGCTCTTTATTTCATAAATTATGGTTTCATATTTTTAATTTTATAATTTCAGCATGCCATCTTACCAGATTTAAACTGATGATCTATAATACGGAATCGCCAAAGTCCCGACGAGTCCGGATTAAAGACTTTTAACTGTATATACATTCTTACAAATACCACAAAAAATATTCTAAGCCGTATATATATGGCCTTTCCGCTTAGATGGTTAAATTAAAACTAAATTGTACAATCTTTGACTACTATTCCACATTTTTAGTTTGAATTTGACTGTTCTTGTTTAATTATGTCACCGTGAGCTGTAATTGATTTTGTTAGCATCAGAACATGCCTTTAAGTTCTTTTTAAATAAGAGGCTTATTTAAACCTTTGTCTGATATTGCAGTTACTTTCAGAAATAGCGATAACATGCTTCACGTCTGTCAAGGGGTTTGGACTATTTAACTTTAACCAGATCAAATAAACCCTCATAGGTACATTGTGGAGAGGTTGATAAATTAGGAGATAAAGCACGCAGAAACTAGCAAGAGCATTGGTTTTTGCATATTGAGACAAATCTCTAATTGTTAGAAAAGGTGCTTAAAGAGAAGGAAGATATAAACTAACCAAAATGTCTGGTAAGGCTTCAAATTAAAATGACGAATAAATATCTTGTTGAGTGTTGTTGTAACAAAACATAAATGTTTTGTAGCTTTTAATGTGTAATTA
The DNA here is from genome assembly GCF_044657685.1 of Stegodyphus dumicola. Taxonomy (NCBI): domain Eukaryota; kingdom Metazoa; phylum Arthropoda; class Arachnida; order Araneae; family Eresidae; genus Stegodyphus; species Stegodyphus dumicola. Next base: position 94,522,222 of record NC_140769.1, read on the forward strand.
TCCTAATATCGTTTAAGAATCAATGCCATAAATTATATGTATTTTAAACTCTTTCTGGAACTTTTTTCTGGAAATTTTTTATTAGATTTTGATAGGGCTTTTTTAAAAAATATAATTTAATAGTGGCCATATAAATTCATAATGACTAAGGCTATTAACCTACCTAATTTAATTATTGATAACTGTTTATGCTTAAAAATTTTCTCTACATATTAAAGCAAATTATTGTCTTTCATCAATACTCACTGTGGTCGGGTCCACCAGCGGCCGAGTGGTAAAGATGCTGAACGGTAGTTCAGTCCGAGGTTCAAATCCTGCGAACGGGTTGGCTGCATGTTTTGTTTTCATGGTTTTCCCCATGTGTAACATGTATACGAGCAAATTTCCCTTAGAAAGTCCTCCACGAAGGCATCCCTTCCTTTAGACAGATAGCTACAACACTAACTGCATCAAAAAGAGCCTGACTGACTTTCAACACACTTGCCAACTGTGCCTACATCACGCCTTTTAGGTTTGTTCAAATCAGCAGGTCTCTCTCTAGATTAGCAGCAGCGGTGACAACATTCAGTCTTTTGTTATGAATCATGCTGATTATGATCTTACTTCTTATTTTAACTTATGGCGTTTGACAAAATCTACCTGCTATTTACGAAAGCAAGAATGTGACAAAATGAGGCATAAAAAAATCAACATAAAGCTAACTGTTAGTCAAACGTAAATGTCACTTTTCTTTCAAATATGTCCAACTATTATAAGTGTAAAATATTTAATGCTACTTGATAAATTGCATAAAGTTTATTTTATTCTCAAACTTATTAATAATTATGTTAATTCAAGTTTAATAATATTGCATACTACTTAGGGATCTATTTTATTTTTTAGATGGTATTACAAAAGTGAAATTCAGGCATAGATAATATTTTTAATTGAATTTATTCAGTTCCCATTTGCTCATAAGTCCTTAATTTTTTCATTAATGGTCCTTAAAAGTACTTGATTTCCGTGTGCAAAACAATCGTGAAGATGCTCCTTTATGCAAGTTTAAATTTTTTCACATTTAGTATTAAAATTACCCATCGGTTCAAAATACATTTAGCTTTAACCTTGTTGTGATATGTTTTTTAAACATGGTAGTTTTATATTTGTTGAGGAAACGTATTTCCATTTTTATTAATTACACGTTTGCTGTCAATGAGCACTAAAAATATATATTTTATGCTGTCAGGTCATTCATTTTATATTTCATTATGTAAACATTATGTATGTAATTCTCTATTTTTCAGGTGGTACTTCTGGAAAACTTCAGTATTTCCATTACAGAAAAATTTGAACTGAAAATTTTATGAATATATATCAATACTGCTTAGAAAAATCTTTTTAGTGAAACATATTTTATGCTTTTATATGTATGAGTGTGTATGTATATTTGTAATGGCAAATAATACTAACAATTTACAAAGTACTCATGTGTAGTTCTTCACAATGCATACTGAATAAGAAAAATACCATAACACAAATAAAGAGGGGGGAAAAGTTTCATTTTTTAGATTTTTATCACAAAAAAGAATAGGCTGCATACAATATCTCAGCAAATGAGCAACAGCTGCACAGTGCGACAAATATCAGAAGGGGTTATTTTTCATAGTGGTCAAAAATGCTACTGAAATAAAATACATGTAAATACTAACATACTCGTCTACAATGAGGTAAAAATTATATGCAAAATGAAAACCGCATTTATAAAAAGTTTATCATTTATCATATTAGATTTCATATGCAATTAATAATTTTAAAAATTTTCTGCTTGTTTTTCATACATTTATCATTTACAAAATTAATAAGTGTTTTATTTCAAAACGAAGTAAATGTTTAAAATACTGCACTTTATTTATTTATTTTTTTTTTGAAAACTGCTTGAATCTTAAATATAAAAATAAAGAAATTTATAATAAAAAGTATAAAAACACACATTGTAAACATGAACAGTAAGCAAAATTTTCACATAAAATTCCAAACTTACACTATTAAAAAAAAAACCTGTCTGTGTAAGAAAAAGGCATAGTAAAAACACATTTTGTTCATTAGGCTTATTTTCAATTAAATGCACAATTATAATTAGATGAGTATTTTTCATTTACTATTTTAAATATGTGAAATAAGTCTTCAATAACAAAAACCATTACTAATAAATATATGTTCCTTTATAAACAACTGCTTGAATTATAAATCATTCAAATTATAGCATATTTATATGTTTTGAAACATCATTAATGTTAATGATTTTTAGCTACAATCATATCCATTTTAATGATGGAATGGTAAAGGACGATTAAGAGGGGAAAAGATACATTTCATTCAGTCTTTAGACATGGATCAGGAGCAATGTCATAGCAAAGTAATGCAGATATATACTACATGTGAATAAATAAATCTCTTCCCCCAAATTATCAAATTAGAACATTTAAAACAAATACATAATATTATGGATTAAAAATAAAGAGGATTATACATGTTAATATAAATATACAGAAATCAGTTCAGGAATGGTTCAGGATTAAAAAAATATGTCAACTTTTAAAATGGAATACTTCAAATTAACCTGAGTTAAAAAATGCAGTTTGGTATAATTATGCACACTCAACAATCCATAAAAAATACAGAATTTTAAAATTTAAAGTATGCTCATGTTTTTGATAAGAAAAACAAAATTCAGTAACTTTTAAAAGGGGAATAGATGCAAAACAGCATAATAGGTAAATAATGTTTCATGCTTTTAAATAGGTACAAGCTTTACTGTTTAGATCATTAAATATGTTGCTGACTATGACATTTTTGTAGGTAAGAATTTAAACCAAAACTCAACAATTTGTTTTATAAATTGAGCTTCTAATAAAATGAAAATTTAATGTCAAACACGACTACTAACAGTTAACTGTAAATTATACAATGAATTACAATCTACTTAATATGTGCGCATTTATGTGCAAAAGAGGTTTGTTTTAAAAATAACTAAAATGCCATTACAATTCACTAGATTTTATACTTTGTTAAATATTACTTTAATTCATAGCTGTTACTACTTTATCTATAAAAAATGTTCAGGATTGTGATATGAAGAATATTTCAAGAGTGTACAGGATACACAAATACTGACATCCACTTATACAAATTAACAAACTACAAAACACACAAAATAACTCAGGATATCATGGTATAAATGGTATAAATAGACAATAAAAGAAACCTATCACAGTCAAAGGCAACAAATTAATCGGAAAGCATTTTATGGTGTAGACACAGGTCGCTCACCAGGGCATATACTAAACATTCAACAAACATATCAAACAAGAATATAAAATTCAAATATTAAAAAGAAAATTACAACTATGAAATGCTAATACAAGAGAAAGAAATTTTTTACTTAAATTTAACTATGACAAAAACAGTCAAATATTCAAAATTAACATTAATTATTTTTGTCATGGTTACATATAATTTTTTTTAAGTTACTGTATATGCTAAAATATATATATATATATATATATATATAATGTATTTTTACTTCTTTACTTATATATTTCACCTTTAATCTTATGTTTATTAAAAAGCTTATTAATACAGTAAGAAACACCAAAGAACTTATAAGGGCATCACACAAATAACTATGTTTTCTTTTTAAAATTAAGCCACCAGAATTCAATCAGATGCTCAAAAGTTAATAATATATATGTTCATGCTTAAAGTTTGCTGTTATATCATTATAATAAGCATATAACGTTAAACTGTTTAAGCCACTTGAAAACATGGCTCAAAGCAATCTCTTTCAAAAATGTAAATTTGCAATTTACTTTGGCACAAGCTTTTCACTTCACAAGGCTCAGCAGTAATAATAACTAGATAGAATTTATGTAAAAAGTCACAATGAGATCAAGAATAATAAAAGCCTATTACAATTATATATAGTAAAAGATTCCTGTGAATGATTCAGTATGAATTTAAGTTTGTACTTTCTGTAACTGTTATAAGGTGATGAATATGATGTTCTTGCACAAGACATGATGACAGCACATATGATAGATTGCTTTTTGTATCTTCAACAAGAAAAATTTAACATAAATAGAGGGGGGAGGGACTCACAACTTAATTTAATGTTCAAAAACAATAATTTGAATTAAAACTATACAGCATATGCATAATATTGATGCTTTTCCTCTTCAAATCCATAAGTAGAACATCACAAAGTGTACTGCACATTTTAAAATATGTAACAATATCCACTATAAAGGAAATTTCATTACTTTCAAAGGCAGTAATTTTTAAGTGTGTGAAAATAATAACCGTATTGCAATAATAATGAACACACTTCAAATAATCTTAATTGTTGTAAAAAAATGTTATAGAATTGTGGAAAAGAATTCGTTAGTATTTTATGAACAAAACAAAAAAAAAAAAAAAAAAAAAAAAAAATAACAATTCTTACTTTGAGGTGATATGACGAAGGTCTAAAATATTTAACATTATACCAATTTAAATAATGCATTTCTAGTTTCTTTTTTTCTTGTGATATGAGAAAGGTAAAAAATATTTAAAATTCTCTAAGCTACAAAACCAAGAAAAGAAAACTATACTGAACCAAAAGATCTCTCATAATATGCTCAGCTTGATTACCGATTCACCAAATTATTATTGCAATGCATCTAGTGTTAATTCTTTATGAACCTACTTGAAGTAGAATAGCTGCAATTCAATATTTCATACTAAAGTGACTTCTAAACCAAACAAGACATTTTTGTATATTTTGTTGGCTAAACAGAGTAACTTTTTGATGAAGAATTTTAAAGTACCTGGAACAGTTACCATTTATTTAAGTATTATGCATAAATTTAGTACTTTTTAATATGTTCCATACAATTTTGAGCACAATTCTGTTAAAAAAATGCATATCTTTTTTCCTTTTCTTTTATTAATCTGACTGGCATAATTGCCTTTATTCAGCCATGAGATTTTTTTACACTTTAGTACGTACATAATAGTAACTTATTTTATTTTCTTAGTTATGTAAAATATCATCTTAACAAATGATAGTGTAGAATGGTAACAGACTAGAATAAGTAATGATACAAATACAGATAATAGAAGTTGTTTAAATACAATTTTTCATTAGCAGATCCAAAAGGCTCTGTCACTCAAAGGGTCAAAACACTACTCACATAGTATATTTACTTTTATATATTTTAACATGTTACATGTGAAATTTGAATAAAAACTGACTTAAAACTTTTTTTAAAAAAGGGGATAGCAAATGAACATACTAAGCATATACTGAAAATGGCCTATATTGCAAAGTAAGATTTATCTAAAACACAGGGATAGTACACAAATGCCTTTGATAATTCTTTCTTGCACTTAAGTGTGCTCAAAATATTTTTACCCTTAACAAATCATACAACCCATTACTATCAGTATATATATATATATATATATATATATATATTTCCTATCAGACATTTAAGCATCATCATTTTGAGACACCTTTTTTTTTAAAAACAAAGTTATTATCATACCTCTGAGTACATGCAACCATAAGGTGGCCCTTGCCAGTATTGCTAAAATTAGCAACAGCATTCTGATATACCTAGTGTGCCATTTGACAAATTCCCAGACTTAAGTAGTTGTACAGAAATAATGCAGTTGTTTTACGTTCTGCATTACACATAATGCCAAAAATTCATATGTAAAAATTGTTGCAAAATAATATGTAAGAGGCAAATTTCAACCTTCAATTAGTATTTATTTTAGGAGAAAAAAATCTATATCCATTTTGAAAGAAGCTGTGCATATTTTGAGGAATAAATAATATTCCATCCAATAACTTTTCACTTAATTTTGCGACTGACATTGATATAAAGTATAATATTTTTTTTTATCGCTAATTTTGAGGAATCGATTATAGTGTATCCAATACACTTTTTTTTTTACTTAATTTTGAAACTGACATTGATGTAAGGTAGAATACTTTTTTATGATAAACATAAACTCTAAATAATTATATCTTAATGTCCATTTGAACAAAATAAATTAATCGAAAACATAATAACCAATTATTTTTCAATATATGCAGTTTATTAAATTTCTCTGTTTAGAAATAATTAATATCATTACATAAGATCTACATATGAATATTCAATTCAGAGCAAATTACAAATTTAATTTTGAATGACACTATGCATTTCTTTTTTCACCATTCCAAATCAGCATAAACAAAATCACTAGGAGATACGGGAACAGTATATAAACAGGTTTTAACTTATTTTCCTTTTAAAAGTTGAATATTATGATAAAACATCTGACAACACTTTTACAAACATGTCACTTAATTTTTTTTTTTTTCCTTTTTCTTTTTTTTTTCTTTTTTTTTATTTCATCACATTAACAGCCAAGATAAAAACACTTGATCAGCACATGAATGAACTTAATTCCAATGAACATCATCGCTTGAATGTAAATGATGCTAAGAAAAAGGATGTGGACGATGGAGCCGTATAAAAGGTTTTAATGTACAACAGGATTATAATTTAATTAGACATCTAGACATTACTTTAGTCAATCATACAACAAAATTCTAAATGCTAAACATTATATTTACATTGAGCAGTGAAAGGAGAGAAGACACTGCTTCATGCTGCTATTTATAATTCATCTACGTGCAACATTCAATATACAAAAAAATTGAAGACAGTTCTAAAAAAATGTGGTTGAGTCCCAGTGACCAACTGAGCACCACTTGCAAATGACATTATGCCAATAGTATATATTTTTCAAAACAACTTACAATATTTCATAAAAACAATATCTTTCTACACAGCATTGCATTTATGAATGCATAAAAAATGTAATTTTAAAATGGCACAGAATTATTCCAGCTATAGCAAAATTTCTTTTTCTAAATACACACACAAATATCTAATTTTTTTAGATGGGCAACATAATACATTCAACAATTTATCTGATGATAATATACAACTCAAACATACAATTTCAAAAGTAGCATGATACCCAAAGACATACTGAAAAATACAGCGGAGAATGCAAAATACTTTTACCTCTTAATTCAGATTATATTCACAATTAAAATATGAAAAATACATACTGTATGTGAAAATTTGATAATTTCTTTTAATAATATTAAACGCTAACTGCATTAGTCCATACGTTATACTTCCATTTTCTCCCAGAATCCTCATTTTTGAAGATTCTTTACATACTATTCTTAAAATCTTACCTGCTCTAATTTTGATAGTCTTGGAGTATCATGATTAAGAAGCTGAACATCAATACTTATATCAATAAGATATACAAATTATTTCACAAAGGCACCACTGTGCCCACTGACTGACTATTATACTATAAATATGCAACAAATGCACATGTAATCTTTAAAAGTACAGAAATCAAAGACCAAATAAATTATTACATTGGCCTAATACGTAAATTAAAGTTGCATGCACCCATTTTGAGCTTATTACCCATAAGACACTGATATTATAAATAGAAGGCTTATTCTATTGTTCACCTTGCTAAAACTCCAAACAAATGAATCTCTGAGTAACAGCTACTTTGGTTTTCTGCTCCTGACACATCCACTGGGGGTGAACTCCTCTTGAACTCAGTGAAACAGATATGAACAAGAAAAATAAGGTAAGATCCTATTTCATTTGCCAGGTAGAAATGATGACTCTCCAACCATCTTAGAACTTGGTGGCACAGGTGAGGTCAGCATCCGGCTGGGAAGGAAGGGACATTCAGGCCTGGTAGTGCATTTTAGATCCCACATGCCCCATGAGATGTCCCCCAGACAACTGGTCATACTGAGGCATGTAGAGGGACAAGGGGTCAGTCACAGAACAGTCAAGCAAACTAAACTCAAAGTGCAAAAAAAAAAGGAGAAAAAATTGCAAGCAGGCAACTATAGTGGTTGTTAACTTCCATTCTGTTCCAAAATGTTTCAGAAATCTTTGCATGTATATGTTGCAATCTTGACTAACAAATCTTATGCATTTAATTTTTTGTCCAATATGTATGTCCATCATTAAAATCTCACAGCAAAAATAATGCGTTAAAATATAAACATCTATATATACCTATTTTGTCACAGCATCATTCTGAGGTATACTTTCTCCAACTACCACACAAACCTTTTGCATACATAATCATGAAAGTTTCTAGAGATTTTTACTAGTAATTTTTTCACTAATTTCTTACAATTAACATGATGTATTTGTTTGAACAAATTTAAAACAATTTAACAACATCTAGGAGCTTTATGCAAAAATATTTACAAGAATATAAAACTAATAGACAGTATCAAAAATTAATTCTCTCTCTCTCTCTCTCTATATATATGTACCGTATTTCCTTGCCCATAAGACACATTTTTTTTACTCTAATCTTATGGGTATTACTTCATCCTCTAAGATGCAAGCTGATTCACCAGGAAAAATACTATTAAATATTTTTTTCCGAAATCAGGCAAAGAAAATGGTTGCTTTTATTTCAAATGTTGATAATAACACTGTTTTAAGCCAACCAAAAGGAGAATTTTAAAGTAGCTTAGAAAATAATTTTCATAGCACTTATTTAAATGTATTGCTTTCAGATGCATCATTTTTATTAAATGGATAAAATTATATAAAGTTCTGGTTTAGTAATATGCAAATTAAATGTAAATTAATAAAATAAACAGCATTATTTATTGCTCAAAATTATGATGCACCAATAACAAGATCAAGGAACGATTCTTCGTTCGAGGCACTTAGGCATTTTATCCCCACATAATCAAAGATTAAAAATTTACATCAAAAGTGGAGTTTTTCAAGTAGGGTAAATTTAGTGTGCTGAATTGAAATGCTACATTTATTACAAAATATACTGCCTTCTGAGAGTAAAATATATGTAAAAACACATGTCAACAGTGAACTGTAAAGAATTTTGAGGTCCAATAATAAAAGCCAGAATTATTTTGGAATGGGTAAAAATCATAAATTTTGAATAAATTTAAAAGACAATATTTCCTTAATCAATGATATTGTGGTGTAAACAATATGAGAACTACCCATGTAAGTCAATGACTTGACATAGCAAAGGATTCGAGTCTAGGAATGGGGGAACTCATTAGGGAAGTTCAGATAAAGAGCCTGTGGTCAGACTAACTCAGGAAAAACTCTGCAGTCTAATTTAGCAACAGCATTAATAGTTTGAAGTCGATTAAGTTAAATACCTCTTTTAAGAGTTAATTTCATTACATAAAGAACCTCTTTACAGGAAACCAGTTACGGTTGAAAAGATAACAGCATTCCCTCTTGCGGAACAAAGACAAAGGCCCCAGATGGATTAAGCCAGCGAATTTGCATGGGTGGGGGATGCATCGAATAACAAAAGGAATAACTTTGGGATGTCTTGTTTCCATAGCTTGTCTCCATTTCCCATGGGAAGGGACATATCTCCATTTCCCATGGAGAATTCATTGCAAGAATCATTTAAGACTGCACATGGCCTTTTCTTAAATGATCTAATTCCAGGATGATAAATAAGCAACGAATGCAGAAGGGGGTTTCCAGTAATCTATTGGAAAAAATTAACCAAAAGACACTGTATAAAGTGACATACGAATAAAATTATGGAGTCATTATACATATCTTTGTCTTTTATCAACTACAGAGCATTCAAAATTTCCTGAAGCATTTTACTTTGGAAAAGTTGGATATGTCTTCTGTTTGTCGGTGCAGCTGTTCTTTATATGGAACTAGCATAGGTAAGAACAGGCCTTATCATAGATTTGTAAAGCAAGACCTGATTAACAATGGACAAGATAACCTTTGCATTAAATATTATTTTCTTGATGTGAGGCTGCCAAGTCAATTTGAATCAAGGATAACGTAGTTTCACTTTCAAAGCCATCTAACATTTTCCATCTTTTTGCACCGTCATAGATTTGCAAAGCGAGATCTTGTTAACAAGGAGCAAACTAGGCATTGTGCACTGCCTTAAATTTGTCCACGTACACATCAATCTATTTTCATTTAAATAAAATCAGGAAGCTAAAACAGTTAGGATAATCAGGAAGCTAAAACAAACTAAAGTTAAAACTATCATGGTAACCAGAAGTGAGGTTTCATCACCAAAATTTTAAAAAAATTGTCGATAATCGAAGGAGCACCCAATTCTACATTAGAACCCAGATATGTCTATTGCCAATTTCCCTAGTACGTCATCATGGTGCGACAAATTCATGACACTTTGTTTCATGTTCAAGAGCCACAAAACCTCCCAATTGAATATAAAACAAGAAATTTCACAAAATATATCATGAACTCGAGAAAAAAATATGTGTTTTAAAATAAAACAAATAGGAATCATGGATAGACACCTTTCATGTATGATATGCCATCAAATAGAACAGTGGGTCTTAAAGGTGCTAAGAAGTAATGATTTGGAATGAAGACTTTGTAATGAGAAGATACGTTATACTGCTGTTCTTGCACATTGCGCTGACAGTTTAAAATTCCCTGCTTTGTGAATCCTTACATGAAAACTAAATGTGAAACTCCACATAAAATTTGTATTTATGTTCATCACAACAGATGGATGGATGTAGAAAGTACGAAGCTGTGGTTACAAGAAGTGTGGTACAGGCATCCAGGTGGACACCTGAAAAAAACTGCCCACATCACTGTGAATTCAGTTTAAAGCCCATATAAATGAAGTCAGCAAAATCCCTTCCTATGGGCCTGAAGATGCATCTAGCTGTGACACCTAGTTGACTGACTTCTCTATTGCAACTTCTGGAAATTTGTCAATAAACAATTCAAAGGATTTAGACATGGAGAGTGGATAAAGTGGATTGACGCTCCAAATCATGATGTCACTGCCATCAGTTTCTATTGTTTGCAAGTGGGTGAAAAGTTCCACCATAAAGTCAAAGGTGAGACCATCATAAGGTCTTAAAAGTGTGAAATTAGCAATGTTCTGTTTTTGTTCCACTCACAGACCACCAAAATGTAGTTCCTACCACTATTAATGACTTAGAAATTTGGCAGATCCTGTAAAGCACCAACAAGCTAAGCTAATTTTTAAACATTATCTTCCCAAAATTGTTTAACTGAATCAGTAAAACATTTTTATTTTATTTATTTACTATGTTTTTGAACAAAATTATTAAATTTCTTAACTACAAAGAAATGAAATAAAGTAATTAATTAGTTTAAAAAATAACTTTGTAAAAAAGAAGCGAAATAAATTATTTCCTTTGGACATTTAGTTTTAGTTTACTATACTTCATATATATATTTTATCTGCATAACAGCAACACCAATTGCCTGCAACAGCTGCATTATGCCCATCTCTTTCTCTCTTATATATATATATAGCAACCACAGAAGCCTCTATATGGCCTTTATTTTTGCAACCATTGGCCGTGGACATATACTTTCAATTACAAAATAAATTTTTTTTTTAAGATGAAAATATTTATGATGCTATTTATTCTTGGCACACACACACACAAACTATAAATTACGAAATTTAACTTTTTATATGGTTATACTGAATAATACTATAATCCTGTTGTATGTATAAACTTCTATTAAACAAATAAACATATAAAAAAGATACAATATATCTAATGTGCAGTAAATACCAAAATATGCAATGTGTCCAGAATTAAAGGACCCTACCTAAGCTGTCTACAGATGAAATCAGTCATTAGAAAATCATTAAATTTTGCAGGAGATTTAATGAAGAGATGGGAATTTCTTTCAGCGAAAAAAATGAGTTACAAATATGCACCACCAGAGGTCTGTTTGCCTTGAAAACCTGTAGTAAAAATGTAAATCTTTGTCAACGGCACACAACAGCTGCTATAAAGCCTAGAAATGTTCATGAAGATTTTGATTTCAATTTGCTTGTTGCTGACAATAATGACAAGTTTACCAGATGGCACTTTCTTAGCAAAATTGTTTTACTAAAACAGTATCTCCATAGTAGGTGTTCTATGGAAATTTTGAACTCTGAAGGGAATTCAAAGAGGTCCAAATGAATGTTAAAACCATTGAAGAACAAAAATGAAATCCGAAGAAACAGGATTGTTTTCTGTTTGGCCTTGAAGAGGAAGAAAACCCATTTCTGCAGAAGTAGCACTAGAGGTTGTACTTCAAGTGGTAGAGAATATAGCTTCAAACTTTCAGGCTAGCACTAGTAGCCAACAGAGGTGTTGGATGGGCCATGTCCAGCTGTGAAAACACCTTGAAGAGGATCCTCTGATATTACAAGCTTTCACTGGCACAGCAGCTGCCTCCACACGATTTTGAAGCCTGACTCCGGTTCCCACTTTAGTTTGCTGCTCACTTCGAATTCAATTCAGAATGGCCTTAGAATACCATCTGAATGAACAAAGTGCACTTTCATTTGGATGGTGCAATGAATATCACTCACAACTCCTAAATTTAGAAATCAGAAAATCCACACCTTATCTTAGAGGTTCCACTGCATTTGCCAAAAGTGATAGCACGGTGTGGATTTTCTGCATTATTTATTCTCAGTCTGCACTTCCTTGAACAGGTCAGTTCTACAGGTCCAGTGACATGCTCGATTAGTGGGCATTCCTGATAGGAAATGAAATTGTTCCTGCTCTGCAAGCACATGAATGTCTTTCACACACAATCTTTATACCCTCCACGCACTGCTCGTGTATTATGAATGTTCTTAACATCACTTTGTTTTTCTCTGAAAGACATTCCCATCCCTTCATTAAAGCCACCACAAAATTTCACAATTATGACTGGTGTCACCCGTATACAGCTTTGAAGTATGATTCTTTAATTCTGGACACCTTGTATATTTGATATACTAATCGTAAAAAAAAAAAGGGAAAAAAATATTTAACTTATTTTATACAGCAAAATATATCCATAAAGAAAATCATTAGGCACTGATCAAATTAATATAAAATGCCTGTGAAATTTTTAAAAATTTAAGCATTAAAAAGGTATAAATGTACAGTTATGTCCTTCTGCACTAATTGTGCAGCTCCAGCCCTATTTTGATGAGACACACTTGGCGATGTTCTGGGTGTCTCCTATCCCTCTTTCCTTACTACCAAACCGCTTGAGAGGACTTTCAATTTGCCAGTATTTTGAGTGCTCTCACAGATACTTCGCACTTACAAATATCCATGCCTTCTCTAGGATTGAAATTCAGGCTCACTGGTATGGCAGTTAGGATCACTAATCACTACACTGATCATGCAGCAAAGCATCTGGTAGAAGTACTTCTTCCAAACAAAACATTTGCAGTGCCTTCAAAGATTTATAGCAAGACATCCAAGTCTGCACAATGAATTTTACAGGCACCATTCATCCTCTGTTGACGATGCTGAATTAAAGGACATTACTGAAGCAGATGCATGATAAACAAACATGGATTAAAAACTACATATATGCTATTTATTTATTCATATTTTTCACCAATCAACTAAATACTTGACTGGTATAACTTGATATACAAACTCAATGACCAAAACAACATGATTTAAAGTTTGCTCTTCTTTTCTCCAACTGTTAAGAACAAGAAAAAATTTAACAACTCAAGAAGTATTGCAATATTTTAAAACAGAGATATCTTACATGACAACAGGAGTCATTTGGCTTAATGATATGGAGATAAGCGAAGCTCTTCGAATCATTCTACACCTCCAAAGAAGATAATACTCATTGTGCTATAGTTCTCTAGACTAGTGTCATTTAATTACTCATTCCTCCTCAGACATGCTTTGGTCTTGTCAGAGATACTACTACTATATAGTATGTATAGTGCATCATGTAGCAATGCACTAAAAATTATGTATTAGTTGTCAGTACTGCTTACAAGGCAAGGCAACCTGCTCGTCCAGAAAAGCGCTAGAACCCGAACTGCAATGAAAATAATGCAACAGACAATCATCCCTATTTCCTGAACCATCACTGATACAGTTTATCATCGTTTAACACGAAACTGAGGGGACTGAAATATTTTTCCATGTTAAAGGATATTGAGGGGGGGAAACATATTCAACAAAATTTAGAGGAGTGTAGAGCCATTAGGTTATTTTGAGGCCAGAGAGGTGAAAAATATGCAACGCCTTCGCCGGGAATCAAACCACGGACCTCTCAATTACGCGCTGAATGTGCAGATCACCACATTACAAAAGCTTGCCAAGATTGTGGGAGGAATACCTTATATACTACCTTTTTAAAGGGCCACTGGGGATTTTATGAGACCCAATGGCCAAATCCTGGGTGAGAAGAGCCATCATCCAACACCCTTTTAGTTCGGGCGACACTTGTAGAGTCATTAAGTTATTTTGAGGTCGGAGAGAGGAAAAATATGCAACGCCTTCACCGGGAATCGAACCATGGACCTCTCAATTACGCGTTGAGAGTGCAGACTACCACACCACAAAGGCATGCCAAGATGGTGGGAGAAATACCTTATAAGAGTACATTTACACAGATATGTATATATGCATGTATTTAATAAAAATCAATGAAACAAAAACATCCACAAGAAAATGATGAAATTTAATACAAAATTTTTAAGGTTTTTTGATAAACAAAACATTTCTTGAGTTTTTGGAAAATAATCTGATATTTTTCTTTGCATTGTCTTTTTTAGCATCAAATTGTTACAAAATTTTTCAATGCCGTCCATTTTGCTACTTATTTCACTATTGGAATGTGCGTCTAAATAACTGCTCCTACTTTTTATGATGTTCCTCATTTCAAATGATGTGGGAACAGGAGCTGCATTATTCATTTCGTTTTTGTCACTGGAACCTACATTAATGATATTTTTTTAGCTTTAAACAAACTTCAAAATGTCTTTGCCATAATTGGAGCTGCACATGCATTATCATCAACTATTGCAAGGAATTCTTCCGATAATACAGTAGGACAGTCCATTAATACAGAAAATTTCTCAAACATTTTATTAAGTGTCAGCTGAGTTTCAATATCCTACTTCTCCATTTCTTTAGGCGCCAAAGAGTCTGATACTTTTGAGAATCGTGCATGACAAAAGCAATTTTCATTCGTCCTTGGAGTCACTAAATTCCATGCAGAGTGCAACTTATGAATCAAACTCACTAATTTTTACTCACACTGCGATGTACTCGTCGCTGAATTCCAAAGCCAACTGAGAAGAGATGAGATGTTTGTGTGACGTTTGTAGGGATGGAAGGTTAAAGTAGTTTAGATAAACAAAACTGGCTTGTGTCACAGGCTATTCCAAGAGTACTTTAAAGCCAAGTTAACTTCCTTTCTACGAAACATGTGAAACCACCTCTGTTTCATATCACCCTGCTTAAATCTCGCCTGCGAGGCCGGCGTTCTCCGTATATTGTTGATTACCAAAAAGGATATTTTTTCATGTTAAGCGATTTTTATTTTGTGTTAAGAGAAACAAAATGCATGAAAATACATAGTAGTTTGTCTGGACCATAGTATTATTTCGTGTTAACCGATATTTCGTCTTAAGGGTTTTCGCGTTAAACCATATTTCACTGTATTTTATTTCAATCTCTTGTACCATTTCCTGTTACAGAAATTATTCACTTATCGATAATGGCACTGAAGATTACATCAGTGGCATTAAATATATCTTGACCAAAATTGTTTTTACTGCTTTGCTTGATATATATTTTAATATATATATTAAATATGGAGAAATACATTTGTCCACTTGCTGACAGATGTGTAAATCAGCAGACAGATCTAGATCTGTTGTTTCCTTTTTAAATCATCCAAACATCTAGTTTGTAATAAGGACTATTTTCCTTCTCATACACATAATAGTTATTATACATAGCTTTTAATACCTTAAATATGTTTCCATGCATTTCTAATAACTTGATAAATATCCTGCAAACATATATTTAATCATTATTTCAAACAAAATTTCTCATTTCTACAGTTTTCTCTAGGTCAGTATTCATGAAAGCATTTTTACTCAAATCTGCCATGTATTGTTAAGAAAATGGAAATTTAACATACATTGTTTTTAATAAATTAGATGGACAGTTGCAAAGATATACTGAGGAAAAATTAAAGTAGTTTATAAAATTAAATTGCTTTCTGATAAACAATTCTGACCAAACTCATGACACGTTTTTTATACTTCTGGATAAAACATCCAGACAGCCCTGATATATACATATTTTAAAATGTATCATAATAATATTTTGAAAATGATATAATATTGTGATGTGTGCCATGATTACGATACTGTGAAAACTTAAACGAGTAACTCATTTATATTTGATGATAAAATGCACCAAAATACCACAGAATAAAGCAGCATAAGAAATCACACCATTCCTTATTCTTCCACTGAGCATATGGAAATATTTGATAAGCATTAAAAAATGGCTTTTTATAAGATTTGTTAGCAAAGACTGCAACTTTCTCATAGCAGTTGAACAGGAATAACACATAACATTTTTGCATTAGTTATGAACTAAAATCTTGAAAGCACTTAATGCTTTAAATTACATTTACAAAATAGACAGATCTTTTGAGTTAACAACCATAGAACTAAAGTGCACTAAGCCAAGTACTTCTACTAAGTCATAACACTATATCATACAACATGCTCATGCTAAAATGAAAATACATAAAACAAATTCCAAAATAACACAGCCAGCATTCCTCTACCAAAATCTCTTTAAATTGGGACAACTTTTTAATATTGATTAAATAAGAATATACTGAATCCATGTATGAATTGCATCAGTTAATATAAATACATATATATTTGAAATTTTTGATAAAATACCTTAAAATTTCCCCTTATCTTGATCTATTTTTATTTTGTTAAAAAAAATAATGACGGAAAACACTTTAAAAAAATGCACTTCTTATGTAATTCTGGTAACATCCAATTTCTAGATCAGAATATACATGATAATATGGATTATATAAGACTCTATAATAATATGAACTGCTATATATTATCAAATACTTGACTTAATTGTTCTGTAATAACATATAAATGATATTCCTCATTCAAATTCTTACATTTGACACTGGGATTAGATTAGCTAATAATGGCAAAATATGACAAGGCTTGTCTTCTTATAGGGAAGAGTATTTAACATTAAAATTTTATAGGAAAACTACCTCACATTAACATTTGGCACATGGAAAAACATTAAAAAACCTTATCTCATTCAGGCACCAGCAGCCGAACCTAGTTCTACAGTATTTGCTTGACATTCACCAATTTTTTAAATATGAAGATCTTCCCTCCCCCCCAAAAAAAAAGCATATTCATCTCAAGAAATTTTCAAGACTGGTTATTCTATGTGGTGAAGATAGAGGAAGTGAACTGTACAGTTTAAAAATTAAAAACTGTAAAAAAAATATATATATGCAGGATGAGAAATGCTATTAAAAAAAGAAAGATGCAAGTTTAATATTAATTACTTCATGCAAGCTTAACATCATTCACAACAACACTACAAAGGTATATTTTAAGGTAAAATATTCTGACTAGTATTAAAACAATCTAACATGCTCTCATGCTGGTGTTAGATATAAAGAGTAAAACAAATATGGAAAAATCAATGCAGATGCAAGTTTTTTTTTTTTTTTTTTTTTTTTTTTATATGCATACAAATTTTAAAAATGACACGGGAACATGTGTTACTGAAAATTGTTCATGTACCCTCTTATTGCAAAACAACACATATAACACCAAGAAATTATACAAATGATGCTTGCTCATTATAACGACCTATTGTATCCTAAAGAAAAATGATGTTATAACAAGTGTGAGTGGTTAATGTAACAAAAGTAAATTTAATATATTCTCATCAGTTGGGGATTTTTCATACTGGTCATCATAATGGAAATGCTAGCCACTAAAGTAAACTGTCATTATAATGAGCATTCACTGTATATACAAAGAGTTGATGTTTGAAAAAGGTGTGAGACTTTACCAATTTTAATCAATGCTGTAAGGCCAATTTCTCCATTCAAATACTTTTTTGGGGATGGGTAGGGGAGAATGTACGCAAAGAAAGAAAACTTAAATTCCATAATAGAAAATTTTAATCATAAAACAGAAAACAAACATGAACTCTCTGCAGACAAAAATAATTACAATAAAAAGAGCAAATAAAGATATTATTCTGATCAGTCTTGAATAAAAAAACTTAAATGATATAATCTAATCTAATAATAATCATCTTTTTAAATAAGCTATTGAATTTAAATATTTATTATCATCAGCCACAAAATTAAGATCTTAAGATTTATGCATTATTAACAGCAGTGTTATCAGGTATCCTTAAATTTACAATTATTTTAAGAACTGAGCACTATAATTTAATAGTTTTAGTATAAATTAAATACATTAGCACTACAGTAATTAGAAAAAAATCTAAACCATAAAAAATAAACAGATTATAAAATATAAAAATATCATACTTTTCAATTACACTCTTCCCACTTACAAGAATTAATTTCTTTTTGAGTGACAATGCAATTCCAAATTTAAAATACATCAAATAAAAAATAAAAAAAAAATATTAAATTGTAACCCACAGGAAATGCAAAATATGCTACATTGATTTATAATATTTTAACTAAAATTTGTAGTATCACTTACACTCCAAAATAATAATAATAAATAAATAAATAAATAAAGTATCACCAAAATAAGTTTGAGAAAAATGAACATAATTTACTGTAAAAATTACCAACTTGATTACCTTCTGAAATTTCTGCTTTATGTTATTTAACATTTATAATGATAAATTAAAATACCAATTATCCAAAATCTTACTCATGTTAGACATTTATAACAAAATAAATTTAAGATAATTAATCTTTACAAATACTAATTGCATAATATTTTATAATTTAGCTGGAAAATTAAATGCATTCATTTTACAGATGAAGTTATTTTGCATCATTACTTACAGCAGGAGGAGGTGTATATCGCCCATGAAGATAATTATGATCATCGTGACTTCCAGTGTGGCCATTTCTAAAAATGAAAAAAATTACATTTTCATTTCAAGCATTATAAAATCAATATTATGCTCACATTTTCTTAGTTCTGACTATGCAGTTTCTATCAAAGAAACATTAAGTACAATTTCTGTGTAATACAAATACTCAAACATATTTATTAATTTATATAATATTAGAATTTAGTACAATTATGACAGAATGTAAAATTATACGAGTATCTCTACTTTTTGACTTTCCACTATTTCAGTCATTTTACTAGTAATTAGAACTTGTTTATTCAGCATAGTCTTTCTCCCACATAAGACTTCTAGTTTTTTAAATTTAGAGCTATAATTTTTTTTTTTTTTATATACATCTACTGTTTCGGTCATTAGTCAGAACTTGTTTATTCCGCATAACCTCCCCCCTATAGTTTTGTAATTTAAAGTTATAATTTATTTTACATACAAAAGCTATATTTAGTTTTTACATTTTTCCATAAAAGATATATATGTGCTACTTATTTAAAAAAAAAAAAAAAAAAAAAAAAAAAAAAATTGCACACGCAGGCTTAAATGGAAGGGAGATAAACGTTAGGCACTTCCTTTCACAACTTCTGGATTCTGATGGCGTTTTAATCCTAAGTACGTCACACAAAGACTAGATCAGTGGTTCTCAAACTTTTCTGAGTCACTGTGCCTTTTTTCAATTAAAATTTTTGCCTTCTGCCTTACCTTAAGTAATGGATGAGATTGAAAATTACTGCACAATTTTTCTAATCATACAATTAAACTGACACAGACGCTCTCATTTCCTTTTCCATGTAGATTTTTTCTCTACACTTGCTTCTTATTACATCGAATGCCAAAAACTCAGCTTCGCACATATACAATATAAGCATAATTAAAAGCCACAGATCTTATCACTTAGACAGGGATATTCATCTTCTACTAAAACCCAAAATTATGTCAATCCAATGCTGCCAAATTTGCTTTCAAACTGTTATCACAAGATAATAAGATTTTCTTCTTCTGAAGAAGTAAATTCAAATGGAGCTCTAATATTATTTGGATGTTAAATCCGTAAACCCATCCAAATATTCACTTTGAAAATATTATTAGCTGTGATAAGTGCCCTTCAAACACAGTTTTTATATCTTCAGAAAGATCAAGTTCATTTGACATAAAAAGTTACTGCAATATTAAAAAAACAATCTTTGCCTGCAATCTTCATCAATTTTATCCATGGTTTGAATTTTTTCATAAAATTTGATATTTTTTTCATTAACTTCAAAAGGTGTTTTTTTTTTTTTTTTTTTTTTTCATTAAGGAAATCCAGCTTTTCAAAAATGTCAGATTAGATGCCAGTTTTATTACAAAATTGACATTATCAAAATCTTCTGAAACTTTGTAACCTTCCTCTTTAAGGAAAATAAAAATGTCTTGCCACAATTCAAATATATGCGATAAAACATTATTAGGAGACAGCCATCATGCACTGCTATATTGCAACAAAGATTAGTGTGCAGCTCCTATATCCTCATACAGTTTCTTTATATATATATATATATTAAAAAAAAAAAAAATTTGCTTTAAATGGACGAGATTTTATAAAATTTATCACACTCAACACACTTTCTAACACTTCATTCAGCACAGGAATCCTGCGTTTTGATGCAAGCACTTTTGTATGAATAATGAAATGGGTTTGCGGTGCATTTAGTCATTTGCTTTGAATAAATGCCTGTAATCCTCCATAGCAGCCAAACACCAGAGCAAGCTCCACCAATACAGACACCAACACACTTACGCCCATTCAAATTATTTTCGGATGTGAATCAGTAGTTTCAAGACTAATTCATTTCTGAGTAGGGAAGTGCACAGACTGGTTCCACCAGGTGGGGTTTCAGGGAATGAACTGATGCTGTGGCAGTTGCCTCCAGAACTCTGGAAAGTGCGCACCGCTTCCAGCGTGAGTGCATGTCATTGACCTCGGTCGAAAAGTGGGGTATATCAAAAATCTCCCACAGGTACTCAGCCTTCAATCCTGCAGTGATATTTTTTCAAAACAGAGGTGTACTTTAACATTATTACCACTTATAAACCATACATAGCATATGAAATGAGAATTCTTATTACAAGGTGTAGCTTTTAATTTCCAGGACTGCTCTAATAACAACAGAACAGATGACGTGAAAAACGTAACCTTTTAATATGTTTCGAAGTAATCCCCATCTGCCATAATACACTTCTGTGCTCGGCTGTATAAGTTGTGGAAACAGCTTTTAAAGTCCTCTTTCGAAAGGCTCTTCAATGTCGATGTCACATTCTTGATGTCTTCAACATCCACAAAGCATGTTCCTTTGATTACAGTTTTTAGTTTGGGAAACAAAAAAACTTCTGTGGGGGCCAAGCCAGGAGAGTATGGCAGATGATGCAGCTCCACGACCTCATGCTTGACCAAAAACCTCTTCACTGGGACCGCAATGTGGGAGCGGGTGTTGTCATGCAACGTGACGTCAATATTGAAGAGATTTTCGAAAGAGGACTTTAAAAGTCATTTCCACAACTTATATCAATGTCAATCATTCAATGTTAATAAGAAGACATTCCCTTTTTAGGCTTTACTGGTGAAACTGTAAATTCCAGCAACCCCACAATACCCCACTCTTGAAGAGAAAAATAATTAAAGCATTCATTGATTCACTGACTGGAAGAAGGAGAAAGCAATTTTGTAGCACATCTGCTTCATCTTTGGCATATGTGTATAGTTTCAAAACCTCATGAGGCTGCAAAACCGCTATGAATTTCCACTATGATTATCGTTACGAATGTTTTTATCAAATTATGGGAACATTTTCCTAATGAATACAATAATGAAATTGTTACTTTGGCTGTTGATTTGACGGCATTTCTTTGACAAGAATAAATCGCATGAAATCTGACCTGAAAAAAAAAAAAAAAAAAAAAAAAATGGTAGATTTTTTCCTCCCCGAATCAAACAACTCGATGAGCTAACTTCAACAACAATAAGTCCACAGTTTTATGGAATGAAAGGCCACTGTAAAAAGGTCATTCTAGCCATGTATATATTCTCAGGTTAGATCAACATGCGGTACAGTGCAATCAATTTGGCACTGCATTCTTGGCTAGCATTTGCAAGAATATTCTGCACTTGCAATTTTACTTTCACAGGGTCAAGAGAAAGAAACATAAACAAAAAAGAATCCTGATAATTTCAGCTTCTCACTTGGGGTTTTTTGTTAAGACAAATGTCTTGGTTCAATTAATTATGACGCTTTTAGAATATTTCATGGCACCCTTGTAAAGAGGCAGCGACACCTGAGTGCATTGTTTAGAAACCAAACCGGGCTACATGTCAAAATTGCAGAAATACCTAATGTATATTAATAAGCAGAAATATGTAATGTATATTTATAATACAAATGAAGAAACATTTATCAATATTCTGCACTCAATTTTCACATAGCTTCTAAAATACTACGTCCATTTAAATAAAAAAAAAAAAAAAAAAAAAAACCTTTAAAACTGATTTTAAGGAGCAAGTTATCTGCAACCAGAAAAGAAATACTAATATCAAATGATAAAACAAATTCACAAAAATTACACAGAGACACTGTTCTACTTATGAATTTTTTAATAACAGATTTTCTTCAATATGAACTTCTTTTGAAAAGAATATTTTCTTTACAACAATGATATCAAAAGTTATTTCAAAGTTGCACAGATGCACAAGAGATAAAAAAACCAACAAGTAAAGCAGTTATCAAGAACAAACAATTACAATTAGGGAGGAACCCACCATCTCCCAAACCAATAAAAAATAAATTTAACCTACATAAAAGAGTTGATTGTTGGCACAAAATTAGATTTTTTTCCCCTGCTTAATTTTACATTTTACTTTGGCGTGTTTCTCATCTTTATACACAAAAAATATACAAGAGAACATATATGCAAACAATTGTATATAAAGTAGTCCCAAAAATGTGAAACATTCTAATATTATGATTTAGATACAAAAATGATTTCCAATAAATGTAACACTGATGCACAAGAAGTTATCAATCTTTATGAAAACATTTAACCCTCTGGCTGATCATCCCGCGATTTCCACAAGCAACTCAAATATAGCAAAATTTGCTCATCCCGTAATTTCGTGGGCATATGTTTTTCTTTCTTTATTGAGGAGAGCATCCCATTTTTCCCCGTTTAACCATTCAAATAAATTATATACAGTATAAGGTGTTAGTTTACATATTGGCCAATAGACATCGTTAGTTGTCCACTAAATTGCAACACGTGGAATTACGTGGAATTTGAAGGCATGTGGTATTAGCGCTCAAACTTCACTTTTTGCCGCTTTTTTCTTACATAAATGGCTGCTAGAAAACGTTCAGCGATTATATTTATTATTTAATTAAATTATTGATTAGATTAATAATTAGATTGATTATTAATTAGATTTATTGAATCTGGTGCAAAGACTGTGAAGTTTGAACTCTATCATACTAAACTGTATTTTTAAGGTATTTTTCTCTCAGCACTTTATATTTTCTTACATTTTACACACTTTACTTTTTTATATATTTTGCAATAAATAGAAATTAGCTGTAATTCGACTGAAATTTATTTAAAAAAAGATTTTTTTGTGATAACATCTGAAATTGTTTTTTTCTGGCAACTTAGTTTCTCATGATAAAAATCTATATAAAAAATATTTTTTAGGAAAAAAAGTGCATTTTTCAATTTTCCTATATATAAAGATTTAAAATATAGGAGCGGGGAAAAAAAAAAAAAAATTTTTTTGGAAGCGATTTCAGTCCACAAATTAAGCAGTCAGAGGGTTAAAAAAATGATACAAATGTAGCTGATTGTACTAAGACATATTTCCCTAATTCATATTCATATATTAAGCATCTAAGCAATGTAATCAATCTTTTCTGAAAGATGTCAAAGAGGAAATATATATCAAAAGAAAAGTAGCACTTCATCCCAAATCCCATAAAAATACACTTATTTTAGAACTGTGGTCTTGAATTTAGTATATAAAATATACAGAACTTTAGCTAAGCATAATTTCCTTACAATGTTTTTAGTCAATTTTTTTTTTTTTTTTAATGTTTAATATTTAGTCACTGAAACATTTTAGAAAAACAGTATGGATGATTGACACAGATTTTCAGTAACTTTAGAAATTAAAACTCCAGTTAATCATTCTCAATCTTTGCTTTTTTCCCACACATAGATGTAAAATTAAGAACCATAATTTTTTTTTAAAAATAGCTTTAATATACCGGCCTAACATTTTTTGTTAGGAATTTTTCTTACAAGATTGGTTTATAAATTAAAATCATTAAAATGTATTAATTTTAAATTTATCTTCATAAAATTTATGCTCAAAGGTTGATTTTACAGTATAAAAATTAAATAAATTGCTGATTTAACCACTTATTGAGCAGCAAATGGCTTCAATTTCTCCCTAACACCAAATGAACTTGAGTGAATTTGTTTCAATAATCTGATCTTTTTAAAATCATTCTATGAATAATTAGAACTTTAACACTTAAAATTTAAAAACCAGTTAAGAAAAGACAAACTGAATTTACAAAATTTTACATTTCAGTTAATTTCAGGGATTAAATTTTACTCTATTTTAAAGTAAATGTAGGTAGGTACATAATAGTAAATTAAGAACTTTTACATATTTTACATACATACAAAATTGCATGCGAAACTAAGCAGCAGCCTGAGGATAAAGTTATTTATGCAGTTATTCAAGCAGATGCTAATGTAAGCTTTAGATAATTATTAACTGAAAAATATTAAAACAAATATAAAGTATGCACAGCCATGGCAATTGCAGAGGAACAAAAATTAAGAAATAGCAATAATAATTTCTTTTATTTTTATAATGCGATTTTTAAGAATACTGATAAAATTAATTGTCATTAAAAACTGATAACATGCCAGGAAAATAATATAACTTACACATGTGATTAACTAAAAGTTAGCATTATAAAACTTATCAGTTAAAAAGTGGTGCTTTACAATAATTAGCCGATTATAAAATACAAATTTATGTGAAAAGAGAGTATTATTAAAAAATCCTGTTTACTCTTCAAATTATGATTTTGAACAGAAGGAGCTAAAATGACGAACTTTTTTACCTGGAGTGATGTGCCAGTAAAATAGTAATAGCTACACTGAATGGCTAATTAAGAGAGAATAATTAAGCACTTTTTGCCTTTGATATGACATATCAGCAAAAGAATATAATTTATACTAAGTGGAGGATTAAGAGGCAGTCATACAAAGCTTAATCCTTAAAGCAATGCCTTATTCAAAATCAGCCTATTCATAAATATATACATGTGAAAAGATAATACAAATTTATTTCATAAGCTATGTTTATTCTAATTATTACTGTTACAACAGCAAAAAATGTTTCATACGCAATGTTTATTACTACTTGTTGTTATTGTTTGTAAAACAGGAGGGCAACTGAAAGCAGTTAAAAGTGCTATATCAAAACGTTATTACATTAGACTCCCGATTATCCGTGGGCGGATTATCCGCGCCTGCCACACAAAGGTTTTTTTTTTTTTTTTTTTTTCAAGCATAAAGCAAAGAAAATAAAAATGTTCACAAAACTGAGTGAAACGTTCAATTTGCTAACATCGTGCTTAATTATAGCAAAAATATCCCAGGCTTTCTCGGAACCTTCCCCTCTGATGAGTAAGTGATTTCTTACTCACTCTTGCAGTTGCCCGCTCCATCGCCCTCTCTCGTCTTAATCTTACTGACACGTCCACTTTCTGCCACTCGCCATGGTTAGTTTAAGCCTGATAGTGTTTGCGAACTTTTAGGAGTTAATTTCTTATTTTTTATTGTGTTCAGTGCTTGTGCTTTTTGCTTTTGTGCTTTTCGTTACCGATTTAAAATGTCAGGAAAATGAAAGAAGGTTATGTTGACATTTGCGCAAAAGCTAGAATTAATTTCCAAAGTAGCAAACGGCGCTACAAGGCAGCAGATGGAATTGGATTACGGAATATCGGTAACAACAGTAGGTGACATTCTAAAGCAAAAAGACAAACTGGTGAACTTCGCATGTCGAACAGTGCTTCTGCAATAAAAACGCAAAAAACTATGATGAGCTAGACACGGCATTGACAGAGTGGTTAGCTCAAGTTCAAAAAGAGGGTACTCCTGTAAATGGTCCTATCATTGCGGCGAAGTCAAAAACCTTTTTTGAGTTGTTAGGCCTGAAAGGAAATTTTGATGCGTCTTCTGGCTGGTTGACTCGTTTTAAGCAGCGACATGGAATTCGAAAAATTGGACTTCATGGGGAGAAACTTAGTGGTGACCAACAAGCAGCCGACGATTTCCACCATGAATCTGAAGACTTTGTTTTAAAAGAAGAGCTATCTTTTGAACAAATTTACAATGCCGACGAATCGGGACTTTTGTGGAAATGTCTTCCCACTCGCACTTTAGCATTTGAAAGTGAAAGTAAAGCGGCGGGTCATAAAAGCAGCAAGGAAAGGATGACTATCTTGTTTTGCAGTAACACTACCAGTGGACATAAACTTAGACTTGTTCTCATTGGGAAGCCACTCCCCCCCCAAAAAAAAACGAGATCTTTCAAAGGCACAAGGATAGAAAATTTACCCATTGATTACTTTAACCAAAAATAAGGATGGATGAACCGAAATATTTTTCAAGAATGGTTCGAAAAAATCTTTGTTTTTCAGCTCGCAAAAAAAAACTCGCTGCCTGAAAAGCTGTGCTGTTGATGGACAACACATCTTCTCACCCAGCAACAAGCGTGTTAAAGTCTTCTGATGGACAAATTTTTGCAAATTTTCTCCCACAAAACATTACTGCACTAATCCAACCCATGAACCAAGGAGTCATTGCAACAATGAAGAGATCATACCGAACCAAGCTGCTAATGACCAAAATTGAAGAAGGTTATGATCTGAAAGAGTTTTGGAAACACTACACAATCTTGGACAGCATCTATGATATTGCATTTGCATGGGACTCAATGAAACAGCCAACCCTCATAAAATTATGGAGAAAACTCATGCCTAATGTTGAAGCGAACAACAACCTAACCCCTTTGAGTTGTGAAGAAGAGAATGAAGATGTAGACACGCCCACGGAAACTCTTGCCAATAGGGTGAAAATAGTTCCGGGTGGTGAGAACGTCGATGCTGAAAACATTAACGAGTCGTTGGAGTGTGACGTCAACGAACCTCGCTTCGAACGCTTGACAGATGACGAAGAAGAAGATTGTGAAGAAAGCAAGGGGAGAGACTGAGAATGAAGGACAGCGAAGTGAAGGCGAAGACGAACCCACTGTGCAGATGCGGAAGACTCACGAAGGGGCTTTGCAACAAGTTGACGAACTGCTCAGCTATTTGGAAGAACAAGACAACGTGGAGTTGGCTGAGAAACTTATGCTATGAAAAATGCAATCTTGGATCAAGAGAAAATGCTTCCAAAGCAAGAAGCGAACACAAATGACTGATTTCTCCAAAAAGGTGTAGTTTTACAGTTATGTTTTGTAATTACATAATACATTACAGTATTAAAACAGTACATATGTATTAATTCCTTGACGTCTCTCGTAAGTATACTAAGCACTTTTCAGTTTTCATTAACAAAATGCATTTTAGGTTAGTTTTGAGTGATATACTAAAATATGAACCATTAGTTAAACATTTCCTGCTGTTTATTTTACGTTTTATTGTACATAAAACGATTTTTCAAAGTTAGAATGACTGTTTTCTCTTTTACTATACCTGTTTTTAGCTTCTTTCGGATTATCTGCGATTTTTGTTATCCGAGGCGGCCGCGCCACCCAATTCCGCGGATAATCGGGAGTGTAGTGTATTTCATATATTTTTTATCTTTAAAATCTTTTCTCATGAAGTATTATCAGTTTAAATAGTTATCTTTGAAATTCTGTAGCAATACATTCCAATATATGCTTTGCAGATCTGATATATAGAAAGAGTTTTACAACATAACCAAACTTTCATCAAACATGCTGAAAATGTATTTCACAAAAATACAACAGCATTATACAGCACAGCAATCATATAATTCATGTTTAAAAGTTACAGCATATCTATACTAAAATCTTAAAATTATTCTTAAGCACAGAAATAAGCAGAAATAGATAATTCTGTAAAATATATATAACTAAATTTATTATTATCTTACGTTTAATTTTTTTTAATATATAAAATCACATTAATTTGCCAAATTTCAAAAATGTATATGAACAAGAATAATACAGAGTAAACCATGTATTTTCCTGAAATTGAGCATGAAGGGGGGAAAAAAAAGGCTCACTAAGTGTAAAGGATAAATTAAAAAATGAATTTTACTTTCTGACAAATAAGTTATTTTGCAGCAAATTAAGAAATAAAAATAAACCAGTATAAAAGAATTCCCCCTTCGGGAAGAAGATTTCTTTAAAAAAAATTAAAGATATATTCTACTATTTTACCTCTGCACATTGTTTGCATTTTTAATGTAGGTATTAGCAACAGGTATTATATAACACTGCGATAAAATAATAAATTAATCCTAAAGTTCAGTTAAAAGCAGTCTAAACTTTATGATCTCAAACCCATTTACATTCTGGATAGCTTACATGAATTAATGAAGGATAATGGATTTTTAAATCAATTCTCTCGAAAACAAATTTTTAAAAATTCCCGACTTGCAGATTTTGGTCTAAATTAATAAGTTACTTTACAAACTTATTAATTTTTTTAAGGTGAAAACAGCCTGGTGTCTACATGAGCAAACCAACAGTGATAAAAAAAGGACTTTGATTTTTCTGCGTTCTGCTTCCATGCGTGAAGGTTGATCTCTCCTACGCTCCTACACTGATACAGATACTTTGACTGCTATGGAAAATGGGGCAATCTGATAGTAATGATGGTCTTAACTAAAAAATATGGCTATTGAACTGCAACAACAGATTATTCAACTTAAAGCTAAAACTGAAAGCACCAGATACATCAAGCATCAGATGCACACTAATCGCCCTGTTTCTGCCCCGAATAAATAAATATACAGATCTAATAGCAAAAAACATTCAGGATCTGAAGAATGAAATGGAGCACCTGAAGGGTAAGCATGATTATCTTTTATCACAGTGTGATAACAATCCCCGCTTTTAACCCTGCTAGCAATTCTAACAATATCACTCAGAAAAGGAAACAACAAAATATTTCGGATAATTCCGATGACAACCTAAATCATGACAAAGGCTTCACTAAACCTATGCAAGTTGCAAAAATAGGTAAAAAAGATTGCACAAACACAGATGCTATTAGCACTAAAAATAAATTTAGCCCATTAGATACCGTTAAACACTAACTCAGAATTTGAAAATAACTCAAATGCACAACCTGGAACTTCCATGCAACAAACACTACAAAAAGCCAAATCAATTACACCCATAATGGTCAAACCACCTGAAAACACCAGATAAAATGCCTATTTCAAACAACTTGCCTGCCAAACCTCTATAAAATTTTTCAGTAAAGTTCGCGGTCAATTCTCAAAAATCTTCCCAAACACACCAGATGACCACAGACCACTTTATTCAATTCTTAACCGCTTCCCTTACAAATTTTTTTGAAAAAAATTGCAAAAAATCATCACATTTTTTTATTTTATTATTAAATACAACAAAACGAAACAAATCAAAATATGTAGGTTTTAAGTTGAATTTTAAATTTTTTGAAGGTGTAAAAGCATTGATTTTTAATATTAGTTTACTATCCCGAGTTATCTCGGGCAAACGAAAAAAAGTTAAATATTAATCTTTGTATGATAGTTTTTGAAACAAGGGACAACACAGAGTGATACCTGACATTTTACGCTGGTATCTGGTCTCTTTTCTTACTGGCTTACCGCTGGAATCTCTTTCACGGGACACAGAGTACACTGTCCCGTTGGATTTGATTTTTTTCCCATCTCTTCATAAAAATTCATCGTTTCGCTATATTGCATCATCGTCATTATTTTATTTTTTTCAACGCATGCATCCTTCTTTATATATTACTAATCCACAAGCCAACGCATACTATACAATAGCGAAACACATGACCAGTCCCTCCAAAAGAACCGTGCAGCCAACAAAATTTGGCAAACTCCCAATCAAAGCTGAATATTTCCTTTCATTTCCTCCAGACTGTGTAAAACCGTTATAAAAGAAATCGTACTAACAAATTCTGCTTCGCCCGAGTTTTCTCGGGATAATAATTAACTGCAACGTATACGAACCCGAGATAACTCGGGATAATCAGGCAAGCGGTTAAAAAATAATTCTATCGAACACTATCTCATTAATGCACACAATCCGAAACCGATTAAAATAGTTATCCACGGATCACCATTAGACATGGAAAAATGACACCACGCTTCCGAAAATTGCTTTCTTATTCCCCGTTGCGTAAAATGCGCTGGAGAGCATAAAATATCGCTCTGGCGACAAAAAAGATTTATCGAACCCCCCTGTGTAAATTGTAACAATTCACGCCCAGCTTCTTATCGTGGTTGTATAAAATTCCTCAAATCTAAATCAACTACCCCACAAGCACCCAGAAAACTTCTTTCAGAAACAGTTACAAATAAAACTCATAACCCAGATTCACAATATACAGATAATGCTAACCAGAATCAACCTACCCAAATATTCACTGCCCCCCCAATAAAAAAACATTCAATATTCTGCAAATGTTCAAACATCAGGGTTTCTAAAATTTTTTACAGCAATAAAAGAACTTGAATCCATCTTTGGCATCCAACTTTCAAAAATGACCCTACTTAATAAACAAAAGTTTAAACCAACTCTGAAACGAAATCCTATAATTGAAAAAATGTACATCATCTTCTAAATGTTTGAAGAACTCAATAATTCTAATAACAAATCTTAAATTCTTACTATCTTACTCTACATAATGCTCAATTAAAATTTATACCTTAAAAATGTTCTACCATTACTAAGTCTTCTCTCAATTTATCAGACTTCAGCCGGTAATCCTTCCTCTCCTTACATTCGGCTATCCCTCAAAATTAGTATGGCAATAAAAAGAGCCCCTTTCCCTAGTACACTGTGGATCATCCGCTACCCAATCACCTTCTCCTCTGCAGCCAGTGGCTACTGTTTCACTTACTCCTCCTCCTTACTGAGCATCAAAACTCCGCTTCTACCAACAGCTCGGCACTTAGCTCATGCTGCTCTCGCAAAAGAATTTATATCTAAGGCCCTTTGTCAGTAATTTTTTAAACTTCATGCCTTCGAACTCTTGCAATATCATCATTAGAACTGCCATTGCTTATTTTAGGAACTCTTGCAATATCATCATTAGAACTGCCATTGCTTATTTTAGGAACTCTTGCTCAATTTATCTCTTCATAATGCTATCTAGCATTTGAAAAATGCAAAGCTGTCTTCTACCGAGATAGGACTTTACCCAGGCGGCCAAGAGTAAAAAACATTAGTTCACTGACCAAAAAGGACTTCTCATAAAAGGTATATATTTTATTACCGATGTTTCCTGCTTTTTAAATTTTATTGATCGATTGTTCTTGTATGGATTTTCTTAGTACACCAACATTCAGAAAATGGCTGTTGGCTTTTGAGCATTAGCTCAGCAAAAAAAATTAGTGTCAACCAGTTCATGAATGTTCTCCAAAGTGGGCAGCAAGTTCACATTTTGAAGGGTATGTAGATCATTGAAAAGTACCTTTCTTAATTAAAAAAACATGGATGCATGCAATTTGTCAAATATTAAATAGCATAAAACTAGACAGAATTGAATCAGCCTAGTATCAATGTTAGAAAAATATTCCATGCCGTACTCAGGATTCTAATCAAAAACCAAAAATACGGTAGAATACTTCTGCTTTCTGAAGAGCAGAAACTGATTAGTTTCTCTCGAATTACAAACAAAATTTCTCTTAAGTTAATGCCAATTACATACTTATATTCTTTTAAAGATGACATACTTTTCTTACATATAATAAAGAAATGCCTTTTTATAAATTACGAGGAATGTTTATCATGCTTAAATCTGAATATACTAGAACTGCGTGCATGCAAAACTTAAATTTAATAATACTTTAAAGACAATGTTGATAAATGCATTTTAATATACTTAATTTTAAGTACAAAAACAGCAGTAGAAAAATATAAGCAAATTAATATATATTTTAAAAAAAAGCTCTATTACTGCACTCATAAAATCAAAACTAGCCACATTTATGTATTTCACTAATTTTAACTTACGTTTAGTGAAATAAATACTATTAATTTCAATAGTTTAAGAAGCTTCATATTCTTTACATTACATAATTATTATCAAATTCAAAATTAGCTTTACAGTCTTTGAGGATTAATTTGTCTAATATTTTGGGCATATGTAGAGTGTCTGCACAAAATTTAGAATTTAAATTTTTCAATCGTTGCCAATGCCGCTGCTAAACTATAATTAATGATAATGATTACTAACATATCTCAGCTTACTTTACTTTAATCAGCACCTACTTAAGGAAATAGTTTCAAATTAACTTTTTCTTTCAATTTTACTTAACGACTAAACAGCAAAAATAATGTGCTGTACTGAAGTAAATGAAATCCTGACAGAGCCTTATAAATGAAGAGCATTTCGATTGCAGTCAGTCTATAATGATGTAGCATTAAGAAAAAGTATTTCTTAGTGGTGTAGAAAGTTTTGTGACATATGATAGATGCTTGTATGATATCCAAAGGAGAATGGCAATAAAATAAATGCTCAGCAGATGCTGATTTTAAACTGTTAATTTGTTACTCTCATTAGCAGTAAATCAGTTGGACTTTACCAAAAATACTACCCAGAAAAATAGGAAACACCTCAGAAGAGAGACCACAATATGATATATTATTTCCTTCTCACTCTGTCTAATGAAAGCTTGTCCATCTAAACTCATCTTGAAAGAACGTATTATGGTCCACTTTACTTTCAACACTGTAAAGCATGGATTATGCAAACACATCTATAGAGATTAGTTTGGCAAGCAGCCTCCCTGAAGGATGGCAGTAAAAACCCAGTTGTGCAAAGTATGCAGCCAAAGACGAGACTGTCAGAATACAGATCTGAGGCAGTACAATAAGCAACCCCAGGAGTTTGAGATGGAGGGGAAAAAAATTCTCTTATGATGTAGTACAGTAGGACAAGTTTTCAAATGCTGAATGTCAAAATTTGACAGAGATGGTATCCAGCAGTCCAAACTATTTTAAGTAAATCTTCACTGATGATGAAAGTTCATGTTTCGCTTGTGACCCAAAGACAAAACCATGATTACCTGCACAAATTTTTTTTAAAAAATTTACATTAACATAAGGCCTTTGGGTTCAAAAATCCTGAATAAAAGATACCTTGGTATTTTTTTATTAGCTGGGAATAATTTGCAAAACATTTAAACCTGAAGAACTGATATGAACGGCTGACTAATTTTAGTTAAGGCTGAGCATACAAAAATTATCTGCTGAGGAATGAAAGCCCTCATGAAGAAGTTTTTAAGGGTAAATGGCTTGTACTTACATTACATATGGGGAAAAAAATATCAAACACCCATACAATCACACACAAAAATTTTAACAAAGTCAAACTACCAGTTTCAGCACTCTGCCAGTGGCAGATAGGCAGACTGAAAAATTTATTTTCTACAAAGAAAAAGCAGACTAGTTTTTGAAAAGTATTCTGCCAGAAAAGTTTCATTGGTACAACTAATCTTTGTTGCAAAATAATATCCTTTCTCACAGTGCTACCATCATCAAACAACTGCAAAGAAATGTGTAACTTTTCTTCTCCCTCTTGCATATGAATTTAGCATACACAAATGACTACTTTCTGTTCCTAAAAGTTTAATCTTAATGTATAAAAACATTTAGAATTTCTTTTTATGCAATTCAGGATTTAAAGAGCCTTTCAACACCTGAAAAGGCAGCACAGAAACTCTGTAAAAGAGCCAAAAATATTACAGCATTTGAAATAATGCATGTAAAAGGCTGAACAGCAAAATATTTCCTTTTTTTATGAACTTAGTTCTGAATCTTTGCAAATACCTTTATGATTTTATGGACCTTTATTTAAAATATTTTATATGAAATTTTAAACAACAGAATTTCAAAATTAGAAAATCAATATTATGGGTAGGATTCTTTATCTGCAATGATATCGAGGAAGGAAAAATTGCAACATTCAGAATTTAGAAAGAAATTAGTAATTATTTAATGTAATTTTTTGCATTCTAATTTATACTATGCAGTAATTTTTTTAATAACTAACTAGATATGCATGATATAAATTCTAACTTTTAGTGCATTAGGAAGAAAAATTAGAGGTAGTTTAAATTTGAGCATAACTCAAAAATAATAATAATGAATTTAAAAAAAGTAACACAGATTAAAAGCCAGAATTTCGCAATCTCATGTAAACTGCAAATGCTTTGTTGATTGATAATAAAAATATGTTAGCCTTCTTAGATCTATAAAAAGCTCCAGCCTTAGCTAAGAAAGCTTCAGCATGTGAGAAAGTGCAAAAGCACAAGATATGTATGTAGGTGGAGGCTCACAAAGACGTATTGAAGTAAGGGGTCTGGGGTGGGGTATGACTTGAGCGAGGTCGAAAACCAGTGCTTCCGTACGTCTCACGGTTTCTCCTGGCGCTCACCATAGCAGATGATGGAGGGAGGAATGGATCTTCTTCATCAATATGCTCCACTGGAGGCCTAAGTTATGGTTAAGAAGGAATTTGTGGGAATAAAATAAAATTACAAACTTGAACATGCATAAACAATACATTAAACAAACAAAACCATGCAAAAAATAAAAATATGCAAAAACTAATAATAAAAATGAAATAATAAATTAGAAGTGTATACATTTACACAAAAACTTCTGTTTTAAGAATGCATTTCATAAATCTTTAAACTGATCAATACAAAATTCATGCAAAGGAATCCACATTAAAAAAAATTAATCCACACAGATGCAGCACATAATAAACTGTAATTATTTCAATAAAATAAATGGATTATTATTATTATAAAAGGCACATGAGATTTGATCCCATTGTAATGTCCTATAGTACAAAAATCCATAATGAAAGGCAGAAAAGTAAAAATTTTTAAGATACTAATTATGTTAAGCTAAAAAAGAACAAAAATTTAAAAAAATTTAATTAAATTAAAAAGAACAAAGTTATAGCGCAATACCTATTCATGCTAATTCATCAAATGAAAACTTAACATTAAAAAGAAAAATGTAACTCTTAGGAAACTGAAGCCTTCGCTAAGCTGTATGTTTAAAATACCAAAACGGCCGAAATGCCTTTCGAGATTAACAGCAATTTCCCCCCTTTATCCATTAATGCATAAAGAGATGTAAAGATTTTAAATGACACACTTTCTGCTTCCTAACAAATAAAGATTAAAAAAAAAAAAAAAAAAAATAAATCCTTTTAGTATAAGTTGTCTGCAATAAACTGATGCAATACATTTGGGGAACTGCAATTGCATACCTTAGGGAAAGGGAAGATAACAACATCGCAATCTCGGCCGGTGGTGGTCATTTTAATGAAAGGCTGTCTCGGGCGTTTTGGTCTTGAAAAGTTTAAACAAATTACACTAACACACATTTGACTAATATATTCTTCTTTCATTACATTTTAAGTTTCCAATAGAACAAAAATCAATACACCGACCTACAGATTAAAAAATGTATAAATAAATATGAATCACATGTTCTGAAGCTTAAAACAGACTTATAATGATGATATTAATTTCAACTAGATGATGTCTAAAATAACTGTAGTTTAATCTAGACTGACAGGTCTTTCAGACCTATTCAAGTTTAGTCTCAGCGAAATACTTATTTGTATATTTTCGTTCTTGCTTCATTTTGCTTTATTACTTATTTTTCATAAAATGCAAATTATGAGGATGATTCATATATTACTGAAGAAAATCAGTAATAAATTTAACAAGGTAACCCAGAAAATAACTTATCACATGTAAAAACAAAAAAAATTTACATGATTATAATAAATATAATTCTAAGAAAGCAACGTGGATGCATTTCCATTTAAATGCATTTAAAACCATTTTTTTAACTTCAGGACAATTTCTTGTATTTAACAGCAATTAAGTATTTTGCAGATTTATTATTAATTTTGCCAATAAACTCATATTTCAGTATTAATTTATTTAACAATAAATAATTATTTAAATTACATGAATTATGTGAAATTCACAAAACTATAGAAGTCAATTCATGAACTTACTTGCCAAAATTCTGAATGCATTCAAAAACTTTCAAATGAAATGGACATATTTTTTTAATCACACTTATGCAAAAGTGTCCAGCTTTTTAAATGTTTATACAGTCAAAAGTCGTTAATCCGGACTCGTCGGACTTCAGCAATTCCGGATTATAGATCATCAGTTTAAATCTGATAAGATGGCATGCAGAAATTATAAAATTAAAAATATGAAACCGTAATTTATGAAATAAAGAACAATTATGATCTAAAGGGTTTCAAAATTTACAAAAAAAAAAAAAAAAAAAAAAAAAAAAAAGGCACTTAATATTTCTTTGTTTACTTTATTAAACATTTCTTTCAATGTAAGTTGTTTAAGTTGCTTCGTTTTATGTGATAATACTTTCTCTTTAATTCTATAAACAGACATAATTTCTCCTTCAGTTACAAAACTCTACTATTAAAGTTTTATAATTGCCGTGTCGAGAATACTGACTAATTTGTGAATCGAATTTTTTTCGTTTTCAATAACCTCTGTATCACTTTCTTCTTTATCGGAAGTGAATTATAATGACGAGGAATTTGATTTAAATCATATCAAAGACAGAGTACATCAAGATGAAATACTACATTTAGTAAGGAATTATAAGCGAAATAAAATAAAAACATCTGCCCTGAAGATAAGGATAGTGCTGACAGATTAACTTCCAATTCATTGTGCGCCGCTGCGTTTCGGCGTTTCCCCCCCCCCCCCGGCCGCAGAGCAGCGTGAAATTGATAAACAGATTTCGGAATGGTTTGAGAAAAGAAGGATATGCCTTTATCCATTTTTTTGCAGCAATTCCACTTTTTGTTTAAAGGACTTCTAAATGTGGATGTAGATCCTTTACATATTAGTAAATACATATCGGAAATTCTATTTGACATAATCGAAAGTTCAAGCTTACTTTTATAAAATTGCTCTAACAGTCTGCAAAAAATAATAAGCTGGATCCAATTCGAAGATTCAGAAACAACGCAATCTGCAACACTCGTCCCCAGAGCAGCGTGAAATTGATAAACAGATTTTGGAATGGTTTGAGAAAAGAAGGATATGCCTTTATCCATTTTTTGCAGAAATTCCACTTTTTGTTTAATAGACTTCTAAACGTGGATGTAGATCCTTTACATATTAGTAAATACATATCAGAAATTCTATTTGGCATAATCGAAAGTTCAAGCTTACTTTTACAAAATTGCTCTAACAGTCTGCAAAAAATAATAAGCCGGATCCAATTTGAAGATTCAGAAACAACGCAATCTGCAACATTAACTGAATTCGATAATCTTAGCTTAGCTTATACCATCCGTTATACATTGAACGCGCAAACGTAAACGTATTACGCATATGCGCACACGCATATTCGCAGCCGTAAAAGTACTTTACAGCCGTACTTTCTGCGCAAAAAGTTTGTAGCTTTGAAGTCTGGATTATGGGTGTCCGAATTAACGACTTTTGACTGTAAATAAATATGTTTACTTTTTAACATTCTATCGAAATTATTTTGCAAGAAATACAATAATATATTTATAAAGGTTAAAAATCTGAAATCTAAAAATGTGCTTTGCATAGTGCATATGTAATAATGATAATAGACAAGTTGTTTTCTATAGCACAACTACATAATTGTTAGCAACATATGATAATTAGTCTCTTAATATTATTGCAATTCAAAAAATGTGTTTTATTAAAGGCTTCATAAAAAAAGGTTATATAATTAGATAATTAAAAGTTAGTTATTTTACCATGTACAGACATTAGGTAATTTTGACGCAAGAGAACCTGAAAAATGTGCAGTGCCCTCACTGGGACTTGAAACATGGACATCTTGAATATGTCAAATATGCTTCCATAAGACCACGAAGGCAGAAAATACCTTATATACTTTCCATTTTAAAGGGCAACTGGGAATTAGGGGACTCAATTGCTAAATCCTGATGGTAATGAATTATTGTCCACCACCTTTTAGCTTGGGCACTGTTTGTTAAGTCATTAGGTTATTTTGAAGCAGGAGACGTGAAAAATGTACAATGCTCTCTCTGGGACTCGAACACTGGACCTCTGGAATATGCATCGAGTTTGCTTCCAATTACACCATGAAGGCATGCAGAAAGGAAGGAGAAAAAAACATTATAACCAAAATAATTTATGCTCTTAAAGCTGCTGAATGATTGGAAAATTAAAGAACAAGTAAATCATTACCCTTTTTAGAGTTGCCAAAATCAGCAGCCATCATCTCCCTACAGTATACAACATTCTACTAACATTGCTGTTCAAAACTTGCAGTGAAAAGTACAAATTCCATCCATTCTCGAATTAATGCATTCTTTGAGTTATGCAATAATTGATTTTGGTGGAGATACCATTTATGAGTTAATCACAAAGAAAAGCTAACATATTTTAAGAAACAGATGTTTTTATCACTTGTACATTTACAGTGGTAATAATTTACAACACTGAACCAACTGGGAGGCAATAATCTGTCATTATGAGAAGTGATCTGCTTTAAATCCAATAAAACCTGATAAAAAATGCACCTTGCTGGCAATGTAAACTGGGTATAAATGAAGTTTTTTTGGTAACTCTTACCTGCCAGTTACACATACATATTCAATCAATTTTTTACTTCAGCAAAATTATTTCAGCAGAGATGACATTATGCCGCTTTTCCTGCCACACACAGCATTTCATGCACCATAGCAGCAGTCTGGCAGAATACTTCTGAGATATTCTAAGAAATGGTAGAACCCGCAATAAAGGACATAATAAATGGTGATGTGTAATAGATGATTTGGTGAATGTTTTTCATTTATCATTGCTATGACAATACTACCAACAATGTGGAATAATCATCCTAATAAGATGATAATTCTCTTTTGCTAATGTATGTACAAAACATCCAGAAGTTTTTTTTCTGGGGGGGGGGGAGGGGGAATCTTGTACCCTTCTTCCAATAAGTCTGTACTTATTCTGTCCACTACAGAAACATTCCTTTTCACTCACATCTGGTAATATGATAGGAAGAAACATTTGAGTTCTTTTATACCAACAAATGCTATATTTAAAGTCCCTGATCTGATTATACAGTTAACTCAATAATACAAAAGGATCCTCATTCACAACTGAACAAGCTCTGAAATTTCTATTTAACCACATGTGCTTAGAAGACAATCCAGGCTAATTTATAAGCTTTGAACTCTCATTCGCAGAATGTTGGAATCTATTAACCAATGAATTTGAAATGATAATCATTTACTTTATACTGCGTGCTATACCAGTCCTGAAAAAATAACAGTTGCAGCACCATTTCTTCCAGATGCTCTGTTTTTAAGTTTAGTAGTGTATTTATTTAAAAAATTAACAATCTGAAATAGAACAATTGTACAGTTGAGAGAAGCAGAGAAGAGTAAGATGTAATAATATAAAATCCAGTAGCTCTATTATGCATATTTGACAAATAAATTTAAAGCTGGAAATCTTGCTAGACATTTTTTTAAATCATGAAAGAATACAGTACAAAGTCCAAGATCCACACTTATCAAGACATCAGTGATTCTGGATTTTTCCAGATGTTAAATCATCAGTTTAAACCTAGTAAGATGACATGCAGAAATTATAAAATTAAAAACCTGAAATAGAAGTTTATGAAATAATGAAGCATTTACGACCTTAAGATAATTTACAAAAAGGAGCACAATGCTTATTTGTTTGCTTTGTTAAACATTGCTTTCAACTTAAGTTGTTTTAGTTGCTTTGTTTTTTGTGCAAATACTTTTTCTTTAATTCTATAGATACAGATAATTTCTTCTTGAGTTACAGAGTTCCAGTCTTCAAGTCCTGTAATTTCTGTTCGAAAATTCCCACTAATTTTTTGTTTTTTTTTTCCAACACCCTTTTCAGCACTTTTTCCCTGTTTGTAGCAATATTTTCTGGAATTAAAGCCACACTACAGGTTTTGCCATCTGTTAGCTGACTGATGATTGCCACATTGTCACCGCAATAAAAAAAAAACCTGTTATGTCATCTTTGTTTACTACCACTTATCCACTTTATTTATTTACTCATACTTTACAAATTCTGTTATCTAGAAAATTTCAATTTTGTTTTGGATATCTGAAAATCTTCAAATTAGTTGACTGAATTAGTTGAATCACTAGTTGACTGCTGACTCCAGCAGCCATTGCAATGAAAAATTTTCATTATATCTGAACTTATTATCAATTCTCAAATTCTCAAATGGACAATGTTGCTTTTTTGTTTGCAACATCTAAAAGCCATCAAGTTCGCACTATCATTACAAAGATTATGTAGTGTCCACTATAAACTATTGGTGATGTGTCATGAGATTATCAACTAAAGCTATGCTGTTCCAGTAAATATTTTCTTCCTTCTATCGCATGCTGATGAAATTAAGCATGAATTATATTAGTTTAGTTATTTATTAGACTTACACTTATTTTGTGCATAAGCTCCAGGTTTATCAGAGACTTGATTAAATAAATTCTCATACTTAAGGTTTTTCCATTAGATATTTTGTGGCCCAGCACAGTCTCTGTGAGTCCTAAATTCTGCTTTGCTTGGCACTCCTCTGAATTCTAAAAATTTCACCTTCCCTAGTGGACCAGTTATTCTCAATTTGGAATTTCTTTTCCTCAACACTCGGAAAGAAATTTGTGAAATTTAATTTCCATTTCCACTGAAATTTCTACTTGGCATTACAGTTAGCTAAATAATGTAGCTATGATCAAGTAATGTAGCTATGATAAAAAAAAAATACTAGTAATTAAATGTTGAGGGCAATGTCAACCTAAAAGGTTACCATAGCCCTCAACATTTAATTACTAGTATTTTTTTTAAATGTTTTACACATAACTGGATGAAATGTATGAGACATTTCTCAAGTTGCCATGTGTCAAAAATTATGCTGACAACAGCAAAAAATAATAAATAATGATTCCCCACCCTGGCATCAAGGATATAAATTATTCAGTAGGTGTAAATTCAAAAATGTTTCCAGACAAATTATTGATCATACAGATCATAAATGATTGTTAATGAATGCTAATAAATGATTGTTTCTTAAGTATAGAAGTATTTTATTTAATGCCAAAGTGAAATTAAAAAAAAAAAAAAACTGTTTTTAGATCATTTCAGATATTGGACCAATGGGTTTTATGGGGGGAGGGGAGGTTTTATGCTTTAGCAAAAACAGAGTAAAAGGTATTTTAAATTAATCTTATAATTTAAAATGAAAGACTGCATGAAACAACTTTAATATACAAAATTTTTTTGTATTAACTTCATTACCATATGAAATTATTAATTAGCCAACCAAACTAATATCTGCATTAAGAAGCTAATTTTATTATTAAACTCTTAAAAGGATTATCAAAATTTAGCTTTTTAATCAATTTTAAACATAGACTTTTTAATATATATATATATCTTTTTGACAGAAGAGGATTTACATTACACTGGAATTATTTGCTGATATCACATCTCCTTCCTTTTTTTTTTTTAATTTGGCACAAAATTTAAACAGAAACTAGTTTAAAACATTTTTTCAAATGAGAATTTGCCTCAGTTAGTATTTTGATTATTTTTCAAAAATTCTCTATTACTCAGTTCATATTTATGCTTGCACAAAACTAGTAAGATCTCAAAATTTCTCAGAATAACACACTTTTCACACCGAAAAGTTAATTTCAAATTATAATGCATCTTAATTAGGCAAGCAATATATATACATACCTCACAATCCTCTAAAATGATTCTTATTTTGTATTAGGAGTACCTAAATAGTCTAGTATATTTTAAGGTAAAAATATATGACATTCTCCTCGCCATATTGCGAAGAAGTTGATACAGTAATTGCAATACAAAATATACTCAATAAGCAGACATTCTAAATTACATACTATTTGCAAAGCTCCTTAATTTATCCACAAATATGGCAGAAAACCTAACAATTAAAGCAAAATCACAAAAACAGAAAGAATAAATTACTTTTTTCTTATATGTATCCAAGTATGTGATGCCACCCAAATAAGAACAGTAAACAATAATCCACTTCCAACAGCAGACACCAACATAAATGCAGTACCCTCACTAAAAATTCAGAAAAGAAATGTGAAATTTTTTAATACATTCATATAAACAATCAGATAGTCATATTTTTTAACACAACAGCTTTCTACCATTTACTTCTTAAAACTGTCGTGAACTTTTCCATATAAACGTATCACAAAATATA
Source organism: Stegodyphus dumicola (assembly GCF_044657685.1). Taxonomy (NCBI): domain Eukaryota; kingdom Metazoa; phylum Arthropoda; class Arachnida; order Araneae; family Eresidae; genus Stegodyphus; species Stegodyphus dumicola. The sequence goes on from NC_140769.1 coordinate 94,564,914, forward strand.
TAAACTTATATAATGAGGATTCTAAAAAACTTAAGTTACTTCCAGACAGCTTTTTATGCTGCCATTATGTTATATTAAAATGATACAAAACATGGTAATATTAAAAGTTTCCCAAAATTTATACCATAACTGAAGTGAGTGATATTTTTAAACATAAATATATTTAATGCATTTTTAAAACATACTTATCAAGCTTGCATCATGACTAAGAATTTGTAAGCTAAAGATAATGACTGTAAGGGTAACATTTTTTTTATAGTTACAGCTATATGATTTACTTAGGGCAGATATTCTCTTCAGCCTTACACAGTTTTCATCCGGCTGACGAGATATTTTGAGTACTTTCTGCTTCTCATAATTACCGAAAGACACATAAGGGCCAAACACAGTTACATTTACACAAAACATAAATTACAATACCTATAACGGTGATACAGGGACTGCCAAAAAATATTGCCAAGTTTGGTGACTTTTGGAGATTTCTCGCCAAATTAGCGAGTTATGCATTTACTCAAAGTTGCCCCTGTATTCTTACTTTTTCAGTATGCTTCACTCCTTTAGATTTTCATGTTATGTTATACACACGAAATACAATTTTACATATAATTTCACCAAAATTATCTATGTATATACAAAACTCGTAACAATGACTGTCAGGGTAACATCTCTTTACCATCTTTTTTTTTTTAAAAAAAAGGTACAGCTTTATGATTAGAAAAACACTAAATAAAATTAAATTTATTAATCTATATTAGAAAATTTGAAGTCTTCAGGTAACTGGAATTTTAACTGAATTTTTTTAACCCTCTTTTCATGCAATTTAATTTAACTAAATGTATCACAAAATATATAAACTTATATCATAATAAATATTCTAACGAATTAAAGTTACTTCCAGACATCTTTCCAAGCTGTCATTTTAAAACTTATCATGCAGTTACTGCAATAAACTCACTTTATTAAAATATATGATCCACATTTACAACATTTACATATATATGTGTGTGTAAAGGGCATGACCTTTATCAAAGTCAACATTAGAATCATTATTTTAACAATACTTTTTTCAATGGTGCATAGTAGATCAAACAAATAAATAAAAAAAATATATATTCACCTACTGCATTTAAAATTTAATCAATACTGATTAATTTTAAAATACAGTATTTGAAGAATTAAAGTAGAAATGTGTATCTAATTTGGTAAGGAAATACTTATTGAGAAACAAACGTAAAACTAAGTTGCTTTAAAATAAGTTTCAAGAAAAAACTGGTTCATATTTTTAAATATTTATCATTTATATTATTTTACATATAAATAATGCGAAGAGGAAATTATGAAAATGTTTAAAGAGCTAATTTATTCTGCGACTTAGAAGAAACAAAAATGATCTGTGAGGACATTTAAAGTGCCATATAAAAATCTGTGTCATAATCATATCTTGCAAACATGCTACACTTTTATCAGCAAATTATATACAGTACACTTTGAATGTAAAAGTTTATTATAAAATTACTTTCAAAAATTTTTATTTGAATATATTACATATTCATTTATTATAGTCAAAACATTTTTCTCATAAATTACCAAAATTATACTCAGTTATTATTAAGATAAAAAACAACAAAAAGGCTGTTTTCAACAAACGTTAGCTAGCTAAACTCTTAAGTAGGTGAGTCTGATAAGAACTAAATATACACAGCACAGAATATAAGCACTAAAACACTGGTTTATACCAGAGGCTGAAAAATCTATCTATGCTGTTAATTCTGAATAAGATGTCACTAAGAAATTTCTAATATGATTAGACTATGCTACAGACCACACAGAGATGAGAAAATTCTGTGTGCGGTGCTCATAAGTCATCGTTTCCAAGCTTTTACAATGTGTCACACGACGTGGTTCTGACAGCATAGACACAATTATTCCTGCTCTTTGACAGTACAGGAGATATACCTTCATGACCAGCATTAAGAAATTTTAGCATTCTGCACTGTGTCTGTCATCAAAGCCTCTTGATTTCAGGATGGCTGACAAACCAATGATCTTGTTTTGCCTCTGATACCATTCCAGATATAACGAATCAGAGGATGTAAAATACTACTGAAAAATTAAGGAGGCATGTCTAATTCAGTCTGAAGGTATTTTCCATCAGAAGAACATGTCAGAATGCTCCTGAACTCTTGATTAAAGAGACCCAGAATGCTCTTGAACTCTCTACTTGAGAGACCCTCGTTATCAGGATCGTCAGGTCACAAGGACTATACTTCACTTCAATAACTGTTCTATGCTATCCATGAATTATATATATTTGTAAAGAGCTTCTTGCAATTGTAATAAATATGTTTTGAGCTTAAACTGCAGTAAGTATTACACAACCTCATAAATGTACTAATCATTATACGGAGTCAGGGGCGCTACCTGCGGCCAGTCTCCAACAAATACAAATAGTATTCAGATAACATACTAATTCAGACAGCTAAAAACATCTATAAAAAAACTTTTAATATATAAAATGATCAGTCCTTAAAATAAAATTTTAGATATAATAACAATATTAAAATAACGAAAGAGGTAAAGGGGCAAGTGTTAATATTTCAAACTCACAGTGTATCGGTGCAAGCTGATTCCAAAGCAGTCCTGTACTCTCCATTGACATAATCACATTTTAGGACATTTATGATACCATCCAACAATGTCCCAGTCTGATTGATGTGCTCATTTAAATGATTCAGAGTTTCCTCAATCTGAAAACATTCATCATAATAAACAACACATAACAGTAACAAAAAATTATTTGCATTGGAATGTCTGATATACAATGAAACTGAGTGGGGGAACTTAAGAAATTTGATATTTGCAATAAAGTGTCATCATGCCATTATGGATAACTTTTACTGTCTCTAGAAAAGGACCACACAGAACCATTTTGATAAGAGACAGCAATGGGTTCAAATGATGTAAAATCTACGAGGGTTGGAACTTTAATACTGGCAACACAGCTGAAAAAACGCTACGCAACAAAACCAAAGAATATCGCGTATACCACACGTAAACTACATACCTACCTTACCTCTCAGCAAAAAGACTCGTCCTGCCTACGTCACGCGCATGCGGAGTGACGTGAAGAATGGATGCTTGTATTAGCTCGCGGTCTAAAGTAAGTGTTGTCATGATGTTTTCAAAACAAGAACAACAATGTTGGATAAAAATTGAATGTGCCAGAGGTCGTACAGCACAACAGTGTCATCAAGGGCTTCAAGAGGCTTGCGGGGAATCTGCATTGCCTTACAAAACCGTAGCAAGATGGGTGAAAGCATTCAATGAAGGACGCCAAAACGTGGCAGACATGCTGCGGCCAGGTCATCCGAATGTCAGCGATGCAGACGTGCAAGCTGTTGCCGCACTAATGGACAGTGATCGCCGCCAAACGATTCGTCAACTGGCCGGACAAACAGGATTAGCGCATACGACTATGCTGCACATTCTGAAGGAATGCCTGTCCATGAGAAAAATTGCTTCATGATGGGTTCCACATCAGTTGATGGAAATGCAGAAATGGCTATGATACGATGCTGCCCGAACCCACCTGGAGTGCTATGAGCGCGAAGGAGATGCTTTTTTATGCAGTATCATTACGCTGGATGAGACTTGGGCCCAATCATACCAGCCAGAACTGAAACGCCAATCAAACGAATGGTGTCGTCACGGGTTACCACGACGTTCGAAATTTCGTCAGAACCCCAGCAATGTGAAAGTTATGGTGATTCTCGTGTACGACTGTGATGGTGTTGTCCTAACGCATACCGTTCCCCCACAGCAGACCGTCACTGCGCAGTATTACTGCTCATTTTTGGAGCACAATCTCTGACCAGCTTTGAGAAAAAAACGGCGACACTTTCTGCAGAACGCTCCTTTCATTTTGCATGACAATGCTCGGCCACATTCAGCACAAGCTGTGACTGATTTTTTCAAGTGATGCGGGCTGGGAAGTGCTTTACCATCCACCATACTCCCCAGATCTAAGCCCTTGTGACTATGACTTAATTCCTAAAATGAAGGAACCACTTTGTGGCACTCGTTTCCAAACTGTTCCTGAGATTCTTGCGGCAGTAGACCGGTCCATTCAAACTATCAACAAAACAGGCGCTGCTACAGGTATTCTGCAACTTCCACATTGTTGGAAACGGGTTGTACACAATGCTGGTGACTGTATTGAAGGACTGTAAAACATGGTGACATGAATCACTTTTGTATTCCTTGTAAATAAATAGTTGCCACTATTAAAGTTCCAACCCTCGTAGTACATAAAATGTTAACAGCAGTCTGCTTCTGATCAAAACGCAACTTTTTTGCTTAAAGTGTGCTAAACTTTGCCAAATGTTGAATTAAAAAAATTTTAATGAAATCACAGCTGACAGTTAGATAAATATTAATACAGATCAGCTTACAAGTACAGTATACTAGATATGTATGTAAACAAAAAATAGGTATATTTTTTACCTCTAGGTCTTTTTTTTTTAAATTATTATTATCAAGTTTGTATTCAAAAATCAATTATTTTATAGCCATGTTTAAAAACTAATATTTTATAAATACAATGATGTTTTATAAAATGTATACTTTTAAAAAACATGATACTACACATTTTGAAAGGACTTACTACTTCAATCTTGTCATGCAATACCAACAATGCCACTTCAGTTATTTGCTTTAAAGTATCTTTCACATTTTTCAAAGAATTGGTACCTTCAGATATTGCCTAAATAAACACATTTCATTAAAAAATGTCAAATAAATAAAAAAAATGAATCTGATTATTAATGAACAAGTATTTTATTAATGAATGCAAAAATAAAGAGAAATTACTTTATTAAATGGATCTTGAATCTTCTCATCACAATGGATGTAGTAAGTTAAAACGCCTAAACAAAGAAAGAAAAAATATTAAAAAAATAATAATATTTTTTTTTTAAATCGAAGAATAATGAATTCCAAGGCATGCTAATTTTTTGCATGATATAAGAATTATAAAATTAATTTATGAATAAATATCAACACTGAAATCAATAGAAAGAATAATATTTTAGTTTATGATATCAAAAATATTCAAATAAAATTTGTCATGCATAGAATTTGTTGTTTTATGAATTATTTTACAATTCAATAATTATTTTGAAAGAAAATTCTCATATAATTCATTTATCGTCGTCTTTCTATCATCATTTTATGCTGTTGCTATCAATGCTGGCATAAAATGACAACAGAAAAATAACAATAGATGAACAAGAGTTATCTTGATTAAAGGAATAGCAGATATGAAATAAATACCATACAAACATCAGAATAAAATAGCTATTACAAATTTTTTTTTATTCATGATTAATGCAGAATTGGTGGTTATTATAGAGTGTGATTTAAAACATTTTGCAAACCTTTCAAAGTACTGCTGTTAAGAATAGACAGAGTGCTTTATTAGACTTACAAAAAGGTCTGATTGCGCCCATATCCTACGGGCATTTGTTTCACACGAACAAATGTTTTGGGTAATTTTTCTGCCTGGTTTACTATTGAAAGAAAGATGCGTGATTTTTTTCCCTTCCTTTCGAAAAAAAATTGCAAGTTGTTTGTTTTCAACCATTCAGCTATCAGCTTGTTTGTGATGGAGAACCAGTTTCCCCTGTGTTAACCCCAAAGCGATCTGTGGTGACTGACTATTGTGACAAAGCAGAAAAATTGTTCCAAACAGTTGTTCTTTCGAAACAAACTGATGTAGGATAGCAGCCTTACTGGCTTTTGAGCGAAGAGTGACAGCATTTCAGAAACTATGCACTTTCTGGATTGTTTGCACGCTGCAAACTATCCAGAAAGTGAATGGCAAAATGGCACTATGCAAAATATAGAAACAGCAGAGCATTGAAGCCATTGATGAAAAAGGTGAATGGTAGCTGAAGCGATTCATTCAGGCTGACTGACATGCTACAGTGGACCAATTTACTATTCAAAGGCATTACCACAAGTGTCTGTAAAATGGCAGTTTAACCAACCTTACTGCGTATGGTACTCTACAACAGATGGATGCTGACAGTACTTATGCTAGCAACTATTCATTGGTAGAAGAGATAGGAATTTGTCTGGCATTTCCATGAGTGGACTTTCATTGATTAGATAAAGGTTTCCTTCTCTAATAAAGATTTATTTGCTCTGATTCTTTTGAAGCATACAGTAAAAATCAATGAAAAAAAAAAAAAACACTTTCTCAACCATTTCTAGACCTAAACATCAAGCTGGCAGGGGCAGCATTTCTGACAAATGTTTTTATGACATTCTCTGGGTCTATTCATCATTGTGATTGGTCCTATGTATAAGATTATATATGCACTGATCCTTGCAGATTTTTCTCCCTAAGAATAAACGGCGCCTAATTTCTTAAGATTTAAACCCAATCAAGAATCTATGGAACTACTGCTATCAAGCTGTTCTCTCTATGAATACTCTGCTATGCACCCTCCAACAACTATCAAGTGCACTGCAGTCAGCATAGCTCCATATCCTTTTGAGTACTTTCCAACACATTAGCCACTATTTGAACTGCATATGAAAGATATTCTGGATGTTAACAAGTGGTCACGTTAACCTGACTTGACATTGTATTCGAATCAAACACTAAAAATAATCCATCTATTGAAGAATGGGTTCAAAAATTAGTCTAATATTTCAAGAATATGGTTCTATAAGACTGCATGAAATATGTAACAGTATTGTAGCATTACAATAAAAAGCATTCATACGTACATTGTTGCTGCAATAGGTTGCATGTCAAAAAAAGCAAATTTGAGAAATCAAATGAAAAAGAGCATGTTGTAAAGACTAAAGCAATACAAAGCGTACTAGGACATGTTTATATAGTCTTCTTTCTTGACACACTGCTTTTCAGGAGGCCAAATGATATTTACCTCTGAATGATACCTTAAAAGAGGCATTTTAGGATATACGACCTATTGCAGTAACAACATGCAACCAGCAATTTTACTTCAAAACATACAAACTATACTATAAAATCTGTAAACAGATTCATATAAATGCTGACAAGAGAAAACGTGAATATTTTTTTCAATAAAAGTTCATGTTAAAATCATTATTACACATTTTGGAAAATTCTAATTAATTGTTATTTTACCAGATTCAACAACTCCATTAGCTTGTTGATACAGGAATGGTTCTGGATCAAGGCAGAAGTCAGACCCAGCCTAAATGCAAAATTTGCATAATTATTTAACTTATGAAAATAATACATAAACTATCCATTCACAAAAAAAAAAAAAAAAAAAAAAAGTCAAAAATGAACTTTACAATGTCCCAATACAATGAACTTTCCTTTTCCAGTTTTTTTAAATCACAATTCTGATTATCAGTGATAAGAAAAAGCTTAGATAAATTATAAAAAAACACTTCTGTTTTGTGGGAACACAAGTAGCCAAATGGCAAAAGTTCTGTTTGTAAATCAAATTTGTTACAAACTAAGAGCTCTAACAGGTCTTGTCTATACTTTAGACTAGAGATCACAGATATTTGTCTATATTTTAGAGGGCTAACAAAAATTACCATATAAACACAGCAATTGTATAGTGTTTGGTTCAAGAACTATTCAGTGCCACAAGTGACTGGTACAGTTTCAAGCGAAATCAACACAGCTGCATTCATGCAGGTATATTAGGTACTGCTCACTGTGCTAACTGCTAAGTTTCCGCCACAATTATAATTCTGAGGAAGTGCAGCCTGGGAGGACAGTCCGAGGGTTTCCCACTCCTCTTTTCCCCAACTTTTCAAGAGGATTATTTTAGTTCACTGTGTATTTTGAGACCCATTTGCTGTAGACACACAATGCACTCACAACCATCCATGCCAACTCTGGGGTTTGAACCTGAACCCTTTGGTACTGCAGGCCACTAACCACTATCCCATATGGGCAGTTTCCAGAAGTCACATTCAACTTCAGATTAAATGAAATATAACTCCTTAAGAAGATTATATATTAAAGGATTAAAAGAACTTGTATAAAATTATCTTTGTGACTGCTAATGCTACAGATCCCATCTAGGCTTCAAAATAAAAACACTCATTTATTAGGCCATCACATATTACCTCATGTTGCAACTCAACTCTTGCTGAGATCCGATGGCTGAGTGACGTCATCTCGAACTATGAACTCTCGCTTAGAAATTGCAAGAAAACTCAGAACGGAGAAGTCGCACGCTGCGTTGTGCCACATTTAAACAGTTTTCATTATGTAAATATTCTGTAATCCATTTGCATCTTCATTAAATATGTTTGTGTAAAGAAAGTATTTATCATTTATGGATTATTCCCTTCAAGATTTTGCAGATAGAGACGCACAGAGGAGAATTCAACCAGTGGCCCAGGCAGAAGTTCCGTTGTTTAAGTCCTGTAACTGCTGTGCCGAGAATACTGACTAACTTGTCAATCAAAATTTTTAAATTTCACTAACGTCTCTTTCACTTTCTTCATGCCTTTATCAATTTTTTGGAGCAATTCCACTTTTTGTTTAATGGGCATCGAAACATGCTTTTGCTTTATAGATCCTTTGGCAGCTCCAGAATCGGAAATTCTTTTTGACATAATCAAAAGCTCAAGCTTACCTTTTATAAAATTGCTCTAACAGCATTGCTTACCTTTTATAAATAACTCTCTGCAAAAAATAATAAGCTGGATCCAATTAAAAGATTAAGGAACAACGCAATCTGCAACATTAACTGAAATAGATAATTAGATAATTTTAGCCTAGCTTATACCGTCCGTTATACATTAAACGCACATGCGCAAACGTATTATGCGCATGCTTAAACGCTACGCATGCGCAGAAAGTTTGTAGCTTTGAGGTCCAGATTATAGATCATTCCGGATTAAAGACTTTGTATTGTACTTCCTACTTTTATTTTTCAAAACTATAGAAGAAAAACTGTGGAAGAGGTACATGAAGCAAACTGAAACAATGTGACTAGGAAATTGGTCAGAAAGAAGCTGAATCAAGAGAGATGAAAAGCATGCCAAAGTAAAGCAAGCAAATTAAGCAAAGCAAGAACTTTGCATTTGGCACACATTTTAATCAAGACTCACACAAGGTTGTTTCTTTACTTAATTGTAAGCTGAATCATATTTATGACAGCCACACAATTTTTATTTTTGATGCAAGAAATTGTATCAAAAATAAAATTGCATTGCCAAGGAAAGATATTGATAAACAAAACCATATATAATTAGAAATATTATCTCTGAGAGATATACTTATCCAAAATGAAAGAAGAAAGATTGAAAAAATTAAGAAATGGGTACATCATTCGAACTGATGAGAGTTTGCTTGCTTTGAAGAAAATTAGCGAGAGTGCTATCAAATTCATCAATGGAAACCACTAGTGGCATTAACATGCAAATACCACATATACATACAACAATCAACACACAGTACCACATATCTATGATCAACATGTCCAGAAAAGGAAAACCTGATAATCAGAAAAGAACACAGAAAATTACTGTTTTGTGTTCTTCAAATATACATATATATATATATATATATATTCCCAAATTCCTTATTAGTTTTAAAAACAACTAACAAAGAATCTCTTTATGATTTTTGGAAAGGAATATCACCACCATTTTTGGCTAAATAGTTAGTAATACAAGGTGTATCTGTTAAATTCGAGTACTGGGGCTAAAACAACAGAATGAATAATAAAAAACAAAGATACATTTAATAGTCCTCAAAATAATCACCTCCGGCAGTCACACACTTTTGTGCATGGCAGTACAAATTCTGGAAACACGCTTTATAGTCTTCTGAAGATATGCTTTGAAGATTGAGTGGTTACGTTTTCCTTTATGTCTTCTACGTCCTGAAATCGATGCCCTTTCAGAGCAGTCTTAAGTTTGGGCAACAAGTAAAAGTAAGGAGGTGAAAAATCAGGAGAATACGAAGGATGATTAACCTCTACGATGTCATGTTTTGCCTAAAAGCGCTTCACAATGAGAGCACAGTGGGGTCACGGGTTGTCGTGGAGTAGGAGCCAGCAGCCTTTATCCATATTCGGTGTACTTGTTTAACTAACACATGCAAAACAGCTTCGAAGTACTTTTTGTTAACAGTTTGATCAGGTGGCACAAACTTGTGATGGATCAGTCCATGTGCATCAAAAAAAGCGGTCAACAGAATTTTTTCTGTCTTGGAGAAGATAGTGATATTTATTCAGCACTCTGTCTTTTTGTTTTGGGATTGTACTGGTAACACCAGGATGTGTCGCCTGTCATGATCGATTGCAGAAATGATGGATCTCGGTCAGCTGCATCAATTAAGTCCCTACAAGCTTCCACTCTGCATACTTATGATTGCCTGCCAAAAAATACGTCACAAACCACTAAACAAATCTTTCTCTTTTCCAAATTCTCCCTCAAAATCTTGTCCAATGTGCCCTTGCCTACATTTAACTTGTCTGCAAACATCCTAAGAGTCTTTCGCCAATCTGCAGTGACCAAAGTGCAGACTTTTGCAACCTCTTTTCTGTTCAATTTTGTGATGGGTCACCCACTGCGCTGGTCATCTGTGTTTTCGCTGCCATTGCAAAAGCGTGCATACCACTCTAAAGTACGGGAGCGGGACATAGCAGTATTTCCATACGCAATTTTCAGTAATTCGTACGTTTCCCTCGCCGTTTGCTCCATCACCGAATGTGACACGCACTCTAATGAACCTGCGTTTACCTACTTCAAACCGGAAATGCTGATGTAATCACTGCACATTTGTTACACCTCTTTGGTTATGCTATCACATCCGCATGACGATGCATTCCTACACATTTTTCTTCAGTAACTACATGTACAGTTTTGGAATTTAATATACACACCTTGTACAAATTGTTAAGCCCCTCTTATACAGATAATGTATAAAGTTATTGAACTTATTCATCTGGAATTCTTTTTATTTTATGCTCTATGTGAAAATAAATTTCAGTCAAAAAGAAAGTCTTTCAAAGCACAATTTAGCTGAAAAACAATTAGTAATCCCTCCCCATAAAATAAAAAAAACCATGATAAAAAATAAGGGGAAAAAAATCCGAAAGATTTCAGATTTTTTATTAGGCCTAAAGGGGCTTTTTTTAATGTTCCGTGTGTTGCCTTTATTTATTAAATATCATGTTCTTCACACCTAAATGATAAAATTCAATTCAATAATTTAAAAAGAGCATATCTTTAGAATTTCTGATGCACAGTCTCGCACGCTGGAGATAAAAACTCTTTTTTTTTTCTATACAGTGCTGCCAATGCTTGCTTTGGAATCGTTGAGTTTCTTAATCAAAAACTCATAAAGCTTTACAAAATATGAAACAGATAATAAAACAAATTCCAAATTTGGACTTCTAAATGCCCATATTCAGGTGGATATGTATGTTATTCAAAATTTGATGGCTCTAGATACCATTGTTTTATCACACATACATTTATGCAGAATTTTCATAATTTAATTTCTTTCAATATAAATACAGGGTGATAATATTTGGTGGCAAAAATTTGAAAAGTGATTCAGACACAAAATGCCAAAACAAAATTAACACCCCTTCTGGACTAAAAAAAACTTTTAAATCCTAATATTAAAGAATGGCCACCATAGAAATATAAAATTACTGCACAAAAAATAAAAATATGCTACAATCTCTTCTTTATATAGCATTTGTAATAAAAGGCTTAAAATAATTCTGAATAAAAATATAAAAAGAGAGGCTGAATGATGTTACTGAGAATTTATCGGGCATAAGTAGTATGAGAAAAAAATATTTCGAAAATGGGAAGAATGAGGTTAGATGCAACAACATAAAAGAAATTAAGTACATTTTTGTACTGCAATATCATATGACGCAGAAAGACACATGCTGGAACATAAAAGCAAGTTTCACAAATTGATATAATTTGAAAAGTAATAATTTTAAGCCAAAACGTAGATCATAAATGTAGTATTTACTAAAGCTTCTATTACTTTCTAACATTAAAAGAAATAAGAAGTGATAAAGTACTAATTAAACAAACTTACCACACAAATTCCAACATATAAAGAAACTAATACCCAACACACAACTACAGACAATAATCCAAATACTGAAAATCTGAAATGCATAAAAAATAGCTTAAACATATTATTTAAAATATTTTCCAAATTAATGACTGTTACAAAAAACACATTTCAGATAACACAGAAAGTAGAAATTAAATACAAAATACAAACACAGTGATAATTTACCTAAACATTTCAGATTTTTCTCCACTATAGGATTTATATTTAAAAACACATTTCAAACACTGCATGGGAACTCATGCCCATTGCTCATTTCAATCAATAGCACCTACTCCCTATAAACTACATTATAATATAAATTAAAATGTTCACTTAAATATTTATGATCTCAAGTACAAAGATATATGCATTATCTACATACATGATAGTGTGTATGATTTTAGTTTCACTACTATCTTTCAACTGGAAAGTAATATTTCATGAAATTTTCTTTTTAATTTGGTTATATTCTTTTTCATCCCCAAAATAATAAAATTCTTAATGTTTCTGAAGTGCATCATCCAAAATTAAGAATAATGCTAATACAAATAAGTAAACAGCATCACCCACCAAGAACACTGTTGCCATGAACAGATGCATCTGGTATGCAGTGATGTTCACGTGTTACACAAGCAAAAAAAATTGTTCTATGTAAATGATGTGTCCAAATGTGTTCTGTGAAAATATTGCCAACACCATAACACTGCACTACCACCTTATATCTAGTTAACTCTGCATCTGGCTGCCAAGGCTTCTATTAAAAATTGGTGCATTCACACTCACCTGTCTATGTGATTGACCAGAAAACATGATTGGTGGAGCACATAACTTCCTTCCATTCTTCTGTGGTCCAATGCCAATGTTCCTTTTGCCCACTGAAGGCACTGTTGGCGATGACGTGCCATCAGCACAGGGACACAATTTGGGTGCTGGCTGCATAGGCACACAAGCAAGTGCATGCTGCAGTGTGTCAAGACACTGTCTAGGTCGCCACTGTTGTAGCTGCTGGTGATTTTCGTTGTTGTAGTTCTTTGATCATGGCAAACAACACGTAACAATCTCTCCTCTCAGAATCAATAACCCATGGACAACAAACTGCTAGCCAATTGACTTGTCATTTCAGCATCCATACACCACCTTTGATAAGTACAATGGTCACATGAGAGCAGCCCACCAAAAACTCCCTTTCTGAAATGTTCCCAGGTTTCGAGCCATAACAATTTGACCTTTATCACAAACTGATAAAACAGAAGCTTTTCTCATTTTGTCACTAAACATTCTACGTGTGAAAAAACAATGCATGGTCACTTTATGCTCGAGCATCAACGATGCATGCACTGCGGTTGTCTCTAGGACAATTCATTTCTTTAGGTGATGGGTGGTCATAATATAATGGCTCTTCGGTGTATATACTTATACAATAGAAAAAAAAAAAAAAACGAAATTTAAGAATTTCACCTAACAGTATTCAAAACTTTTATCATTGAATTATAAAGTAATTTTCCCAATCTAATATCAGTAACAAAATTTTGTTTGCATGCCTATCTTCATAGAGATAGATCAGGAGTCAATAAAACTTTAAAGAGGTCAACAGCTGAATATACATCAGCAACTGATAGGCATAACCAAGATACTATTGATTAAAACAAAATAAATAAATACTTATAATCACTTATTGATATAAAGCTATATCACGTACTAAGAAAAAATCATATAAAATAAATAAAGGAGAAAAATGAAAAAAAAAAAACTATTTGCGGTTATTTTTAAAATCATTAATATTTTTTAATTATATAAATTTCTTATACAATAAGGGCAATTAAAAAAATAAAACACAGGAACAAAAAATAAACAATACGGTTAAAATGAACACAAGAAACAGCATTACAACATTTCATAGTTGATATATTCATTGTCTGATGCCACACAAAACAAACTGCAAAGATGAGAGACATCAAACTTAGTCAACTTAAAATGTTTAAGTCTTTTGCTTTTGCTCTAAAACTCATTTCTTTTATCAATGAAATTATACAAATTCCATTATTTTGATAATTTAGTGTGACTGTCTGTTACTGAAAAGGATTGCATTTCTTCTGAAAATAAACTGTTATATACAAGCCACTTGCAGCAACTGCAATACACCTGATAATGATACTGTGGTGATGTAATGAGAGTTGAATGCAATGAAGAGACAATGAGAGAGCACAAATCTTACTGAAAACACTTGGGTACACAAGGTTTTGGAATTTAAAAGTCAATCAAGAAACATATTCCAAAACAAAATGCTTCAATGAACCAAAATTGCTAACTGTTCCCTCTTTTTACCTAATACAAGCAGAATTTAGCCGAGTTACTAATTTTTTATAGAAAACAAGAAAAGGTAAATATTTTTGAATGAAGAGATTTGAGAATTAATTTAAGCATTTTTTTTTTTTTTTTTTTTTGGCTAAATATTAAAAAAAAAAAAATGCATCAAGTTATCAAGTACAGCCATTAATCTAAAATCAAACTTTTCAGCAGTTAGAACTTTTGATTTCATTTCTGAAAAGTTCTTATATTTGCAAAATTAAAGATAATAATACTGCCCTCCCAAAAAAAGAAACATATATCTAATAAACCATTTTATTTTCAAAAACTTTTGTATTCTTAAACTCATTGCTATATTTAAATTATTTACATGCACTTATCTGTGCTATGATAACATTGTATGCTGTATATCATAAAGAAAAATATAAGGAGGTTGATGAAGAAAACCAGTCTTTTAAAAGGGGCAGATCCAAGAAAAATGCTGGGAATCCCAGAGTTAAGACTTTAGTCTACTTTAATGGTGGAAATAAGTGAAACTTATGTTTGAATACATTAAACAGTAGTTCACATTCACCGAGGATTTTTCTCCCATGGTGTATGACAAAGCCTTTAAAATAATATATATATAAAAAAAAGGCTTACCATCAGAGAAGACATTCTGCTGTTAGAAATAACATTAATTACCTTGTCGTGCTTCCATTTAATACGTCTGTCAGTAATAAAATTGCACAGATTCTCTAGAAGTTTAATTTTCATGTCATTTTCTTGCCTATCAATAAAATCCATGGCTTGTTTTTTAAAGATTCCATTTCATACTTTAATTTGATGGGAATTTATAGCATATTGTGTTACTGTGATTTGAAATATATTGGCCAAACTAAAAGAGCATTAAAATTTTGATTCAAGGAATACAAATCTTATATCTGAATAGGCTAAATAAACAAATCTTGGAGAGCTAATCACAATTAGAAATTTAATTATAATTCTGACTTTGGATCTGTAAAAATTATTCAAAAAAAACTCTTCCATTGGTGAATTGGATCTTCTTGAAGCTTTTCAAATTCACAAAATTTATCTTGTTTAGTTAATGACTTTAAACCCAAGCCAATCCTTCCTAACACTTAAAAATTCTAGTAACTTAATTTTTAAATTTTTATATCTACAGTACAAAGTCCGAAATCCGGACGTCCATTATCCGGAATAATCTAAAATCCAGACCTCAAAGCCACAAACATTTTTTTTTTGTATGCTTTACACATGCTCATTTGATTTTTTCTTACATAATAAAAACATGTAGAAATTTGCATTTAAAAATTCCAATTCTTTATTACACTTTTAAGGAATAAATAAAATATCTCGTTATGGAAAAACAATCATGTAAGCATAAATTTGTGAGATACCTGCTTGGCCTACATCTCTGTTTCTGCTCTGTTTACTGCTGTTCACTGTGCTTACCGAAACATTCACCTATTTTATATCCCTGATAGAGACCTGACGTGCCATTATTTATTATATTTTGCTTTCATCACCACATATTTATCAATGCATAACAGCTTCAGTAACAACTGATGCAGCAATGTCTAAACTCTTTTTACTTCTCTGTATGAAGTAAAAAGGAAGTATTGTAATCGCGAAAAGTTTCAGGCAGCTTATTTCAACAAAAATATCCATTTTGACCGCTATCGAATGCAATTCAACGATATTTTTGCGTGATATCTGTACGTAAGAACAGAATAAAAGACTAGTTTCCTCCAAAAAAAAAATTATAAAACTGCTTTAAAATTAATTCTGAACAGAATTTTTCGTGGCATCTGTACGAATATATATTATATTTATATATAGCATTGTTCTAACATAGGTATTTTGACACAAAATCGAGACTTTTTCTGAAATAACATGGAAAATTTTTTCGATTCTATGACTCAAATTATGCATAAATATTAAATTTTGTAACATTTGATCTTAATATATAGCAACCTATTTTCCTTTCCCTTCCATTATGCAGGAGCAGGGAAAAAAGTCACAGCAGTCCTACCTCTTTACATTGTGCATGAGCAGGAAAAAGTCACATGGTTCCTACTTTCAAATAATTTTAACAAAGTGCCTACACCATATTTGATGTTATTAACGCTTTCAGCAAATATGCAAAATTTTAAAACGCGCCAATATATAAATTCACGTATATCTTATGAAATTTTGAATAAAAATTAGGTTTGAATAAACTAAATTATTTTTTGCAGGTATGCTTAGAAAATAGATCTACTTTAAGATGATGGTAAAAATTTTATAAAAGTTATTTTTAAAATACAAATTTTTAAAATAAATAAAGAAAATAGGCGAATTTTATTTGGAATGAACCTAAATTTGGAAATGTGAAATGAAGAATCTAATAAAAAAAAAAGAGAGAATAATAAATATATGCTAAATTCAATTAGCATTGAGGAGCTAAAATTTTGAGAGATAATTTTTTAAAAGTTACTCCTGTGATTTTTACAAAATTTGGCAGTTTGGCATAATTTGGCTCATAGAATCAAAATATGGGGGAAAATGTCATGTCATTTCAGAAAACGTCGGATTTGTGTCAAAATACCTATATTAGAACAATGCCATACATAAATCTAATACATATCCTAAGTGTCGTTTTCGAGACATGAAAATCGTAAGTTGAATTTTGTCAATCGGCCCAGTTGAACGGGAGATAAAGAATTGTTCCTCCCCCCTTTTTTTTCTTTTTTTGCGCAGTGTATCTGTTTACCCTTGAAATTGATTGAATTCTTGACGAAATCTATTGCAAACACAAGGTTGTTGCTTTGCTAATTTTATAAACAATGTCTGTAGAACTCCATGAATGAAGAATTCACCAGTATTGCCATCTTGTACTTCAGATTCCCTGAATTTTATTACAAGCCTGCACATACACACTAATGCTACAAATGCTATAAAACTTGCAACCACTAAAAAATAAAATACATATAACAATGTTAAATGAACAAACCACTAAACCAAACACAATATTAGAAACATCTGTTATTCATCCTTTATTAAACAAATTGTGTTCGCATTACTGTTTCTATTAAGAAGTATATGTGTTTTCTAATCACTCAGTTTACCATAAACAATATACTATTATAATTTGAAACACAATTACCTTACATCACACATAATTTCAAGAACTAGCAGAAATGACAACTGGCCTTATTTTAAGAAAGCATAGCATCAACTTTAGTTGTTTTTTTGTTTCTAAGAATGATGGACATACACAATAATTTAATCTAATAAGAAAGAGAAGCAAAAAAGTAAAAATCTAGTTTAAATTGCATAGCAAATCTTTTAAGTAGCTTCAAATGAGCATTTCTAACCGAAATAATGAAACTAACAAATATATATTTATTATTTTGTAGGGTTTATATTTATTTTAACTAACATTTATTTTAAGTTTAAACTATCTTTCCTGTCAAGCCTTACTTTTCCCTGGAACTGCCAATGCCAGAATATGTAAATTTTAGTAGAATGCGCAAGGATTCAAATTATCAGCGGAAGTATTATGATTTAAATAGAAAGGAAACGAGTTCGGGGTGTGATGTTCTTACTTCACGAGCGCGGAGGTAGTTAGCGAGAAATTGAAGAACCCCGCGTTTCGGCCTATGTGCTTGGCGGGAAGTAGTGGTAATCGTTCCAGTGAGCTTCAAGTCTGCTGAATTAGCAGCGGTATTGTAAAACGCGGTGAGTTAGTTATTTTAGAGAGCCTCGTAGTTAGAATCTTGTCTTTAGTTTCTTTTCAGGTTATTATTTTTATTTGACCGCCAAGTAGGCGCAGTCTGTGAGCGTCAAGAGCACGCAATTGTAATTTATTACGTTGAATAAAAAGGGACTTAAACCCTTCACAAGATTCTGTATTTTATCCAGTTGTCACAGTCACCTCTTGGTTGCGTGCAAGTTGGAGGCGCGCAACGTTATAATTTAGTAGTTATATTTGAAATTCTGAAGATCAAATAAAGCTACTTACAATATCAGTAAACATCTTGAATGCTTAATTACACCCCAAATCACAGTAATGCATAAAACAATCAGAAGACATAACAGACCAATAGTGGCAGGCCATCTATTAAAAAAAAAAAGCATAATTGAAAAATATGAAATTGCATACAAATGAAATATAATTTGTTGTTTACTATAATGTTATGAATTAATGATTTATTTTCATGGGAGCTTTTTCAAACAGAAAATATTAATAATGATAATGCAAGATTAAATTTTTCATGAGTTATTTGATATTTTAAGGTTTTCCAAATGAATTTTTTTAGTGGAAAATGAATTTATTTCTCAAATTCAGTTATTTACACATTATTAACACTTATTATTATTATTATTATTATTATTATTATTATTATTTTTTAAGTGCTGTATATGGGGAAACAGCAGTGTGTGATTTTGCAGTTCTCTAACATTTTTCGTAACATTGAAACAGATTGTTGTGTACATGAGGAGATGAGAAGAAACTGTTTTATTATGGCTATTTTTTACATTTTAAATTTTGTTAATTGATTGCTATTTTAGGTATTCTTAGTGAGCTACCATCTGTGAAAATTACTGCTGTCTTTTGCATTTTAGGTTGGTGAAGAATTAATTAGCTGCCAATGACTGGCAATTTTTTGGGAGAGCTGGATGGGTAATCAGAAAATACCATTCCAGCATATTCAGAAGGTTAGATAATATATATTTTAAAGCTTTAATTACAAATCAAAAGTCAGGGTAACCTTTTCATATAACAAAAGAATTATAATGATACACACATTGTTGAAACAGTACTATTTAAATGCAGATGCATTATTAAATAAAGCATCAGCCAATTAAACACAAAACTTATCCTTTCAAAAAATGTTATCACCATAAAAGCACTACAATCATACTTTTATCAATTACCAGCATCAAGAAGTTAAATCAATCATATAAAACATTTAATATTAAATGCTTATAATGATAAATGGTAATTATATTGGTAAACATAAAATGATTAAATGAAAAACTCTTACCTAATAAATTCAACTTCATCAATAATGTCTGGAAATGACTGAAAATGGACAGTATCTACTTTGTGATTAATTTCACGAATTTTGTCCAAACTAGTGCTGACATTGTCTTCCATATGATGAAGGCCAGTTTCAAGAAATAGGCGAAGAGTTTCATTCTGAACAACTTTGAATAAATCGTCTAGTTTTTGTAAATCTTGTTTGACATCATCACTGAGCAAAGATTCAATTTTTTTAGACTGAAAAAAAAAAAAAAAAGTGGTGAAAGTAATATGAGCGACATTCAAAACCTTATACAATATGGAAGAAAAAAAATGATGCTGTGTAAGCAACCTCCATTAAAATTTAACTTTAAAAAATTCAGAACATACCTATTAAAGATATCGCTCTCCCCAAAAAAAGTTTTTTTTATCCAAATGTCTCTAAGAAGGCTTTTTTCAACAATAGCTCACATTCATTTAAAGTGCAATTTATAATTTACATTGCCATACCTTTTTAATTTTTATTTAAAAGATTTTTTTTACTTTTTTATATACCATTGTATTATTGTATATATACTCCAGACAAGGTGCAGGTCCAGTTAATAATTTTATATTTCATGTATTTTGATTTTTAATGAAACATTTTATGTAATTTATACTATGTTTGCATAATTTTTATAAATATTTGCACTAGTTAAATTAACAAATGGCATTTCAAATGCCTGGTATTTTTAACTGAGCAAAAAAAAAAAAAAAAAAAAAAAAAAAAAAAAAAAATTGTTTTGTAACTTCAAAATACCCCCCCCCCCAATGATTTCAACATTTGCTCTAATGTAGATAATATTTTATATGTACATGACATATAATGTAATACAAATTTTGTATTTTTACTTGTAACAAATTAAATAACTTTAATCACTGAGGTGTCAGGCTATTATTTCCTGAATTTAAGCAGGTAGAATTGCTTTATAAAGAATAATATAAGGAATTGTAATACTTTCTGCACATTTTATTTCTTCAAAAATGGCAGTATTTTTTTATTTACAGTTAATTCTACAGGGTTATCTCATTTTGACTAGACATAAAACTAGTGGCTTTTCATAGTTAGTTGGTAACAAAGCATTTTTTGATTTCGTGTTTAATATCAAAAATCCACCATTTAACAAAAACACTGGGATTGAATAAAAACTTTATAACTCATACATCAAATTTAAAATTAAAATTCTACATATAATACATTACCTGATTTTTCACTGACGTGATAACTTCAGAAATATTTCTTGTAGCAGATTCAACTTTTTCAATACCATTGTGAGCAGTATCATTGCCATACAGCCCAACAGCAAGAGCTCCGCTGAAAGCAAAATAGTTGATATATTTTTAATTCCTTTCGATTACTGAAATTAAGTTTAAATTAAATATTCCGAGAAACATTCATTGCTTTGAAAAAGAGAGAGAAAAAAGAGGGGAGAAAAATATTAAAAGTCTTACTTTGCAAAAATAAAATGCAGCATATTTTCTTTAACAAAGTTACAAATGGAAATTACAAAACTAATCTAACCACTCTGTTCTTAACAGTAAATTATTTAATCACAGAGTTCAATTCACATTTATGAAACACTAATATCTTGGTAAATGACATAAAAAAACAAATTGAAAATCTCATTTAATATTCACTTCCATAGTCTTAAGTTTCAAGAGCTTAAGCATCTGCTTATCTTTTTTCTACAAAATTTCAAGTTGTAGCTTCAAATACAAGTCTTAAAATAAATGACAGCTGTCGTTTTGTTAAGTTTCATTTAAAATCCATTCTGGGCCTTATAACCATAATAATTAAGCATCTTTTTCTAAGGCAGTGGTGCGCAAACTAGGGGTTGCCAGAAATTTTTTGGGGGGTCGCCAAATTTTTATGAAATGCATTATGTCTGCATGCTGCATACCATACAGTGTACATATAAAGAGTGAAGCGCATTCACTCACTGTTTAATTGCAATTTCATGCTGTCTGCTCTTTCTTTGACCGTAATGCGTAATGTATGTAAAGTGCGAAGACACAATTTTTTCACTCCGGTAGATAGCGCCCTCTTCGCGGTAATTCGCCAGTTTTACTGAAAAGCGCCTATTTGACTAGACGTTAACCGCAGGGAAAGGAGAAAAATTCGTTTCCATGATCAGCCAATCAGATGGCGAGGTATGCAGTGTATCTGATAGTCAGAGTGAAGACGTGAAGTTGTAGCATGTAGCAGTTGCCCTGCAATTGTTTTAGTTTATCCTCGAGTTTTATGAAGTGACGTTGTGTAATTATGATTTTTTATATTTTTATCGGGCTTTGCTACTCTTTGTTATCAGGTATGTACTATCATTAGAGAAAGATCTCTGTTAATTTTATTGAATTTCACGAAAAAAAGAATGATAAAATTTTATATATTATTTGTTTTAGTTTAAATAATTTAACCCCTATCTTCATAATGGATAAATGGGTAATACGTACACAAGGCACATCTTCAGCTAACAAACGAACAAATACTTTTGGTGGTTGTGTGCTTAATGTATGATATAATTAAAGAAAATAAGAGTAGACAATCTCCTATAACAAAAGAATACATTAAGTACTAAATCAAAATTTAAATTACATTGCAGAGATCAACACAGAGCTCGGAACACAGTTCATGCTACCGTCGCGTACAGTTGTCTTGCGAGAAGTCTGAGTGAGTAATGACGTCGCTTTGCTGCTCCGATTAAGAGCTGGATTTTACACATGGCGCCATCTCATGAATAGAAGTTGAAGTATCTGTCGGAACGCCACAGTACTCCCCCCCAAGTACCATCGGTACGTTATAAGTACTTTGGGTTAAATTTAACCTTTCTTCCAGATCTGGTAGTTTTAGGTTGCTCTTTAACGGGATGTAAGCTTTCTTCCGGGAGTGATGTTGATGAGGAAGTTGTTGGATCTTGCATTAGAAATGCTGGTTTGAGATGATCGATTCCAATCACTGATTGTTTGCCATTGCAGATGATGGTAAAATGTTTCGGTGTTCGTTTGACAACTTTGAATGGACCATCATATGAAGGTGTTAAAGTTGGCTTAATTGCATCGTTGCGCACGAATACGTGCGAAGATGTCTCAAGCGCAGGATGTACAAAATAGCTTGGCTGGTTATGCGAAGATGCTGGGGTTGGCGAGATATTGCTCATGGTCTCACATAAACGTTGAAGGAATGTTGGAGGGTCGAGAACTGGAGTAGATTCTGGGTGAAAGAATTCACCTGGCAGACGGAGGGTTGCACCATATAACATTTCAACACAAGTGCTACCAATGTCTTCTTTGAATGCTGTGCGAAGACCAAGCAAGACTAGGGGTAAGGCTTCTGTCCAGTGTGTGCTACTGTGGCACTTCAGACCTTGTTTGAGAGATCGGTGAAAGCGTTCCACCATCCCATTTCCAGATGGATGGTATGGTGTTGTGCGAATATGGCGAATGCCAAGAAGAGACGTGAGGGATGCGAACAAGTGACATTGAAATTGTCGGCCTTGGTCAGTAGTGATGGTGGTAGGCATGCCAAATCTTGAAAGCCACTGGGAGATGAATGCTCGAGCTACAGTTTCAGCGGATATATTTTCAATAGGAATGGCTTCAGGCCATCTTGTGTACCGATCAATACAAGTGAGGAGGTAAGTGTAACCATTTGAAGAAGGCAATGGGCCAACCAAGTCTAAGTGCACATGATCAAAGCGTCTTGCTGGAAGGTTAAATTGTTGAATGGGGCTGTGAGTGTGACGGGATACTTTACACCGTTGACATCTAATACATGAACGAGTCCATTCTGCGATGTCTTGATTCATTGCTGGCCAGACAAATCTGTCTGCGATCAGCTTTTTGGTGGCACGGATTCCAGGATGTGCCAAATTGTGCAAGGCATTAAACACTTCACGTCTAAAACTGACAGGAATATAGGGACGTATTCTATTGTTCTCTATGTCACAGTAAATTTTAAGCGTTGGATCAATGTGCAGCGGTTGTAACTGAAGGGAGGTTTGTGGATTTGAGATTAGGTTCTTGAGTTCCTCATCATGCAATTGAGCTTTTGCAATTTCAGAGAAATCTGGAGTAGTGAGGTTGATATTGTTTACCCGAGACAAGGCATCAGCGACACAATTATCAGTACCAGAGACAACATATCTGATATCTGTACTAAACTGGGCGATGAAATCCAGATGTCGAAGCTGACGAGGAGAACATGAGTCAGAGTTTTTTCTAAAAGCGAAGGTTAATGGTCGACGATCGGTGAAAATGATGAAGTCGTGTCCTTCCAAGTTGTGCCGGAAGTATTTAACGGCACAGTACACAGCAAGTAGCTCCCTGTCATATGTGCTATATTTCCTTTCTGCAGTAGTAAGTTTTCTGGAGAAGAATGCCATTGGGGAAAGTCCTTTAGTGGTATGGGCTTGAAGCACTGCTCCTATGGCCGTGTCAGATGCATCTACCATTATAGAGAGCTGATCACTAGGTGAGTGATAAGAAAGTGTGGCTGCATTTGCCAGATCGTGTTTGCATTGCACGAATGCTGCAGATGCAGATTCAGTCCAAGGGACAGCTCGTTGATCGTTTTTTTTTTTTCTATTCTTCAGAAACTCATGTAAGCAGGCTTGTGTTTTTGCGGCATTTGGCAGAAAGCGTCGGTAGAAATTTAACATTGCTAGAAAACGCTTCAGTTCAGAGATGGTTTTGGGCTGAGGTAGGTCGTTAATTGCTTTGACTCTTTCCGGTAAAGGTTTAACTCCATTCTGGGTGATAAGACATCCAAGAAAGGAAACTGAGGGTTGACCAAGTACACATTTGGATGGATTTAGTTTTAATCCATGATCTTTAAGGCGAGTGAAAATCTGACGCAGATGTTGAAAATGTTCTTCCGCATCTGTAGATGCAACCAGGATATCATCAAAATATGGGATGCAGAAATCGAGGCCAGACAGTACTTGGTGTATGAAACGCTGAAATGTTTGGCCAGCATTGCGAAGGCCAAATGGCATATATAAGTACTCAAAGAGACCAAATGGTATAGTCACTGCAGTCTTGGGCACATCTTCAGCATGCACTGGGATCTGATGATATGCTCTGGCAAGATCGAGGGTAGAAAATATGTTTGTTCCATGAAAAAGATGGGTACAGTCTTGGATATGTGGGACTGGATATCTGTCAGGGACTGTGACGGCATTAAGTCGACGATAATCTCCACAAGGCCGCCAGTCACCATTAGACTTTTTAACCATGTGAAGTGGACTGGCCCATGGACTTTTAGATGGGTGAATAGTTCCCTGTGCTAGCATGAATTCAAATTCTTTGCGAGCAGCTTTTAGCATCTCTGGAGAAAGACGACGAGGCTTGGAAAATACAGGTGGGCCATGTGTTTCAATGTGATGATACACTTCTGGCTGATGAGTATGCTGCCCTGATTTGGATGGGTTTAAAATGTCAGGGAATTCTGCTAATAACCGATGAAACCGTGTGCTGCCCGATACAACACTTATGTTGGTAGGTACGTTCGATATGTGACAAGCTTGGCACTGTGATGTCAGCTGAGTTGTAGCATCAATTAAGCAATTATTCTTGACATCTACTAGAAGGTGGAAATGTGTCAAGAAGTCGACACCAATAATTGCTTGAGTTACATCCGCAATAATAAAAGGCCAGTTGAAAGTCCGGCGCAAGTTTAAATCAAGTGTCAATAGTTTGGTGCCGTAGGTTGCAATTTGGGTACCATTGGCTGCATACAGTACAAGTTTATTAAGTTGGTGAGCATTTGATTTAGTTCTTGGGAGCACTGATATGTCAGCTCCAGTATCTACTAGAAAACATAACTGAGTTGAACGATCAGCCAGTACTATTCTGTCGATGTGGCGGACATTCTGTTGGCCAGCAGAAGACCGTCCATTTAGTTTCCCGCTTGTTCAAAAGTGCATGGAGGGGCACACTTGCGAGCTTGAGAGCCAAAATTCATATGATAAAAACATATGCCACTTGTGGGTTCTTTGTACTGCGTTCGAGTATTGTGACGAGATTGACTCCTGCTTCAGGCACTAAATTTATTACGTGAGCCCTGATTTGATTGATTGTATCTCCGTGAAGCATGAAGACTTGTAGAGAGTTCAGATACTTTTTTGGTCAATTCAGCCACTTGTTGTTCGAGGGATGAACTGGAAGGTGCAGCATTAGCAGCACTGACATAAGCTGGAGAGACAAGTTCATTAATTTTGTCAGCCATTGCTGCTAAACGGGTTAGATCTTCATTGGAAGCAGCAAGAGTTATTTGTATGTTATTAGGGAGACGCGAAAGCCATAGTGACTTCAACAAGTCGTCACTAAAATGGCTTCCTGCCAGATCACGCATTCGTGACAGCAAGTATGAAGGTCGCTGATCTCCAAGTTCAAGTCCTTGTAGTAAAGTACGTATTTTTGATGATTCACTTTCTGAATAGATTTCAATGAGCCACTGTTTCAGTTTGGAGTATTTATCACAATCAGGTGGTTTGAGAATTAAGTCATGCACTGAATTCAGAATATCAGACTCAATTACTGCAACTACATGGTTGACTTTTGTAGAATCCTCACTAATGCGAGCGATAGAAAATTGTGCTTCGATCTGAGCGAACCACAATGAAGGATTATTTTTCCAGAAAGGCGGTGGCTTCACCGCAACGCGTGTGATTTGTGGCTCTGGTGGAATATCGTCGGGCATACTGATAGATAATTTTCACTTTAATTAATAAACCCTTAACAGCACAAATATTGTAGCCTGAGGATACACTATTGATATTTTACCATGATAACAATAAATATTTTAACCATGCAGAAAAAATTTACGTAACGATACACACACAAATAAGACAGGGTCAGCAATTACACACACAAATAATATTTTACCGAAATGCATTTGAAAAGAAACCCCTATTTGAGAAAAAAAATGATGCGTTCATTTTGTATTGCGCACACACAAAATCACCACTTCACACTGCTAAGGCACTTTCGAAGGAAAAAAGGAAATCACTCCTGTAACACATGGGAAAAAAATTCACTACTTTCGAACACTGAGGGAAGAATTTTGCCGTAGCACGTTGCAGAAAAATTACTCATGTAGCACATTTAGCGAAAATCACTATTGTATCACATTTGTCACAAAAGTTGAATGATCGAAGAATTATTGCACGACTGGCGAAGTCAGCGGAACGGAACAGATCACATTGATGATTTGCTGAAGCTCCTTGCGATGATATGCACGACTTTGAAAAAAAACACAAGCAATATATATCAATACTTCTAGAAATAATTGAAGGGGTACGTTTAATGTCCATATTCGTTGTTATTTTTAGTCAGTTCTTCAGAATGCCTTGGATGCACGTGGCTTAGGGTCATTGAAAATCTATTGTCAGTAGCGTGCTCAGTCAAAAGGTCACCACTTTTGGTGGTCGTGTGCTTAATGCATGATATAATTAAAGAAAATAAGAGTAGACAATCTCCTATAACAAAAGAATACATTAAGTACTAAATCAAAATTTAAATTACATTGCAGAGATCAACACAGAGCTCGGAACACAGTTCATGCTACCGTCGCGTACAGTTGTCTTGCGAGAAGTCTGAGTGAGTAATGACGTCGCTTTGCTGCTCCGATTAAGAACTGGATTTTACACGTGGCGCCATCTCATGAATAGAAGTTGAAGTATCTGTCGGAACGCCACATACTGATGAGGAGTCACAAAATACTGAATTAAATGCCCGATCTAAAAAAATAAATAAGAAAATACAATGAGGAATTTATTGAGTATGGTTTTACATTTTGTGTTATTGATGATGAAGAACGCCTGATATGTGTCATTTGCAATGAAAAATTAGCAGATGAGAGCATGAAACCAGCTAAATTAAAAAGGCACCTGGAAACTAAACATAAAGAACTTAAAAATAAACATGCCGATTTGTTTCAAAGACGAGCTGAAAATCTGAAAATTCAAAGTGCACATTTAAAGAAATTTACAACAATACCTCAGAAAGCATTACGAGCTTCTTTAGAAGTTTCTTATCTAATAGGAAAAACAATGAAACCCCATACAATTGGAGAATTCCTTATCCTTCCTGCAGCAACTAAGATGACATCAATTATGCATGGCGATAAATATGGAAATGACCTATAAACAATACCATTATCAAGAGATACCGTGTCTCGGCGGATTTCCGAAATGTCACGAAATATCGAGTCAGAAGTCATAAAACGCATACAAAATTCATCTGTATTTGCTTTACAACTGGACGAGACTACCGATATTACTAAAATATCACAACTAATTATTTACATTAGGTTTATTTTTAATGAAGATATAACAAAAAAGTTTTTATGTTGCAAAAGTTTGGAAGGAAGAACAACTGGAGAAAAAATATTTTGAAACAAAGTCCCTTACCTGGGCAAACTGTGTTACGGTTTGTACTGATTGTGCTGCAGCATTAACAGGTTCGAATAAAGGGCTCAGAGGCTTAATTCAGAAGGTGGCGCCTCATATGGACTGTATGATTCATCGGAAAGCTCTTGTTGCAAAAGATATAGATGAAGAGTTGCACAACATATTACAAGATGCTGTTAGTTCAATTAACTACATTAAATGCAACAGCCACAACAGCTGTCTCTTTTCAATACTTTGCAATGAGATAGGCTCAACATATGAGAGATTACTGTTACACACCGAAGTCGGCTTTCACGTGGGAAAATACTACGACGGATATTTGATTTGAGAAATGAAGTGTACATGTTTTTAATCGAAAAGAAACATAGATTGGCAAGTTATTATATAAATGAAGTTTGGTTAGAGAAGGTGAGCTATTTAGTTGATATTTTCAAAAAACTTAACGACTTAAATTTGAGCTTGCAGGGTGAGAATTCAATTATCATAACTTCAGCCAGTAAAATTCAAGCTTTTAAGAATAAGCTTAGTCTCTGGCAAACTGAACTGAATAAAAACAACACCGACATGTTCATTTGCTTTAACGATTTTATCAAGGAAAATAAAATAGATATATTTACATTTAAAAACATCATTTCCAATCACGTTGAAAAGTTAAAAGAAAATTTTTCGAGAAGATTCGAGGATTTTCCTGAAAACGAACTTGGTTGGATTCGTGATCCATTTTCCTTTGACCTATGTAGTTCAACTCCTCAAATTAGTGAGAAAGAGCAATTGATAGAACTAATTAGTGATTATACTCTTCGAAATCAATTTAAAACTCAGCCTTGCCAAAAATTTTGGCTATCCGTGGAAAAACAATATCCCGTTTTATGCAAGAATGCCATCAGAGTGTTAATACAATTTGCATCAATGTATTTATTTGAAACTGGATTTAGCAAATTAGTTTCAATTAAAACTAAATACCGCTCGCGTTTAAACCCTGAAGATGATATGCAAATTGCAATTAGCAACATACATCCAAACATCGATGAGATAATTAGAAACTTGCAGCCACATACATCTCATTAAAGGGCAATTTACTGATTTTTGTGTTATACAAAAAGTATTTTCTTAAAACTATAGAATAAAATTAATATGAGTCAGATATGATGATGTTTTCATTCGATGAAACGAAAGAAATGCGCGGAATATACATCGTATTTGTGAACATTTATCTTTAGGGGTCGCCAAAAATTTTCTCTCTACAAAAGGGTTGCAGTCGAAAAAAGTTTGCGCACCACTGTTCTAAGGTTTGAAAAATAGAACATTTTTTTACATAGCACACTTTCATTATGTGCTTAAAATTCTAATTATGAATATGAATTCTAATTGTTAGTAACGTAGTAAATTATTATTGCTGTTATGTTTAGTTTTAAGTATTACATTCATTGTTAAGTTAGAATTTATTAAAATTATTGTAAATAACTTTTAAAATTTAACAAGCTGTCTTTTTTTGTGCACATACTTGGTAATTTTATATCACTCAAGGTTTTAACATGTATACACCTACTCTTTCCTTCAATTCCACTAAAAAGTACATATTAAGTAAGTTTAACTAACGAATTAATCTTAAAAAGAGATTATTGGCAATTCAAGCACTGCTGCTGTATTTCTTATATCACAGTGTCATTGCCATAAACATTGCCATTGTTGGAATAAACATTGCCATAAACATTATTGCATTATAACATTTATGTTGGAATACATAAATGTTATTATAACATTTATGTTGGAATACATAAATGTTATTATAACATTTATGTTGGAATAAACATTGCCACAAACTTTATTGCCATAAACATTGCCATTGTCATTGCCATAAACATTGCCATTAAACAATAAACATTGCCATCTAGTGTAGTGGATAACTACACTAGTTTTTGGAGAGTTTCTGGTTTTGCTATTTAGAAATCCTGCCTAAACTAGGCAGGTTGGTTATTTAAATATGGCAAAGTACATGAAGAAAATCTGCCGAAGAAGCGTTCATAAAGAATCACTTTCGTAGAGAATTTTCTTTTTTTTTTTTAAATAAAGTATTTAAAATGTTATTATATTCTCAGATACATGAAGAAGAGCTTTGTCAACATGTTAGTTTTTAAACTACCAAATTATAGTGCAAATGAACATTCAGTTACATTTGCTACTATTGTATTTACTACTATTCGTGGAATCCAAGTTAAAAACGGGAAAATTATCTCTTTGCTTTATTCACCCATAGAAGATTAAACAGGTATTTATATTAAATGACACTCAGTTTATTTAAATGTTTGCTAAGTAATTGATTTACTTAGCAAACATTATCTTCTCTTTAACACCTGTCATATTGGCATCAAGACAAGAAACTGCATCAGTGTAAACACTGTAATGGTTTTATTTTTCTAAAATAATTCGACTACTTAATTACCAGTGAATACACATTAAACCTTTGACTGCTTGACATTCAGTTAGTCAAAATATTTGACGGTATGGTTTTCGGAATTAGGAATTTGAAGACAAGTCATCAGAACAGATTACTCAAAACAGATACCGAAGTCGACCTTTTAATACTTAAATTTTTTTTAAAAGGTCTTCAGCTTTTACTTACTGAAACTTGACTATATTTGGATTGAATCTTTGTTTTCCATAGAAACAACAATCCTATGCATGATATGCTTACATAGAACCGCATAATTTCAAATTAAGTATTTAACAAAATACATTAAGCTCGTTCACTTTTGGTCGACATAAGAGAGTTCGACACTTTTGGTCATATCACATTTTTTAGTTAAAATATAAGAAATATTAATATTTATATTGATTTTCTTACAAAGGATGTTTCAAATAACTAATTTTTTCTCATACTATTACATATGATTTTAAAAACATGTTTTTAATACGTCAATTAGTGGTCTTAAAATTGTCAAAATACATGATTTAGAATACATGCAGCCGATATAATGATCGGATCACTTAGCGAGACAGAATAAATGCTGGATTCTGTTGACCAGAAAGATTTGGGATATGTTTTATTCCTTTATCATTTGTAAAGCACATTTTAACTATATTTATCTCTTGGGTTTTGCTTTAAGCTTTAATTGCAGCTAAAGTATCTAGAAAATGAAAGGCAGCCTCTCTGAAAGACAAACATAAAGTTTCAAGGAATTTTATAAGAATTCAAAATTTACAGAAATATAACAGTACTGAATATTTTTGTGTTTTTGTGTCAACACTAAAAATAAATACTGATGAAAAAAGGGTAATGGAAAAAAAGAACACAGTTTTCAAAAAATCTACTTAAAAGAAATAGTAATTTTAAGGCAAAAATATCTAGATGGTGAAATGTTTTCAATCAGTGCAGTACATCATATATTCCAAAGAAGTCGCCTATGCTGAAGGAAAAGTCACAAAAAGTAACATCCTCAGCGAATATTAAGGCTGATTATGTTTCAACTGAATGGCTGTATGAATTTAAGTTACATCATAGAATGTCAAGCAATATCATAAGCGAAAAAAAACCCACAGATGTCTTACCGAATTTGTTGAAGATTCAGGAATTTATCCAATGACATATATGGATATCAGCTATAGACGTTTTCAATGCTGATAAAACCAGTAAAATCTTCATCTCATCCCCTTAAAATGCCTAGTCTCTAAAGATGTGCAGTATCGCAGTCAAAATTATTTCACTATTTTACTCTGCCTAAATTTCTGATGAAACAATGCTTCTACTTATGAGATGTCAATGCTTCTACTTATGAGAATGTATCGTTTCAGAAGTGTCCAAGCAGTTTCAGAAGTGTTTATATTATACAGCTAATACAAAAGGGAGGATGATTAAGGATATATCTGCAAAATGCCTGAAGAAAATCATAAAGGCATTAAGAAAAATTTAAAGCATTAAAAAGAATAATATTATGACTTTTGTGATTTAAAAAATGAAAATTTTGAGCTTATTAGGGAGGATGATATGTACAGCAATGGCACAATGATAAAAACTGTGTAAACCAGTGGAAAACTATGTGTATACATGTCTCTAAATTAAAATGTTGATTATATATCTTTTCTGAACAACCCATTGAAAGACATATTAACTCTGTTGTATGGTATATGCTGTTTCAATGTAGTATGCAGTTTTCAAAAGCACTGTGACGAATACTGGGACCCAAAATACACAATGAATGAATAAATAGACATTTTTTAAATAATTGTTTGAAGAAATATAATTTTCCAATATATATATAGCAACTGTAATTTTAAAATGTAAAATAAAGCAGAAATATTTGCAAGAAAGAAAAAAAAAAAAAAAAATAAAGAGGCCTCGTGTATTTTCATCATGTTTGTAAGAATGAAAGAGAAAGTGATAAGGTCAACATATGCTGCCTTATCATTTTATATCTTTATATCACTTTATATCACTTTCTTTTTCTTTATATTACTTTATATTTCTTTATATCACTTTCTTTTTCTTTATATTAGAGAGCTAGTGAGTGTAATTATAAATTTTATAATGAGTATTGTATAATTGAAAAAGTGGTAAAGAACAATAAGAATTTCAAATTGATAGATCAATCCCTTATAATTTTTTAAATTTTAATGGCTATGTAATTGTACTGCTGAAAAAAAATAACTTTCAAAACAGAATAAGCATTTTAACTTTAGCATTAATTTTTAATTATTATTTTAGGTATTAATTATTAGACTGACTGTCAATTATTATCTCACTAGATATGTTTAAAACCATTACCACAATCTGCAACACACAAAGTACTGCGTACTAAATTCAGCTGTTTAAAAAAAAACTTAGACATATTTGGAACAAAATTGATTTTAATTAGCAGTGGGTATTGTGGTTTCAATTAAAAACAAATTAATCCATCATACTCAGCATCTTTCATGGGATTTGACCAATTTTAACACTTCAAAATGACAAAAAAATAAATTGTATGCTACTTGTCAAAGTGATTCAGCTACTTAGAACAAATTTAGTATCCTTATTTTGACTACATGGCCTTTTCATTCGTGAACTTTGAATGATAAATGAATGATGATTAACTCTGCTTCATTAACCTATAATTTCACTATAAATGAATTAAAACATTAGCAGCTGTTTGGCAAAATATTGTGATTCTGAAAAAAAAAAAGGGGGGAGAAATGGATACCTTCTATTTCATTATCCTTCATATCACGAAGATTGATTATGAAAATAATAAATACAGAACATGTCAAAACTAACACAAGAAGACTGTAAATGCAGTTAGAATTCGATAGATAAAGTACGAGGGAAGCAAATGTGTAATGGTAAATTATTGTCATATCTCAGCACCAAATGAAGAACCCGACATCAATTAATACATAAAGATAAAAACTTAATATGTTATTCACTTATCTCACTAAAAATACTTACCAGCAAAGAATAGCAAAAAAGCCAAGCGTCCATTTCAAGGGGGTTATCTTTCTTTTCCTTTTAAAGCTTGAATCACAACAACGGCATAAAAAAAATATCAAAAAAGCTAACAAAGTTAAAATCAGATAAAATCCAGGAACTGCTATGATGATTCCTAATGCCTGAAAAGGAAGATATTCATCAGATGCAGTTTCAAGTCAAAAAACTTGTGATATACAGTATGCGATATGTGACATACAGTAATCGATGTTGCTCCTCCAACAAAGGCATTTCATTTTTATTTTAACAGACAGTTTTATAAGATATTCCTATAATCCCCTTGGACAGCAAAATGTTTTGTTTAATTTTAAAGCTTTCAAAGAACTAAATAATCATTTACAGAAATGAAGCTAAAAAAATGAAAAGTGGCAAAATAAATACTTGTTCTCAAATCCCCTCTGACTAGCTAGTTGCCTCTTCCAATATTTATTTTTTAACGATAAAAATGTTCATCCGAACAACAGCTTTAAACGGGTCAGTTTAAAGTAAGTGATATTGATTGGCAATTGTAGCAGCAACCTTTATATATATATATATATATAAATACTTGTTCTCAAATCCCCTCTGACTAGCTGCCTCTTCCATATTTATTTTTTAACGATAAAAATGGTTCTTTGAATAGCGGCTTTAAATGGTCAGTAAGTGATATTGATTATCAATTGTAGCAGCAACCTTTTTTTTATACATACATATCCACAACATTACAAGCCACAGGACTGAATACTATTCATTATTTAAACAAGGCAAACAATTCATTAACATCAACTCAATTTCAGCAATTTTCTGCTTAACAATAACATGGTTCATAGACTTATATATAAAATAATTTATCTGGTTTAATAAAGCAGAACAATTAATGTGGGCCTACCTCTGACCAAAATGATTAAGCTACTGAAAGTAATAATTAAATTAATAAGTTTTTATCACTGAGGATTACTCCTCCAAGCGGCATTGTTTTTTTGATTTGTCATGAAGACCTATATTTATGCAGCATTTATTAGCTAAATTTACATAATTACTTATTTTACCCTTTATTACTACATAATTATACCTACATAATTACTTATTTTTATACTTTTTTTGTTTTACTTTAAAAAGATCTGCCAAGTTGTAACCAGCATCAGCCAACTTCTTTGCAGCCATTCTTATCCTTGCGATGAATAATCCTATTTCTTCATTTGGCATATATCTAATACTAAAAAATTCATCCAGTAACTGAATTATCCTTGCTTTTGTTTTGAGTTTGAATTGCTTCTGTTGAACTTCCCATGCTTCCTTACCACTTGAACATTCTTGTATCAGCGACCTGAACTCAGTTTTAATTCTGTAATATAATGTAGTGAATGCTCTGTTCTCTCTCAGCGTGAACTCCTGCTTTTCACGCCTTGTTGCACTTTTATCTAATTCTTCTTCTTTATCTTCTATGAAGCTCCAACAATTTCTATCCAGTAACAGCATTTTCATCTCGACTTTCCATCGATCCCAGTTGTCATGGTTTAACAGCTCAAAACCTTCAGGTAGTAATGACATCTTCAATGAAGTGTGAGCACAACGACTTCAACAAACTTCTAAGACAGGTCAGCTTCTTTTCGTGGATAACGTCCCTCTTCACCTACATTCCTTCAATGCTGAGTTGAACTGGATGACTGATTAGCTGTTGGCGCTGCGCCCAAAATCCTGTTGGCAGTGGTGATAAAAGCAAAGCATATTTTGCCTCCCTTAAATAAAACTAAAACTAATCTAAATAAAATTCATTCTTTATTCCATAAATTAAAATAAAAGAGCTAACATTGTAGCCTTTACATTTAAAATCATTAAGTGAAAGAAATCCTAGCATAATGCTAACTCATAATAACACAAGAGAACAAAAACATTCGCCGATACCGGCGTACATATATATAATACTCAGCCAACCCGCCGATCTTGACGTCATCGGCCAATCAGCGGCAACCACGTTAGCTTACCGCCAATTGACTTCCGATCAAAATTTGCATGTGGAAAACTAAAGCCAACAATAATTTTCCTCTAAATTGTGTGTCCATCATTCAGCCTATAGATATCGAAATAGTGAGCATATGGAAAATGCAAATATCAAGTAGAATTATTAAAATCCATATTAAATTTCTTGAATAACAGCAAGACTAATCAAGACATTAAAAAATATTTTAGTGTATAATCTGCTTTGTGGAGCATCGTAAGATCATGGGAGGATGTGTCTCCAGATACTTTAAAAGCTGCTTGGCGTAATTTATAGCCAGCTAGCACATTTCATGGTGAGGATGATGATGATAGCTGCAAATGTGAAGGTTTTCGGATATCAAACAAAAAGAATTTAATTTTCCAATTAATGGATTTTGTAAAGAAATGGGGAGAAGCGGTAATAAATGAAGATGATATAACAGAATTTTTTCATTGTGATGACAATGCCCCAATTATCAATAAATTAACAGACGGCAAAATCTGTAGTATCCAGAAATCGAGATCCAGAGCATACCGCTATCAATAGTGAAGAAGGTGAAAGAGAAGTTACTGAAAACAAAAAAATTTCGATTGGCAAGTTAGTCAGAATTCTCGACACAGCAATTAGGACTTGAATAATGGAACTTTGTAACTGAATAAGAAATTCTGTCGGAATTAAAGAAAAAATATTAGGATTAAAAAAAAAAAAAAAGCAACTGAAACAACTTACATTGAAAGAAATGTTTAATAAAATAAACAAATACATATTAAGACGTTTTTGTAAATTTTGTGACCCTTTAGATCTTAAATGCTTCATTATTTCATACATCAAGATTTCATGTTTTTAATTTTAAAATTTCTACATGCCATCTTACAAATTTTAAACTGATGATCCAGAAAAATCCCAAATCTGGAATCACCAAAGTCCATTTAGTTAACCAACCTGTTAAATATGTGCACTTAGATTTTAAGTCCATTTCTTCAGAAATATTTTGGCTTGAACCCATTAGCCTCATTTAATCATACTCTTTCATAACTCAAAATATCTTTATCATGACCTTGCTTTTAGCATGAGGAATAATTTTTGTGTTATTCATTGTGAGAATGGTATCAAAATTAGGAACAATTCCAAAACTTCCCGTTTTTCAATCTCATATACTGCTGACTTTTCAATGGCATGCACCTTACATTATTTTGCCATTTTTACCCCTTTTTTACAATAATTCCACTTTCTGTTTGAATGATTTCGAAATAACTTGCAGCTTCTATTAAATTAAAATTCTAAAATTATGAACTCTTTCCGATATAATCAGGAACTCAAAACTTTTAATTTTGATAAGATAATACAATCAAAAGTCTTTAATCCGGACGTCCATAATCCAGAATGATCTATAATCTGGACCTCAAAGTAACAAACATTCTGTGCATGCGCATAATACGTTTACACATGTGCATTTAACATATGACGGACGGTATAAGCTAAGCTAAAATTATCTAATTATCTATTTCAGTTAATGTTGCAGATTGTGTTGTTCCTTAATTTTCTAATTGGATCTGGCTTATTATTTTTTTCAGATTGTTAGAGCAATTTTATAAAAGTAAGCTTGAACTTTCGATTATGTCAAAAAGAATTTCCGATTCTGGAGCTACCAAACGATATACAAAGCGAAAGCATGTTTCGATGTCCATCAAACAAAAAGTGGAATTACTGCAAAAAATGGATAAAGACATATTCTTTGTTTCTCTAACCATTCCAAAATCTGTTTATCAATTTCACGCTGCTCTGCGGAAGGGGGGGACGTCACGCCGCGCGATGAACTGGAAGTTGATCTGTCAGCACTATCCTTATCTTCTGGGCAGATGTTTTTATTTTATTCGGCTTATAATTCCTTACTAAATGTAGTACTTCATCTTGATGTACTCCGTCTTTGATATGATTTAAATCAAATTCCTCGTCATTATAAATATCACAAATACACATCAAATAGTTTTCTGGTTGCAATTTTCTAATTTCGACTATGCGTAATGTATGCTTTACGCATGCACGCGTTGAAAGAAATGTTTAATAAAGTAAACAAATAAATATAAAGCTTTTTTTTTTTTTTTTGTAAATTTTGATACCCTTTAGATCATAATTGCTTTTTATTTCATAAATTACGGTTTCATATTTTTATATAATTTCTGCACGTCATCTTACCAGATATAAACCGATGATCTATAATCTGGAAAAACCGATAATCCAGAATTGCTGAAGTCCCGACGAGTCCGGATTAAAGACTTTTGACCGTATTAATACTCTGAACAAAATAATAAACTGGACCAAATCAAAAATTAAGAAAGAACACATCTTGCTGTACTAACTGAATCTAATTCTTTTTTCCTTCTTCACTGCCATGTCAACAAAAGAAAACAAGTATGAGCCAAATTTCATTCCAAGAAAATGTATTTTGGATGTTAGTCATTGTGTACAGAATAAAAATCCTCTACCCTCACACACAATCACTGAAATTATGATCTGATAGCCTGCAGGTAGCTAAAATGACATGCAGGATGATTCAATACAGTTGTAAATAATGGTACTTCTCAGACAAATCAATCTCAGCTAAAAGGATGACAATTTTAAAGCACCTGTGCTTTAATACATATATATACAGGATGATTCATAAAGACGGATACACTTTCCAAATGCTGTAACACAGTAACTGTCAAAGACATACACGATCTTATTTGTTCTTCCTTTTTTTTAAAGCACTTCTGACTACTTTATTATATTCTTGACTACTTTATTATATTCTTATTATATTTTAGCAGCTTTATGCGCAAAAAACTTTTCTCTTGCTAAATCACACATTCTTTCCAAGGTTTTTGTTCTTCCTATTACATTTTTCTACAAAGGTTAGTTTTTCCTTCCAAAATGACACTAATTAGGCTAGCTCCCTCTTTAATATTAACTGTTACGATTTTGAAAATCTTTACACCACTTTGTCTTTTGAGAATATTTATGAGGGCCTTCTTATACTCCCTGATCTGCTAACACAATTCTTACATAGTCTCAAGAGAAGAATAGAAACTATTAGTATACCTATGGGTGCTAGTAGTTCTTCAGCAGTCTGTAATTTATTCCTTTTCACACAATATAAATTTTAATTATCACTGAATTTAGAACAGCGTAAATATTTTTAACACTTTTACAGGTCAAGTTTCACACTCTTAAACTGACCAATTGGACTTCTAACATTTCAAAAAGACTCATTGTAAATACAATTAACTACTTATAATAAAAAGAATTTGCAATAACACTGACTTTCTTCAAGAAGAAATAAAATATTTTATTTACATCCTCCTAGAAAATCAAATTCCCAATTTAGTAATTTTACATTCCTTAAAAAAAAAAAAACGGCATTTACCTGAATTTTTAAATTACTTGTTTTAAGTGACATGAAATTTTTTACTCAACCAGCAAAGGAGGTAACTAGTGGATGACTTGCACAAGTGATTTAATGTAAATATGCAATTTAATTTCTCTGTTCTCTTTGAATTTGGCTTTCAAGATCAAAATAACATTAAGTATTCTATTGACTTACTGGCCAGCTATCCTGTTAATGACAAAAAAAGGCCTTTCTCATTTCTTTAAGATGTTTTTTATAGCTCGACTGTGTGAAGAACAACGACCTTTTACTAACAAATACTTATCCATTTCCTCTATTTTTTTGCCCAGATTGAGCTAAAACTTGGACATTTAGCCATTTTGTATAGTTCTCTTTTCAAACAAAATGCTTAAAAATGACGCCATTTTCTAACTGGTTACCTCTGACTACGACCTCCTAACACTCCCCACTATGCCACCTTATTTTCGGAAGCCTCCACTGGCATACCAACAAGATAACAATGGCTTGTTTCAGGTTTTGAAGTGGCTTGCTATCTGTTGTAGTAGACTGTTTCCAATTTCTGGTACCCCTCCCTCCAAGCCAGTTTCCCTTAGAAAGTCCTCCATGAAGGCATCCCTCCCCTTAGGCAGATAGCCCTCAAGGCTTTGCCATAATCAAACACACGCACACGGTACCCCCCCCATTAGGTTTGTTTGAAATTTGACAACCTTTACATGTCCAGAACTTTCACAGCTTCATTGCTGCCGGAGTTAGCATCAAGTGAAAGATATGATTTTTATTTTTATCTTTTATTTTAAACATTCATCCTTTTTGAGCAAAACTGCTCCTTTCTTTTTATTTACTTATAAAGGTTTTTAACTTTGACAAGATTTTAAAAGACAAATGTTTAATTCTCGTGTCAGCCCTTGTTTTTGGCCTTTCAAGTTAATTTTCATATGTGAAAAAATTGTTTGATTATTTTTATTCTTTTGCATTTACCTTGTTTTTGGACTTTCCCTTTCTAGGCCATTTATGTTTTTGGATTTGTATATTTTAAATTTTAAGTTCCATAATTTTATAGTAATTACTTTAAGCACTTTTGTACATTATGTCGCTTAGAAGATGAAAACATGTTGGAAAAAGAGGCAAATTTAATGAGACTTTTAATAAGTTTGCAAACAATACTGAATTCAATTAAAACGATCTGAAGTTTCAGCGAATTTCTCAGAACGAAACATGTTTACATTTGTCTAGTTGATCAACTTGGTTTGAGGCTTCAAAACACTCTTCCCTTGACAAGTTCTGTTTGAAGCTTTAAACAGAGGAAACTACCAAAAAAATTTTTGTACTGGGTTTTTTCCCATTTTTCCTGTTGAAAAATTTGTAGTTCATAAGATAGGTTACCTTCAAATATTTAAGCAGCTTTTGTTAGGTTTTCAATACCTTACCCATTTGAATTAATTTTATAAAAATTCAGCAGCTCAAGATGCTAATTTTAGTCTTATTTATTCTTTCTATTTTTAAAAAAGGCACTTTTGATTACTTTATTACATTCTTGCAATATATATATAAGATAAAACAATATGAAAGTAAACTTCTAATTTTAATTGACTATAACCTCTTTTATTTTTCATTTAATTTGGGAACTTCCTCTCTCTCTGTCTTAGAAATTGCACCATTAGTCTAAATTGCATCATTCAAATTAATCATGCAATCTTATGTAACACTTAATGGAGATGTCTCTTACCCAATCAAAATAATTGGAAACCAAAACTAGCCTGAACTAAAACTTGACTTCCTCCCTTCTTCCTCTTCAATTACTACTGTGACACTCTTTCTCTCTTCTCGCTAATGCTTTCTTCCTGTTAAGACGCTTCTGCTATCACCTATGTTTGTTTCCATTGACTTCTAGTTGTGCTAATACAAATATGTTCCGGAAATAGGCAGGATTGAAGTGCCAAGTGACTTGTGGGCACAAAAGTGAATTTAAATAAATACGGAATTTAATCCATCTCGACTGTTTCTTTTTCAAAATGGATGGACGCTCTAAGCATCAAATATCTACGTTATCAGTATTTCTATGCCTTAGTGTTCTTACATCAGTGCTTCCAAATTTGTACTTTTGATTACATTTTTTGGACAGTTCTAATTATGAAAAAATCTACACGGGTTTGCTATTCTATGTTCACAGTGAATCATGGAAAAAGGCCAGTTTCATCGAAAATTTTAATGCAAGTTTGATTCATAATCAAATCATTCATGTCATGCCATCAAACCACAATTTCATTACATGTAAATATTTCTCTATTTCTACACTGCATGAGAAAAAAAGGAAAATTTTTCAAAGATAAAACAATTTGATGGGAGGTCAGGATAATAGATTGTTCTCGTTTACCTGGATTTCAGACTTTGAATTGTACTAATTATCCACAAATCAATTTAATAGATTTAACAACTCAGAAACAATTTATTCAGCTGAGAGAACCTGCAGGTTAATTGGTAGGTGCAGTTTAAAAATCAAAATAAATAAAAAAAATCAACTGATTCACATATTTCTAACTATATATATTACAGGATTCTACAAAAGTACTAGCTTTCTCACACAGAATGTCTACATTGTTACTTTCGCTAAATCCAAATGGTGTGTCATCACCTTTTCTTCTCTCTTTGCAGTTTAGTAAGATTCCTTTGAGATTTAAATTTCTCAAACCACATGTTCCATTCTGCATGCTGTCAAGTTTCTTGCCTACTATTATTTTTATGCTCTCTTAAAAACTTAGAAATCTAATCCAACTAGTCATTAAATAAAATTTATTTTAATAAAACACCTCTTTGAATATTTATTTTGTAACTAATAAATTATAAGTATTTTGTGCAACTTAAATTGATACAATTTAAAACAATCATTATACATCAATTACATCAACAAAGTCTTACCTCTAAGTAAGCACTATTGCTAGGATCAAATGTTGTATTTACTGATGCAAATCTAATATCAACATGAGGAAAGGCATGAAACCACTCGGCAATATGAGAAATGTGATAAGTTTCATGCACTATGTCTGAATGAGCCATGTTTTAGCTGAAATAAGAAAAAAGAAAATATATATATATATATATATATTGGTACTTAACTAAAATTGGTACTTAAGTGCTATTGCAACCACCTTAGCATAGTATGGCATTTTTTTTACTGAAGAAAGAGAATAAAAACTTCTAATTCCAAAAACTATCTATTGCAGATATATTTTAAGTTTCATACTGGTGTCTATTTAAAAATCAATTAATAAATGTTGGAAACAAGTATTTGTTCCTTTTGTTTTAACGGAAATTTCGTACTGACCCCTGTAATAACAGATTCAAATAAATTGCTCTTGAGTGATTTTGTGGCTAAATACTGTATTTTTACAGAAATTTTGGTAATTAGTATTAGTGCAACCATCTTGCCACAGTTTGGCAGTTTTTTTATAAAAGAAAAAGGTGATTCGATGAATTTTCAGATTGCAACTTACAGTGGATATGGCTACCTAAAGAAGTGTTATGCATATGATTGCCAGAATTTGGCGACTTCTGAAAATTTAGCAGCTTCTACTAAGGTGGTTGCAATATTTTAAGTACTGAAATTTTAGCTCAGTTTTTCCATGGCAGGAAAATCTCATAGGCATATATTTTAAAACTGATTTTACTACTATGTCATAATCTGGCTATAGAAATCACTGGAACTTTGAATATAACAATGTACAAGAAAATAGTAAGGTTACTTGTTAAAACTGAAAAACTGTTACGTACACTGTTGCCAGAGGTTCACACACACTGAAAATTTAGCATTTCTACACATCTATTACATCTTCTAGTTGTGCTAATACATAAGGACCCAATAATTTCTTAACAATATGTGATATTCAACTTTTACATTATTAGTTCCAATAATTAATTCCACAGATTAAAATTTAATTTTCATCACTTTTTACTTAAGACATCCAATAAGAATTCTGAAAAAAAAAAAAAAAAAAAAAAAAAAAAAAAAAAAAAAAAAAAAAAAAACTTATTCAATGCTCAAATTAATGCCCATTTTAATAACATTCAATACTGACTGGTTCCATGAAACATTAGCATTAATTGAACAGGACATA
Source organism: Stegodyphus dumicola (assembly GCF_044657685.1). Classification (NCBI taxonomy): domain Eukaryota; kingdom Metazoa; phylum Arthropoda; class Arachnida; order Araneae; family Eresidae; genus Stegodyphus; species Stegodyphus dumicola. The sequence continues at coordinate 94,607,721 of NC_140769.1, forward strand.
GAATATGATCTACATCTTTTGGTTAGTTATTTATTTCTCAGATGGCACTACTACAGTGCTATTTTTAAATGTGAAATTATGAATAAATAATAATAAATACATAAGCGAAAATGATTCAATTAATTAAATAACCATTATAATTTTTAATTTCATTAATTTAAAATTTCTTTTAATTTTACAAAACAAAAGCAGATGTAGTAGCCTTTTAAGGAATGCTTTTATAAGTCTTTTTCAACTATATGCATGTGAACACCATGAAGCATAAGGGGGGGGGATCATAATTTTTATTAATGAACTTGCACCCTGCTTCTGCGAGATAACATGGAAGCATTTGCGGTGTGGTACTCCTTCTGTAATCTCTCTCTTGGGTCCCGCTAAACTAACTCAATTACAATCAACTTGAGGTGTTACATGGATTCTACAGATGGATTTCCACCATTAGTATTTCTGAAGAATCTGGCTGAAACATGGGCTTCCTTCAAAACTGTTATCAATTTAAACATTTTAAATTTCTTAACAGAGGTTACAAGCTTTGCCTAAGACTGTGACAATGCTCAAATTTTTAATTTTAACAAATCTATCCTTGTGCTATACTACTTAGTTTGAGATTTAACATGGAAATCGGCAAAAGAGCTTAAAGCTTTCAAAGGCAGCGCAATGTTGACAGGAAGACCAAACTCTCACATGCAACTATGCAAAATTCTTCTACTTTTATAGTAAAACTGCTTGATACTCAGACCACATGAATTATAAAACTTGAGTGAAACTTGTGGCAAAATGAGGCAAATAGGAAAAATGTAAATTAAATAACATTCGGTCAGCAAATCTAACATAAATACTATACCATCTGTAGGATTCACAACAGCTTTGACAATGCTAAAATAATACTAAAAAGTAATGGTACTGCAGACAGCACTAAAAGAAATAATTACAACTACAACCAATTTCAGCAAGGGCATATAAAAAATTAAAAAAAAAAAAAAAAACTAACCAGAGCGTATACTGCAATTATAAATTTCTAAAGCCTATTCTTAGAGATTCTAAAGCAGCCCCCCTTTTTCAAACATCATACATCATTAATCAAGAGCTTAAAATACAGTCAAAAGTCATTAATTTGGACACCCATAATCCGAAATGATCTATAATACGGACCTCAAAGCTAAAATCTTTCTGCGCATGCGCCGTGTTGACGCATGCGTATAGGCGTTTACGCGTGCGCACGAGACCTTTACGACTGCGCATATGCGTCTGTGCAAGTGCAGAATACGTTTTCGCGTGCGCGTTTAATGTATAGCGGACGGTATAAGCTAAAATTATTTAATTATCTATTTCAGTTAATGTTGATGATTGCGTTGTTCCTTAATCTTCGAATTGGATCCGGCTTATTATTTTCTGCAGACTGTAAGAGCAACTTTATAAAAGTAAGCTTGAACTTTCGATTATGTCAAATAGAATTTCCGATGCTGGAGCTCCCAAAGGATCTACAAAACAAAAGTATGTTTCGATGTCCATCAAACAAAAAGTGGAATTGCTACAAAAAATGAATAAAGGCATATCCTTTGTTTATCTAACCATTCCAAAATCTGTTTATCAACTTCACACACCTCTATGCGGGAGGGGGGGGGAACTCGCGGTGCGCAATGAACTGGAAGTTGATCTGTCAGCACTATCGTTATCTTCAGGACAGATGTTTTTATTTTATTCGGCTTATAATTCCTTACTAAATGTAGTATTTCATCTCAATGTACTCCGTCTTTGATATGATTTAAATCAAATTCCTCGTCATTATAAATATCACGAATACAAATCAAATAGTTTTCTGGTTGCAATTCTCTAATTTCGGCTATGCGTAATGTATGCTTTACGCATGCGCGCGTTGAAAGAAACGTTTAAAAAATTAAACAAATAAATATTAAGCTTCTTTTTTTGTAAATTTTGATACCCTTTAGATCATAATTGCTCATTATTTTATAAATTACGGTTTCATATTTTTAATTTTATAATTTCTGCATGCCATCTTACCAGATTTAAACTGATAATCTATAATGCGAAAAAATCAATAATCCGGAATCACCGAAGTCCCGACGAGTCCGGATTAAAGACTTTTGACTGTAAAACATACTCTTTGTTGCTCAGAGTCATTACAAATTTAGTTACTTCTACATTTTAATGGCATTACCTAGAAACTGGAATTGATGTGTTACAGCTTTTTTGAGAAACAGATGGTTACCAATCTGCATATGTGCATGAACTTAATTTCAACTAATAGACATTTTCTTGGTTTTTCCATTATTAAACACTTAATATGCTTACTATTGTAAACCATTCATTTTATGGGTACAGCTAAAGAAAACGGGGCAAAAACACACAAGTGTATAGCTCATGAAGATATGGAATCCTATCTAGCACAGTATCTTTAGGCACTATGTTGGCCATGAGAATGTGTTTCATCAATATCAGAAACTGCTCAACTGTGGCCACCAAAAATTATATGTTTAAATAAATTTCAGGAAGGATTTTATATGTTGCTTATTTAAATACATTGCTTACAAAATTATATTATATAAAATAATAGAAACAAATTTGTATTCAATTATTTCTACATCTGTATCTAAAATAGAAAAATAATGTGTGTGCTTGCTTTGGATATAGTCAGTTGATACATGTTCATGTTTACAAAAGTTATTTCTTATATTATTTACATATAACTCGATTTCTTTCGTCTGGATATCAAAATATTTGGATTTTCATTGGACATCTTCACCTTCAAAAATTGTTACTGGAGTTGTAAAAAAGATTCTAAGTTTTTGGTTAATTTGCTATTCTTTTTTCTGTATTCACAAAGTTTCTATGAGCTGTTTACATATACAAATACTAACTCAATATCTGAAAATACTGGAAAATATCAAATGTTCAATTTACACTGCTGGCCATAAAAATTGCAACACCAGGAAGGAATGATCTGACGAACGTCAAAATCACATGAAAGGAAGAAGAGTTTGGGATATGCAAATGATTAGTATTATAGCACATTTAGACGATGGAGGAGGGAGAAACGACATCTGAAGCACTGCATAAAAGAAAAGTTGTGTAGTGGAATTCTCATTTGGAAAGCACTTTGTAAGGTCGGAGTTTGCTAAGAATATTGTGTTATGTCTCAAATAATAAGCAGAAATGCTTACCAGCAAGTGTCAGAATGCGATAGAGGCAGGATCATAACGTATCGAGAGTAGGGACTATCGTTCCATGACATCGCAAGTTGCACTGGTCAACATACAACCACTCAGTATGAATATGTAATCAATGGTTTGCTGAGGGTCATATTGAACAATATGCAGGATCTCAATGCTCTCCTATGAGTAACGCCGGAGAAGACACATATTGTGAGGTCAGCCCTGCAAAACAGTACAGCCACTTCATGGATCATTAGTCAGGAAATGGCATGTTTGCAGGAAGCCTAGTATCCACTCGTGTGGCACGTCGACTATAAACACGATGGCCATTACTTCAGCTTCCCTTGACAATGCAGCATAGAGAGAGATGGCGACTCTAATGTACCGAATGACAAAGTTGGATACAGGAGTGACAAAACGTCTTTTTAGATGAGTCCCGGTTCTTTGTTCAGTATTTTGATGGCTGCATATCTGTCTGGAAGTTCCAAGGAGACCACACATCGCCTGCTTGCATTAGATATCAGCATAGGGGCCCTGCACTTGGTGTAATGGTTTGGACACCCTCTGGGTGCCCGACACACACATATCTAGTTTGAATCAAGGGTAATTTAAATGCAGAGTAGCACATTTCTGACATTTTATTATTTTTATTTTATGTCTCTGCGTTTAAATTACCGTATGTGGTTGTGCTATATCTTTGAGGCCTGCCAAACGCCTTCTTCTTACAAGATAATGCAAGACCACATGTTGCAAGTTGTGTTCTGACCTTCCTTGACACACAGGATATTTGACTGTAGCCCTGGCCTGCACTGTCTCCAGATCTGTCACCCATTGAAAACATCTAGTCATGGGTTGCTGAGAGACTGCTCGCTACCCTTCTCCAGATAATACAGTTGATGAATTGCGGCACAGACTTGAAGCAGCATGAAATGAGTTGCCTAGTTCAACTCCATGCCTAACCAGGTATGGGCTGTTTTAGATGCCAATGCTGGCAGCTCTTTCTACTAACTTTGCACCTTTGTAAACCCCCAAACTGCTTAAATTAAATCATTTTATCTTCATGCCTTACAATAAATATCTTTTTCGTACTTGCTTTCCTTCATGGTGTTGCAATTTTAATGGCCAGAAGTGTATTTATTGTCTGTCTTGAAGCTGTGGATGGCAACAATTTGCAAAGCAATTTAAAATGGAATCATAAGTTATAAAATTTTTATTTCAGAAAACAGGTGTGATAGTAATCATATATAATTAAAGTTGTGAATTCTAAGATTCCAATAATACAATCAATAGAATGTTATAAGCTTTATTATTATGATCTAATTTGTGTTCTGCTAATTGCTTTAATGTTTTAAAATATTATAAGATGAAACAGCTTTAAGGCAAACAGCAAAACCCCCTATTTTAGATCCTATTTAATTTTGTCGTTATGTATTGTTGCTTTAGTTACTACTTCTAGCATTAGCAGTAAATCAGCATCTTGGTTATTAAGATTTAAGAAAGGAAGGGAGGGAAAAAAAATATTTGGTGTGGACACATTCAGCTGATCAGTGTTTATAGTCACAAGAAATGTTTTCAAAAATGACAGTAATCAAAAATAATCTGAGAGAGGTCATTAAGCAGACAAAAAGTTTTAGTTCTTTCCATACATTCTCTGAGTTAACATCAACACTGAACAATCAAAAACATTCATTTCTATCTCTGCTTCAATGACTTACACATCAACACATCAAAATATATATATATATAAAGACATCTGGGATACAGAAAACAAAGACTGAAGGTTGGACAGGACACAGGTACATTGATTAGTCATTTTAAAAGCATTATTTAATTTGTTAAGAGAATTATGGGCTTATCAGTATTAAATGAACTGTGTACTATAAGCATTAAATTAATCTGAGAGAGGTCATTAAGCAGACAAAAAGTTTTAGTTCTTTCCATACATTCTCTGAGTTAACATCAACACTGAACAATCAAAAACATTCATTTCTATCTCTGCTTCAATGACTTACACATCAACACATCAAAATATATATATATATATAAAGACATCTGGGATACAGAAAACAAAGACTGAAGGTTGGACAGGACACAGGTACATTGATTAGTCATTTTAAAAGCATTATTTAATTTGTTAAGAGAATTATGGGCTTATCAGTATTAAATGAACTGTGTACTATAAGCATTGAATAAATTATTTAAATATATCAGCAATCATCTTGTTCTTCTTCAAGACTTCCTAAATTGCTCAGAATGTATTTTTTTACAAAAATTATTTGGCAGTGGCACTGAAATATATGATTAAAAATAGAATAAATTAACAAAATAAAAAGTTATTTCACTCTGTTTATGACATCAGTCCACCCCTCTTACCACCACATTAAAATCAGTATGATTAGGACACAGGTTAGACTTAATCCTTTTTTAAGTAAAGTTCCCAAGTTCATAAATGATAAAAACTAACTAAATTTTCTCCCTATATTGCTCAATATATTTTTTTACAAAAATTATTTGGCAGTGGCACTGAAATATATAATTAAAAATAGAATAAATTAACAAAATAAAAAGTTATTTCACTCTGTTTATGACATCAGTCCACCCCTCTTACCACCACATTAAAATCAGTATGATTAGGACAGAGATTAGACTTAATTCCTTTTTAAGTAAAAAACGTAAAAAAAAGGTAGATCATTCTTTCATAATTTACCAATACAATTATATCATAATATCAAATTAACTTACTAAAAATCTACTTATTACCTTTCTACTTATTTTGTATGACTGGTTGAACTTCCTGTACCGCCATTAGAGACTTAACCCGTCAGCACATGCGCTGGGGTAAAATTCACAACACGTGTAGTTTTTTCTTAGAAAATAAGGGAAGGTCGTACGTGACCTTTCTAGTACTTCAGGTACCTTTCAAGATCAAGGTTAGGAAAGTGTCGTCCAGAGGAATTTTTCCCGTGTTCTTGGGATTTTGTGTTTTCGGAAAAGGAATGTGCAATGGGATTGTAGCTACCCCGCACGTGTACTAACGATTCACTTCTAGAGAGACATTCATTGAGATGAAGGCGTACGAGCGAGAACAGTAACGACTGCGGTTTCTTCTCGCTAGTGTTGAAACTGATAGCGAAATTGAAGATTCCGATTCTGAGTGCGACAATATTTCTGAAAGTGCTCAGGAAACTGATTCTGACCAGTAATATGATGATTCACATGATTTAGGGAGCATATCTTCTTTGACATCAGATGATTTTTATGTTTGAAAATATGGAACAATTTGAAGTAAAAAATTACCCTTGGAAAACGTTCGGACACGGCCACACAATACAGTGACACATTTACCTGCTGTCAAGAAAAGCTTTAGAAATTTGAAAAATCCAACTGAGTGTTTATTGCAAATGTTTGATGAAGAAAAGATGGAAGATTTGGTGAAATCAACAAACATTTACATTTCATCAATAAGAAACAAATTCTCTAGAGAACCTGATGCACAAGAGAGAAATGTAGCTGAATTGAAGGTGTTGTTTTTGCTATTATATTACGCTGGAGTGCCGAGAGCAGCACTTCTCAAAGCAAAGATTTGTGGTAAGCTGACGGAAGCGGAATAATTGTTTTTCAAATAACAATGTCTATCAACCGATTCCACTTCCTGTTGAGGTGTATTAGATTTGATGACATAAATTTACGAACAGAGAGAAAGATGACGGCTAGGCGTGCACTTATTAGAAATGTTTTTGAAATATTTGTTAAAAACATACGAAAAATATATTCTTTATCTGAATATTGTACTATAGATGAAAAATTAGAACCCTTTCGAGAAAGGTGTCAATTCAGACAATATATATATAAAGTGAGCTCCCAAGATATGGTATAAAAACTTTGGCTTTGTGCGATTCTCATACATTTTACGCATACAACCTAGAAATGTATGCAGGTCAGCAGCCTGTCGGACTATATAGGCAATCAAATGTGGCATTGGATGTTGTACAAAGACTTATTGCATGCATAAGTGGCACTGAAAGAAATACAACTATGGACAATTTGTACACTGCTAAAAAAAAAAAAAAAAAAATGGGACAGTGCTATATCTCCCGTTCTACTGGGCCGATTGACAAAATTCAAATTACGTTCTTCATGGCTCGAAAGCGTGACTTAGGATATATATTAGATTTATATATAGCGCTATTCTAACATAGGTATTTTGACACAAAATCAGACTTTTTCTGAAATAACATACCAATTTTTTTACATATTTCGATTCTACAACTCAAATTACGCCTAAATATGAAATTTTGTAAAATTTGGAGCAAAATTTACGGAGAAATTCACAAATTTATGTTGGCACTTTTTTTTTCAGTTTGCGCCAAGAATAGTTTACTTGGCGAACTTCTTAATATATGGCAACCTAGTTTCCTTTCCCGTAAGAGGAAAAAAAGTCACCATCGTTTCTTTTTTCCAAATAATATTCTTTATATTATATTTTTATTTATAACTTATTAAGTAATTTTTTTCTTTTTCAAATTTCATTTTAATTGTTTAAGTTGCACTTTTTTTTTTTTCGAATAACCATTTTAAAAATTTCTATTTACCTATTTGAACTGTGTAAATAAAGGTGCAGCATTTATTTATTTTTTTTCAAATAGTTTTCTTTATATATATTTTTTGTCGTAGTTATTATTTTAGGTAATTTTTTAATTTTTATACCTTTATTTCAATTGTTTGTATTGCATTGTCTCTTCAAATAATTGTTTTAAAATTTTCTATTTATTCCTTAGAACTGAGCATTTTAAATATATTTATTACCGTATATACTCGCGTATAAGTCGACCCCCCACTTCCGAAACTGATCGAGAAACTTCGAAATTTTTTTTTTTTTAAATACTACATTTATTCAAAATCATCTGAGGAAAAAAAGTAAATATACGATAAAAAATACCTTGGTAAATAAACAAAATCAAAATCCTTCAACGTCCGATTCATGATCAGATTCGCCAAACATTTCATAGAACTCTTCTGTCATCATTGGCTCGTCATTATACATATTTTCAGTCTCGAACTCTGTATTTGTTACAATCACTACTAGAGCCTTCATCGTCATTTTCACTTCATCAACTGTTAAAAACAGCATCACTGTCAAAAACAGTATCATCTTCCGTGCCGTCTAGTTCGTTGCTAATACAACATTTTTTAAATGATTTTATAATCATTTCAGAGGGTATTTCGTTCCAAGCATCTTTAACCCACTGAGCAATTAATGTAATATCGGGCTTTATAATGTTGCCTCCCTTTGTAAACGTTGGTCAACCGGAACTAATCCACTCTGCCCAATATTTTCTAACATTTACTTTGAAGGGCTTATTGAGGCAGATATCTAGGGGTTGAATGACGGATGTTAAACCTCCCGGAATTACGGCCACAGTCGTTTTTAGGTGTTTTGTCACTTCTTCAGAAAAGTGTCCACGAAAAGAATCGTATACTAAAAGCGAAGGTTTTTTTTGAAACCTGCTCCTGTTCTTTTATCCCACACATTTTTAAGCCAATCGACTGTTCTATCTGCATTTCTCTTTTCTTGGCATGTTGGCAAAACTTTTTTATTGCTCGATATTGATCGGTTGTTCGGGGAACAGAAATTCTTTGGTTTAATCGAAACATACTCTAGTTAAAGTATGAAACTCTGTGATTAGTTCGTCTCATAATTTAAGTCATGAAATTACTTCAAGTAAGTGACTTATTTGATAAGTCGTCCAATTTGAGCGCGGGAAGAATGCAACTGCATTATATAAAGAAATTTTTGAACTTCCGATTCTTTTAATTTTTTATGGTCCCGCGTATAAGTCGACCCCCCCCCCACTTTAAAGTCTTCTTTTTTTTTTTTTTTTTTTGTCCAAAATATCTCGACTTATACGCGGGTATATATGGTAATATAAATTTTCTAGAATTTGATTTTATTTATTTGAATTGCGTTTCTTTCGGAAGAATACTTTGTAACCCAGACTACGATGCGTTTGAAAACTGCATATATTAAAAGAGAAAATACAGTAAAGCACAGTTAACACGCCTTTCAATTATCCATTCAGAAAAGGTATATGTAAATAAGAGAGATGTATAACTGACATTTTAACTTAGGATGACTTGCATACACTGCTTTAAGCAGTTTTATCACTGTGCTCATTGCTTTACACAATTTTATCCTACATTTGGTTTCTTAAAATGTTATTCATATTTTAGTCAAATATTTTATTTTTAAAATCGCAAGAATCAAATATCATAAGATTAAGAGGTTTTAAACTAAAAAAAAATACTAATACTAAAATTTATGCAAAAATTTATTTTTTCTCATTTTCTTCAGGCATTCTACTTTATTCTTGCTCTTTTTCTTTAGGCATTCTGCAAGTATATTAAAAAGCATCCAACTTTTCGAAATATCTTGATATTTCTGACAATCATTTTAAATAAAGTTATCGCCTTCCATTTCATAAAGGCCCACAAATGGCCGAGCGGTAAAGTCGCTGAACACTGGTAGTTCACTCCGGGGTACGAATCCCGGTAAACAGGCTGGTTGCATGGGCGTTTTCGTGGATTTTCTCATGTCTACCGTGTGTGACAGCTGGTTTCCCTTAGAAAGTTCTTCATGAAGTATTTCGTCAGAGACTCTATCAGTCTTTAGAGGCTAAACATTTTGAAGGTATGAGATGAAAAAAAAAAAACTGGTTTCATCAAGAGGTTTTGGTTTATTTAATTATGACAAAGCACACTAGGGCTATCTGCCAAAAGGGAGGGATGCCTTCGTGGAGGACTTTCTAAGGGAAACTGGCTCGCATACACGTTACACATGGGGAAAACCACGAAAACGTCCATGCAGCCAGCCCGTTCGTGAGATTCAAACCTTGGACCGAACTACCTGTGTTCAGCGACTTTACCGCTCAGCCGCTGTTTCATCAGGAGGGAACAAAAACGCCTTTAGGTGACATCTACATACAATACTGGATAAACTTAATCTTCAAATAATTCGACTGAGAAAATCATGGCATTCTCCATTTATGATACGATATGTGTTTCTAATGGAAGTTCTATAACGTAATTTAAATTTATACAACCATATAGTCTAAAACCAATCGCTCTTCACTTTAATCTGCAATGACATCGTTTTTGTCTTTTCTGCTAACACAAGCTCAATTGATGGTATTTGCTGGTGTACACGTCCAAGTGTTTTCTCTTTGAACGCCTAAATTCTTTGATGTATCCTGAAAGTATATTCAAAAGCGTCCAACTTTTTGAAACATCTTGGTATGTCTAACAGCCAAATTTCCCTGCAAATGTTTGCTTACATTTTTCCCTAATTTTCTTCTTTCCTTCTAGTTATTTTCAATGCTCACACAAGAAAATTAAGATTTTTCGATTGCTAGACTTCCATAAATTTTGCATTCTTGTCAATTTTTTAAAATATCAATTAAATGAATTGCGTTTCAGCTGAAGACAGCTTTTCATTTTCTAGTCATTTTAAATATAAATAAAAATTAAAGCGAAGTCCAAAATATAAATATTTTAATTAAAAGATTTTTGCTAAATGACAAAGAAATAAAACAGTCCAGCAGGGGTTTATTCTGTACCACCCAGTGATCCGATTCTTATATCAGCTGAAACAATCTAAATTATATTAAAGATCATGTTTTTTTATACAATCTATAATGCGAGAGAAAAATTAGCTTCTTAAAACATTCTTTCTAAGAGAATTAATATAATAGATTATATTTATATATATATATATATTTTTAAAAACGGGACTTGAACCAAATTGTCAAACTTTTAAAGTTTAATTTAAATGGTGGTTATAATTAAAGTTCCAAACTTAATTTTGCTTTTTGTGTCTAAGAATACAACAATATTTTAAATATTTATAAATAAAATATTAAATTGGCGATTTAATTGGAGCCTCACCAGTTGCCTAGCATTTGAAAATTGTTGAATACTAATTGTTTGTTGCGAAATCTAACCCAGGCTTGCATGGTTGGTTTTTGTAGTTTTCTATGTTCTCTTTACAAAGGTACTCTATGAAAGCATCTTAATCAAATAGCTCCCATGTTCTTTCTATGTTCAAATAACCAACTAACCTAGTTTAAGCGCGATTTCCAAGTGAAGTTACTAGCAAAACCCGAATACTCATTAAAAACCATGTAGCTTGCCATTCGGGAGTAACATGAAAGATACGGCGCCAATAATTGAATTGCTGTTACGGTACGCTGTTTCTAAACTCAGTTGGTCATTCCTTAATTAAATAGCCCACCAGCGGCCGAGCGGTAAAGACGCTGAACACTGGTAGTTCGGTCCGAGGTTCGAATCCCGCGAACGGGCTGGCCACATGGGTGTTTTCGTGGTTTTCCCCATGTGTAACGTGTATACGAGCCAGTTTCCCTTAGGAAGTCCTCCACGAAGGCATCTCTTCCTTTAGGCAGATAGCCCTCGTGTGCTTTGCCATAATTAAATAATCCAATTCAATCCTTAATTAAATATAATTGATTTGTAAATTCTACTAGAACTGACAGTAAGAATTGAAGTGCAAATAAATAATATCGTGTGCAATCTTGATTAATATAAAATTAAAAATATTTGAACAGAAAAGTATTTGCATTCAGAGAGAAAGTTTTTTGAAATATTTGCAATTACTTTATAAGAAGGATTTATTAATAACCGTAATAATTATATATTATATTACTGATGATTAGGATTCAGTTCTTGACAATTACATTCTAAATTAGAATTTTAAGGATATAATGAAAACACGCTACGCACAAAAATACATTTTAGGATAAAAAATGAGTTGATTTTTTATGTTTTAAAACTTCTTAACTTCATTTAATAAACACTGTATCCTCGTTATTAATTGAATCCAGAATGTTGGGTGTCGTTTATATAATTATTCTTACTTGTCCACAGAATCTGCTGACTTATCCAGCCATTAAGTAGCTGCAGATCATTTCTGCATAGCCATTGAACTTCCATAATCTCTAGAGGGTTGCATGTTTATATCATAATTTGACTTTTATAAAAATGATTATTCTAAATCTTATGCTTTTATAAAAATATACTGTGGTTTAAAAATATAAATGCTACTATCAGCCGCTCTTTCAGCCACTTCAAAAGCAACAGTTTGTTTAGAAATAAGTTATGCAGTTAATGTCATAAAATTCAAATAAACATCAAATGAAAATTCTCAGTTTTAGACAATTTAATTTAAACGAAGTAAGGTAGCAGATGATAAAACGCCAAAGGTAAAAATTTACTCTTACAAAAATTTACTCTTATTTTTTTTTTTTTTTTTTAAAATAGAGAGAAATTTAAAAAAAAAAAAATAGTTAAAAATTTGAATAATATCATCCATAATTTAAAAAAAATAGCTTTTCATGTATTATTAATAAATATTTTTTACGCATCATTGAAGGAAAAAATGTCATATAATTAATTCTCCATAAAATTTTACTTGAAATTTAAGGTTAAAAATAGCTGTGGCAATTCACTGTAACAAAAATACATAGACCACATTTGGCATTATTATCGCTCAAAAAAAGATGCCAAATTTCAAAATGCGAAAATATGTAAATTCGTGTATATCTTAGAAAATTCTGAATAAAAAAGTCTAATTTTTTGCAGATATGCTTAATAATACACCTACTTTAAGATGATGATAAAAATTTTATAGGTTATAATTCAAAATTTTTTTCGAAAAATTTATAAAAATTATTTAAAAAAAGAAATTTAAAAAATAAAACACAAAAAATTGGTAAATTTTATTTGGAATGAACCTAAATTTCGAAATGTGAGAGAAAAAATCAAAAAAGTTTAATAAAAAAAGAGATATTAATAAATATTTGCCAAATTCAATTAACATTGAGGAGCTAAAATTTTAAGAGCTTATATTTTAAAAACTACTCGTACGATTTTTACAAAACTTGGTATTCTGGTGTAATTTGAGTCGTAGAATCGAAATATGGAAAAAAATTCGTATGTTATTTCAGAAAAAGTCCGATTTTGTGTCAAAATACCTATTTTCGAGTAGCGCTATACATATATCTAATATATATCCTAAGTCGTGCATTCGAGACATGAAAAACACAGTTTGAATTTTGTCAATCGCCCAGTAGAACGGGAGATATAGCACTGTCTTTTTTTTTTTTTTTTTTTTTTTTTTGAGCAGTGTACATGAGCATTCCTTTGGACAATGAATTATTGAAAAAGCACAGATTGACATGTTTTGGGATAAAGATAAGCGTGAAATTCCAGAAGAATTTCTGCCAAATAAAACAGGCTTCTGTACTCTTCGCGTTTTGGGTTTAGAGGTAAAGAATTAACTCTTACTTCATATGTTCCAAAAAAAAAATGTAAATCGATTCTTGTTCTATCATCCATGCATCAGGATAATCAAATCGATCCATTGTCTAAAGAGCAACTCAAGCTCGAAAGGATAACTTTTTGCAACTCTACAAAAGGTGATGTTTATACTGTTGATGAGTTAAGTGGAACTTAGTCTGTTTCAAGAAAATGCTGCCGCTGGCCTCTAACGGTATTTTTTCGGACTAATGAACATTGCAGGTATAAATGCTTTTATTATTCATCGATCAAATAACAACCAAATGAATATGAATCGAAGAGCTTTTCTCAAAGATTTAAAATCTCAAAGCTTGTAAAAGAACATGTCCTAAAAAGGGCTGCAATTCCTATCTCTCTCGAAAAAACTGGAGTAAAAAGTTTGGCAGGAATAGAAGATGTAGCAGACCTTCACCCTAAGAAATTGTTTGTAAAAATATGTTGTCACACTATGTGAGGATTGTTCAAAACGAGATTATTTGAATAATTAAACTCAGGTAGGAGGGGGGGGATTGCAGAAAACCTATGTGTTCTTTATATTTTTTAATGTTTGCATTTAGAATCTATTCTTTGATATGAATAATTGCATGACATTATATTGAGTTTTAAGGAAGAAAGCTAGTAAGAAAGCAGCCTTTTCATTTTCCTCTAGTGCTTTATCAAACCACTGTTTATAAGAAACACTTATGTTTAAAAAACATGTACATATGAAAACTGATTTTTCTAATATAAGAAATAATTTTTGTATCTTATATAAGTTAGTAATTTTGCATAACTTTCGATTTTTATGGCTTTCTTTAGGTAATCAGTATGGAAATGTTTCTTTAACTTAAAGTAAGATTATCTCAAATTAAAATTGGAAAAAAGGTTTAACAAAATTCACAAAGCTATTAGTCATTTATACATTTATTTAAAACAAAGAAAATGCATTTATTTATACATTTGGGAGTGAACTCCGAAAAACAAACACTGGGGTAAAATTTATCCCGCGCGTGTACTAACGTAGCGATTTGATGCGCGTGTGCTGAAGGGTTAACAGGGCTTAGAGGAGCTATATTTAATTAAAGAAACATTGAGATCTAAAACAAGGCCTAAATCAGGCCCAATAAGCAGTAGAACTACCACCTTACTACCTGAAATAACTTAAAATAGAATAAACAACTAAAATATGAACTTAAAGTCTAGGAGCTGGTGAGATTTACCAGCTACGCCAACAAAAGCACATTATTACATACTTTGCAAAATATAACACGTTTTTTCCGTGCATAAAAATATGCTACTTACATATACAAAGAAATAAAATAACAGAATATCATAAACATTCTAGTTTTCCTTTAAACAGACAGAGAAATTTTACACACAATCAATATGCAAATTCATTTCATTTACAGATACATATTTTATGAAATTTGACAATTTCAATTTAGTCAGTGTATTTTTACCTAGATCCTTTAGAGTATTAAAGTTAGCAATATCTGGAATAAATCTTAGAACAATATTTTTGATAGAAGAGCATCTAAACAACAGGTGCTCAATATTGACATTACTCATGCCACACGGACAGGCACAATTTTTAATCAAAAACCTATTATAATAAAAAGGAAAGTGTCCACGATTAGTTAAAACTTGGTTTAGATACTTTTCACTTAAGTATCTTCTCTATCTAATAGTTGAAATTAAATTATAAGTGAATCTTCCTTTAGAATCTGGGTCATTCCACTTTGCTTGCCACAAACTTTTCCTTTTCAACAAGGATTTCAAACTGTCAAAGGAAGTCTACTTCAAAATCAATAATTTGATTTTCAGTGGCAGCCTTTGCCAATCTATCTGCTAACTCGTTACCAATGGTACCAATATGACTCTTCGTCCAAAAGAGTTTAATATCTCTGAAAGCGCTAAGAAAAATGAGCATGTCTTTCATCTGTTTAGATGGCTACTTGGACAAACATCCGTAATTGAAAGAATTGCACTTTCACAGTCACTATATTTCTACACAATCTATCGCAGAATTAGAAATAAGCCAATACAAGGCCTATCGCAGGGCCACTAACTCTGCATCCTTTGTAAGTTTAGTTTCTCATCTGAGAACACACAAAAGGCTACCCCCACATAACCATTTAATTTAGATCCATCTGTAAAAATCATTTAGCCTGTCATATTGGGGAGACCTTTATGCTAATTCAACCGTTTCAACAAAGTTGGATGAATGTCTAAACCTTTCTCAAAGTCAAAATCTCTAGGTAAGAACATCTCACTGAAACAATCTACAGTTTTATTACCAGCTTTTCATTTAAAGATAGCATATTCTTTTTCCTCTAAAATATCGATCGGAGGGCATCCAGCCAAAATCTGAAGAGCTGCTGTGGAAACAGTAATCCTCAATAAAGCAATTCTTTGTAATTGCAAAATTTTGTTATGTATTTGGACCGTTCCAGTCCACCATGTGCCACATGAATACAAGATCTTTCTCTCAATAGCTCTTTTATATAAACTCTTAAGAACCTTGGAGATTCATTTTACTAAGTCTATTAAGAATATGGGTGCATTCGATCTTTATTTGATCTAGGTGAGGTATAAAAGCGAGCTTTTCATCGATCGTAATGCCCAAATATTTGATATTCTTAGAAACTCTAATTGGTTGTCCATACAGTTTGCACCTTGGATGTATTGATCTAGTATTAGTTTTGGCAATACCCAAAAGAAAGCTCTACTTTGGATCAAATTTGAGTTTAACATGGAAAGACCACTTCTCCAATTCTTGAGTGGCAAAACTTAAAGCTTCATCAATAGTATGGCAACCACTTCCCATGGCCAATAAAACAAAATCGTCAGCATAAGCTTGTATACTAACATTCTGTGGTAAGGTTATGTTTAAAGCTATATTAGCAATAATATTCCACAAAAGTGGACCAGATATTGAGCCTTGGGGACAAGCCCTTTGGTAATTTCTGTGATGCCACTTATTACCATCATATAAGGAAACTTTTCTTTCATTCAGAAAATCACATATTGATAAGAAGATATTTCTTGGACATTTCATATTTTTTAATTCCTTTAATAAAATTGGCCACCAAACATTGTTGAAAGTGCTCTTTACATCTAAGGATAAAACTACAGTATGTTTACCATTCCTTCTATTTCGAAGGATGTCCGAAATTAAATTATCTATAGCCTGGGTAGTACTTTTAACCGGCATAAAACCAAACTGATTTTTATTTAAAAGAATATTTGATAATAAATAACATTGTAACCATTGTGTCATGAGTTTATCCTGCACCTTGCCGCAGGAAGGCAGTAAGCAAATGGGGCAAAAAGAAGAAGGATCTTCTTTATCCTTTCTTTCTTTGTTGAACAAAACCAAATCAGCCACTTTCCAACATTCAAGAAAAATCCCCCTCCAAAGACATTCATTCAGAATTGCTACAAAGAACTTTTTATTACATTCTAAGATTTCTAAAATAATATCCATTGTCAGGCCATCTTTAACAGGAGCTTTTCCTTTATTTAACTTTTTTAATTCCACTTCAAAGTAAAATCATAATCATTTACGGTCTCTGGAGGTATCCTACAATCTGTTCTATATTGATAATGACATGATAGATCACCATATGTAGTATCAAAAGGAAAGTGATATTGTAGGAAGTAATTTACTGTCTCGTCTATATTCTTAGTATAAGACCAATCTTGATATTTCAAAGAGGCAATTTGTAAAGCTGGTTTATATTTATTAACAGCAATATAGAAAGGAATGCCAAAAGGTTGATGAATATTCAAAGTGTCACATAGTTGTTCCCAAGCACAATTTTTACTAATGTTGATTTCTCGTTTATATTCAGCTAATTTCTTCTTATTAATTGAATCTTTAACAAATTTTTCTCTATACAATTGTAATATCTCTGAAATTTTCTTCGATACAGTCGAGCTTGACTTCTTAAAACAGCCAGTTTTTCAGACCACCAATGTGCCTGTTTACCCAGAGTGTTGCTCTGTTTAAATTTGTTCATCTTCTTATTTTTCATAGATATCCACTATTGAGTTAATAAGATCTTTAATATAAATATTTAAATCAGAAGTATTTTCTAAGTTTTCTTCGGAAACTTGATTTATAAAGTTATAAAGTTTTGCATGAACATTTAGCCAATTCAAATCCCAAATATAGAAATGTTCAAATTTCTTCTCTCTAAGTAAGTTCTTTAAAGTCTAATCTCAATGTAGCAATCATCGCTATATGATACATCCATAGAAACAGACCAATTCAGGACAAAAGACGATCTTACAATGGTAAGGTTCATCCAGCTTTCGCCCCTCTAGCACCGGAAAACGTAGCCAGGCTATCAGGGGGGGTTCTCCTAAAACATTATGATTATTGTCGGCCACAATCATACACGTTTTAAATAATTAAGTTTTTATTTTTATTACTGTTATTTTTACCTAAAATAATAAGAATTAAATCAGTTTTCATACTTAAAAATTTGATATATTTTTAATGCATTTTAACAATTACTTTTCAGAGGATGCTAGGTGTTTACATACAATAAAGATGATTAGAATGAAATAAAAAGTATTATTGGTTCTCTGAGATGACAAAATAAATTTTAGTTAGTAACCCAGGGCCATTAAGTTAGTAAACCACTGCTTTGAGTAATTATTCAAAGTATGAATGACTCTTGAAAGATAATAAAATGTATAATTTTCTAGTTTTATTTACAATGCTACCTTAAAGGATTTGAATATTTTTGAAGATTCTTGGCATTGTCAAATTTATTATGAAAAGAAAGTTTCCAAAAAAATGCTTTAAGCTATCAGCAAGTAAATTCAAAAATCAACTTTGAAAAATTGCATGTGTAAAATGAATGTTTTAAATGTACAGAGGTTGGACAAAAATATGGAAACACCTTTAAAAAAACATGTTTCTTTGCTTAATATGGTGTAGGAAACCCGTTGGCATCCAAAACAGCTTGCAGTCTTCTCGGAATGGATAAACACAGTTCCTGTATGTTTGCCAAGGGAATATTATACCATTCTTCCTGCAAAACGGTGGCAAGTTCAGATAACCATGTTGGCGGTGGATAACGAGAACGCACTTTCCGTTCCAATGTAGACCCCAAAGGTTCGATAATATTCAGGTCTGGTGATTGTGGTGGCCAGGGTAGATGGGACAACTCATCCTCGTGCTCAGAAAACCAGTCCTGGACAATGTGAGCATGTGAACAGAGGCTTTGTCGTCTTGGAAGACACCATCACCACTGGGGAACAAAGTTTGTAACATGGGATGAACTTGATCGGCCAAAATGTTCACATAAGTCTTGGCAGTCATGTGCCCTGACACAGCTATCATGCGGCTAGCAGAGAACCACGATATGGCTGCCCAAACCATAACAGAACCCCCGCCATGTTTCACTCTTGGCAACAAGCAGTCTGTATTATAGGCTTGAGATGGCGTTCTCCAGAGGTAAACTCGGCCAGAAGAGGGAAACAATGTGAAAGAAGACTCGTCAGACCATATTACTCGCTTCCACTGCTCTATAGTCCAGGCTTTATGACTTAAACACCACCTTTTCCTGTTACGGGCATTATCATCACTGATGAGTGGCTTCTCAATTGCAGCACGGCCAGCAATTCCCTGTTTAATGAAGCTCCCTTCTAATTGTTTTGGTACTCACAGGGTTTGGTAACACAACATTCATTTCAGCAGTAACTTTTGCAGCTGTGGTCTTCTTATTTTTCGTCACAATTGCCCTTAATGATCGTCTGTCACGATCACTCAGGATACACTTTCGTCCACACTGTGATTTAGCAGATGATGTTTTTCCGCTTTTCAAATATGTGGAATAAATCTTCGATACAGTACCTCTTGAAGCACTAAACCACCTCGGCTACCTTGCTTACGGAAGCACCAACCATACGTTTTCCAACAATTTGCCCACGTTCGAAGTCTGTTAACTCTGACATAATGCAATGACAACCTCACATAACAGTTCTCAGACAACAACTAAACTGTTTAGCACATTTACAAAGTTGTATAGGTGGCGTCAGTAGTCAAAAATGCTAGCGCCACATACATATTTCATTAAAATCAATCTTTCTTTTCAAACATGCATTTCACAAGGTGATTCCATATTTTTGTCCATCCACTGTATTTCGTAAGCTGAGAAAGCCCAGTAACGATTGAAAGGTAAGATAGTTGAGCATGTTAAATCCTAGCAGCTGCATGGGAGGTTTCGAGTTTTTTCACAAGTGTATTGTGAATTACCAGCCTGTTTCCCTCAAAAAACTCTTCTTTTAGATAAGTAACCCCTGTGTGCTTTACCATAAACCAAAATCTTTGTATGCATGTTACCTTATTATAAAAAAAGGTTTCAAATTGATTTTTAGCATAAATATTATTTTCAGTATTAGTCATAACATCAATTGCATAAATATAATGTACACAAAAGCGGCAGCTAGAATAAATTTATATGAAATTTTATATCATAAAAGTTTAGATTAGACTTGTTCACAGCACTTGAGGATTATATAACTAAAAGAGTCACGTCTCATAAAGGACGTTTAAATGGAAAGAATTCGTATTACGTTCACATGAGGAAAAAACCACGAAACCTCCCCTGCAAATTAACCCATTTGCCTACATTTGAACTCCTTATATGATGCTAGCGCCACCTACATATTTCATTAAAATCAATCTTTCTTTTCAAACATGCATTTCACAAGGTGATTCCATATTTTTGTCCATCCACTGTATTATTAGTAATGAATCCATTACTCTATTATATGTACAGTAGCACTAATCATTAAACACAATTTTGAGGATATCGACAAGAAAAGTACTTAAATGAAAAAGATACTTTTATATGTCCTAAGAATGATAGTGTTCTGTATGAATGCCAGAGAATATATGTAATGAATAATACCATGGCCAAATATCTATATTAAAAAAAAAAAAAAAGTATTCTTTACCTCGTCACTTAAAAAAGTAATCCTGCTATGCAACACATAGTTAATTTCTGATTACATGATTGCAAGCATTTTCTTCAGGTTTTTCCTACAAGTGCTCAAGACTATTGAATACTGTTAGTTTGATCTGGGTTGATGGTATCATGGTTAAAGGGCTAGCTGCATGGTTGATTTTTGTGGTTTTTCTCATATGTAATGCAAATACAAGCCAGTTTCCCTTAGAAAAATTGTTCATAAAGGCATCCTTCTTCAGGTCAATAGCCGGTATACTTTGCCATATTCGAATAAGTTAACCTTTCCTTCAGATTCTACATTGACATATCTTATATCTGCTGTAAGCAGGACAATGATCATTCAGCTTCTATCTGTGTGGCAGGAGTATATTTAAAACATGTCAGAAGCATGAAATTCATAACAAAAATCAAAATTGTTTTAATCTTGAAAACTTTATAAATTTTCCTGATTTTCTTAGGTCATGGGTTTCACTAACAAGATATTCATATTTTTGTTCCAATTTATATGCAGTCGAGCAATACAATTGCTGAACACTGGTAGTTTGACCCAAGTTTAAATCTTCAGTATTCAATATTGGGCCATCACACTGTCATGCGCCCTAAAGTTATTATTGCTTCGCATAATAACAATCTCCCTTAACCATGTTAACCACTTTGTTAAAACTAATATATCAGCTGCAGTCTCTTTAAAGACTCTCTCTATAACAGAGATTTAAAAAGATCTTTCTTAGAATATAAATAAATAGCTTTGTGAATGTCTGGCAACAATTTGTGAACTTTTCACGCAAAGCATTTACGAGACACTTCAGATACATTTTGAGAAGTATTTCATCTGCCTTTTACATACGTATGGCTGCATCATTCAGAAGAAAATGATTTTGTCATGTTTAATTTCATCAGGCCTGATGAAAAGTCGGATCTACTCTTATATGCGCCCTAAGATCACCACATGTGGCGATATGTGTTCTGCACTGGTTTTTGCTGCAATTGCGCATTGTATGGCAACCCTTTCGACGTTGAAAACTCTTTTGCTGGAGTGGTTTAATTGCTCGTTGGTTCATGTCGTGCATGTTTTGAAATGGCCTATGTTGCAATGATAGACGTGGTGGCAAGATTTCAGTCGCATATTTTAGATTGTGTGGAAAGTAAATTTAGTATTAAAAGGTATGATATTGGAGTCGTTAATGAGTCTTTTGTTCACAGGTATGTTTACGGGATCAAAGAGTATTTTTGGAACTTCTGTGGGATTTTTAAAACGGAGTCCGAAATGCGGAGCTGGTATGAGAACTTGGACGAAGAAGGGCATTTCTGATAGTTCTTGGGTGGATTTGCAGTTAAATGCTTGATGGTAAAGTATATGGCTGCCAGCGGAGTTTAAGATTTGTATAGTGGTTTTCACGTAATAAGTTAACTTTGGAGGAAGTTTTTATCGTTACTTTCGAAATTTTGAATCACAGAAAGACATGTGATATAATAGCAAAATCGTGGCACTTTTGTTCACAGACATAGTGTGACTGGCGAAATTTTATTAACGAATGTATTATGGTAAGTGCATTTTATTTTACTGTTTTTATTTTGTAAAATGTAATGTTAATTGTTTTTTACTATGAATTTCTGTTGTTATTATTGTTTTTTGAATTGTTTGTAATTTTAGTTTATTTTGTTATGCAATTTTATAGATTTTTTTTTTTTTTTTTTTTTTGCATGTGCGAAAACCGCGTTTTTGGAGACATTTTAAGCTTAAAGTTTGAAATGCAGACAAAAAACTTAGTAATATGGTAGTGTGGAGTTTCTCGCCAAAAATGTTTTGCAAGAAATTTGGCATGACTGAGGCCAAAACTGAGGGTGCATATAAGAGTAGTTCCAAAAAGTCTAGAATACAGGAACTGCTAGTTTTTTCCCACATATGTTACAAGGAGAAATAACTTCAATGATATCCTGGAACTGGAATTATCCTAGGGTATATATATATTAATTTGTCAACAGCATTGGCTATTTCATAAATGGAAATGAAAATATTGTTTTTTCCATTCTCACTTTGGCTATTCTAAATTGCACTAATGTATACGGCATTGAATTATGTCCATTTAATGTAAATCTGTGGAAGGTCATTTCTGATAAGTTTCCAGACATCTTTTCAGAGATGGACTTTCTTCTTTCCAAAGTGAAATGTGTGTCAATAAAAATCATTTGAACTGATTATGGCATGGCATCTAGTCATCACTTTGACATTCATTCTTGTTTCACTATTTTATGCTGACAATTATTGTCACCATAAAATTTATTTTTTAAGTGTCTTTAATGTGTTATTGAAAATATTTGTTATATATATATTTACAAAACTTTGAATTTAACAGAGATATAACAGTGAAGCAGCAATTGCAATTCCACTTCTCAACTTTGTTTATATAAGGGAATAATAATATAAATTCAACAGAGATTTAAGAGAAGGCTTGGTAAAACTGGATATTACGGTCCAGTTTGGCACATTTTTCAAAAAATTGTTAAGTCGCTAATCGGTTGTTTTTGCGTATTTTAGAAAATTGCTAACTCATCATATTGCCATATTAGATGGTTGTGAATTTGAATTAATTCTGTAAACAAGCAAAAAATAGATCATGTAAGCATGCAAAAATATCTAAACAACCTGTATAAATGCAAAAATATCTAAAACAGGACTTCAAGTAAAACAATGAAAAAGGGGGAAGTGCAAAATCACCCACTGCTTGGCATGTTTTTAAGAATACATGAATACCGAGTTTGTGCAATTATTTGATTTATTATTTTGGCTCGCATAACGATTTTTGCACCAAAACTTGCTGCTACACAAAGCCAAAATAACAAGACAAAGAATTACACATACTCGGTATCCATGTACACATCGACCTATTTTCACTTAAAAAAAATATCCCAGAATTGCACAAAAATGACAATGTGCACTCCCTTTATCCATGTACACATCAACCTATTTTCACTTAAAAGATTTTAAAAATTGACAAAAATCCAATTGTTCTTACTCTTGTTTATTTCCATTGTTGCAATTGCTTATTGTAAATTCTTATTAATCTCAGCCAATATTTTTGATTGTGTTAGCATCAAACTGAATGTTTCCACACATAAATAAAAGACAAGGATTGTTTTCCTGTAGCATAACAGGTCTCCAGCAATTTCCTTACCAGCATAGATTTTTGAAAAAAAAAAGTCCTTTACAGGATCATACTAATTTACTAAAAGAGATATGAAGTGTGCTAAGCTTAAGTATTTCTATATACACTTTAATTTATATGCTTTATCATGTTTAACCAATTAATATTATGTCTTTTTCAGGTAACTTATATGTTGCTTTAATTTATATGCTTTAAATGTCATGGTTAAATGTTTATTTTACTTCTATATGCTATCTTATAACTTTACACCGCTAAAATCATGGCTTCCAAAATATGCTCAATATCTTGCAACTTAACGGCCGATTAGCCGTTGGCGAGTAAATACGCACCGCCGCCAACAGATCCTTTGCGGAAGAAAACTCATTTAATTGACTACATAACAACTGTTTATTCATCATTATCATGATTAAGGTTTTGGGTACCTTACAATTTTATTTTATCAATAAATAACATTGTTAAGTGTAATATCAAGTTTTATTTGACTAGTTTAACTAAGACTTACAAAATAAAGTTCTAAGTTAATTTTAGGGAGTGCTGTAGAATGAAAAAACATGCAGTGTTGAGAACTAAGAAAGATGTGTTACGATGGTTTGGACATATAGACAGATGAGAGTACAAGAAACAAATATACAAGTGTGGATGAGAGAGTTGGAAGAGGGTCGACCTCAGAGAACGTATGTCGATCAGATTGAGGACGTTCTTAGTAAAATCCAACATAAGAGTACCTTAATTAAGTGAATAACAATATATTTACCTGTGTAAATTAAGTTTAAAAAATGTGGGGCTAATCTTTAGAATATGGTAACAGGTAGTTTGGCGACATTTTGGTAAGGTGATAAAGGTTACTAGCTAGGACTTTAGCAATAATCTGAGAAGTACACAGTTCGAATCACAGATTATTTTGTCTCAACGAGATAACATGAGACATGTCATGTGACATTTTCTGGAAAATTCCGATCGTGATTTTAGCTAATAAGCACTTAGAAACAATTTCGCTGCTAAAATGCAGAATCGCCCTCTTATTTGTTTGGTGCTTTTTACAAGAGT
This sequence comes from Stegodyphus dumicola, assembly GCF_044657685.1. Taxonomy (NCBI): domain Eukaryota; kingdom Metazoa; phylum Arthropoda; class Arachnida; order Araneae; family Eresidae; genus Stegodyphus; species Stegodyphus dumicola. The sequence goes on from NC_140769.1 coordinate 94,632,441, forward strand.
AAGAAGAATTGGATTTTTGTCAATTTTCTTTGACTTTTTAAGTGAAAATAGGTTGATGTGTACATAGATAAAGTCAAGAGTGTGCGCAATGCCATTTTTGTGCAATTCTGGGATTTTTTTTAAGTAAAAATAGGTCGACGTGTACATGGATACTGTGTATTTTTTATGTCGTCTTATTTTTTGTTTTCTAACAGTTATTATTATTTGTTTCTGTTCGTTTGTATGAATGTATTAGGTCCAGGGATAAAGTGAATTTCCCTGGTCGTATTTATTATTTCATTTCGTTTTCCTTTTACTAACCTTTTTTGTTACTCGGTTCCTGATGATTTGGTTTTCCGGGGCTTATAGTTTATCTCTTTTGTTTTTTGTTCTCTTGTTGAGTGTTTTGAGCACAGCTGGATCGCTGGCTTTTCGTTTGTTGTTGGATGGGCTAGCTCCCATGAAGAGTCATATGACCGTGGGCTCGGGGCTGCGCCCCGTAATTACACCGTGTATGTGCAATTCTTAAAAATGCGGCATGCAGTTTGCGATTCTGCACTTTCTCCCAATTTCGCACCTAATCTTGGTCATGATTAAGCATTTTTGTTCCATAAAAGTTCTAGTATAAGCGTAATTCGGCTAGCAGATTGTTGGAAAAAATGTTGAGTTAAAAAAAAAAAAAAAAAAAAAAAAAAAAAAAACTTGCCTTTATTTTGTAAAAACAAAATAGTGTTCAAAACAAAACCAGCAGGTTGCTGTAGCAGGTTTGGTCGCCAAATTTTCACCAAGTTACCATAATGTAAAGATTCACCAAATGTGGGTCTCAAAAGAAATTTCAATTATTAAACTGTTGATAACAGGCTCTGCTGATTAATGATTTTGCCGACCACTGTACTATACCATTTGCTTTTCCACATGACCAAATATACTAAATTTAAATTCATCCATAAAAATGACAAGATTCCCTAACCTAGCCCTTCACTTCATTTAATAATGGATGAGTTTCTTTTCATAGACACTCAATTATGAAATACTTCTGTTTCTGAAGTGGCAGACTTTTGTAATTTTCACCGTCCTTTTAAAGTGTCATTTCAGTAGTTTGAAATTGCAAAGAATATTTTTCCCTACCTATCTTTTAATTTTCAAAAAAACACTTCAAAATTTAATGCAAACAATGGACTTATTAATATACGATGCCTCTTGAATTTTAAAATTTCTATCATTCCAGATCAAAATGATGACTTTCCAAATATTTATCAAAATTTCTTTCTTTCCCATATTTCTAAATGTATTACAAATACATAAACATACCATTCTTAGAATGTTTTACAATGTAATTTAAAAGATAATCCCATTAACCCTTTAACTGCTTAAGACGTGTTTAAAAGTTTTCGGAGTTTTCTTTAAAAATGCTTAAGACGTGTTTACACGAATTTCAAATCGCACGAAAAATGTTTAAGACGTGTGTACACGAAGCCCAAATTTTGCAAAAATTGCTTAAGACGTGTTTAGACGATGCGATCAGGTCTTCCTTCCCTTACCTTTCTGCAGAAGGCTGTCAGTTGACACAAAGGTCTTAATAGGGTGTTAAGTCTATTTGAAAAGAACACTTTACGGAAGGGTCCTGAGAGTGAAGAATCACTGTCACACAAGAGGTGTGCATAATCTTTCCGACGATTGCAAGCTTGTGAATCGTTTTACAACAGTTTGCCTTGTGGTTATTTATACAAATGAAAGTCAAACAGAATCGCTCATTGCTATAGTATATTACCGAAATTTAGAAGAAAAAGGAAAAAGTAACAATTGTAACGTAAGACATACTTTTTAATAAATCATATATTATACAATGTATTAAAAGCTGACTACAATTTCTGATTCGTCAAGAACAGGATAAAATATAAAATGTTACAAACACCTATCTTGTTTGCTCTCTTATTTTAAGTGTGGGTGTTTTTAATGGTATATTTTTCCTTTTTACATTTTGAAATGTTAAAACTGTGCTTTCAGTATGGCTAATTTTTGTATTCATATATGTGGCTGTGTGTTCCTTATAAACACGAACGGACATATAAAAATTTCTTAGATGTCGAAAGGAAGATATTCTACTCAAAAACTTCAATTAAATCGAATAAATTCCCATGCTGAAATAAATTCTAGAAATATTTGTTTTTAAAAATTTTATTATTAAGATTTGAAATACAAAATAATTTTAAAATCTAGGGAAAAAAGCACGCGTTTTTTTGGAAAGAAATCTACTGGTATAAAATCGCATAAAATTAACGGAGTGCAAGTTAAGTAAAACAGTTAGTGTTTGAAAGGGTTACATATACTGCGCACAAAAAATAAGTCAGAGGAACAATTAGCTAACGAATTAAATTAATTACATTAAATTAAACCTCTCCAAATGTCAATGCTGATAGCAGGACTACAAATGAAAGTTATTAAGTTCCTAACTTAATTAATTAGTTGGTACTCAATAATTTTGGCCCACCAGCGGCCAAACGGTAAAGTCGCTGTAGTTCGTTCTGAGGTTCGAATCCCGTAAACGAGCTGCTGCGTGGGCGTTTTCATGGTTTTCGCCAAGTGTAATGTGTATACGAGCCAGTGTCCATTAGAAAGTCCTTCACGAAGGCATCCGTCCTCTTAGGCAGATAGTCCTCGAGGCTTTGCCTTAGTCACATAAAACCAAATCAAATTAAAAACCAATAACTGTGTCTTCGCAATTACTTTGCAAAGATTTTTTTATAAAGATTCTACAAAAGTCCGCAGCGACCTAGTAGAAATTGGCAGTTTGAAGCGAGTTTAAATTTCGGTGTATGGGCTGGCTACCTGGCAGTTTTTGTGGATTTTTGTTGCCTAATAAGCCAATCTCATTTAAAAAGTCCTTTACGAAATCTCCGAGTACTAGTCTTCATTTGGGATAAGGTTTAGTTTGGTTTGTTAGATTATGATAAAACACGCAAAGGGTGATCTGTCTAAAGTTTCAAGTAAGAAAGTATGTTTCGTGAAAGACTTTCGGAGGAAAACTATCTTGTATTTGAGTTACATATAGGTAAATTCAGGAAAACGCCCATGTGGTGAACGCCACAGAGATTTCAATCCGGGTCAAACTACAATTATATTAATAGTCCTCGTGTTAAATTATCATGAACTAAATAAAATAATATACAGTCTCGCGAAAGTCAATTTATGCTATTGAAATGGCAATAATTTTGTATTATACAGGTCTATTATGAGATTTTGCACTTTTCCGTTACCCAAGTTAGCCTACAAGGGAACACTGCTAGTTCTATCTGGGGTTCGAATCCCAGCGAAAGGGCTAGCTGCATTGATGCTTTCGTGTTTTTCTCATGTGTACACAAGCCAGTTTCCCTTAGAAAGTCCTCCACGTAGGCATCCTTTCCCTTATGTAAAATAACCCTCAAGTGCTTTGCCACAATCAAATAAACGAAACGATTCCTACATAACATACTTAAAATATTTTGTGTTTAAATTTTTTTCTCAAAGTTCGCCCTCGTTAAATTAAATATGTTGTTCCTTTTTTTTTCCCCCTTTGCTTTTATAGCAATGTTTTTGTTTTCAGAATGTGAATAGTCGAAAGTGCATTTTCTTAATAGCGCATATATTTGTATAGAGAAAATTGTTTTGTGTGTATTATCCTATAAATGAAAAGATCCTGAGAAATTTCTATAGTGAAATAAAGTTATTAAATTTAAATAAAAAAAATAAAGTTATTTGTGGATTATATATGTTTTGAGGTAAGAGTGGAAACATGAGGTATGCGATGAATTTAAAATAAGGATGTATATAATAAGGATTTTGCCGCCAGACATTCCCAGCGAAATTTGCTAAGTTTTTCTACATATAGAATTAATGCATATTGTGTTTAGTATATAAATTCAGTGTTATATAACACTCAATTACTTTATCAGTGTTATTCTGTGTTATATCGAGATTTAGTTATGTCCAATACAAGCATTTCATTTTTGTTTTATAAAGCTGGTTCGTTTACTAGTATTATGCTTATTAAATACAATTTATTAGGTTTTCAAATCTATCAGACCCCAACCAGTGGCCTTCCGGGCTAAGACCGCTGATCCAATTGCACTGAAACCCAAACGAACAAATTATCTGCATGGTTGGTTTCATATTTTTCCCATGTGTGACATGGATATGAGTGAGTTTACTTAGAAAGCCCACCACGGCGAATAATCTATCCTTTAGACAGACAGATCTCGTTTGCTTTGCCATATTCAAATAATCGGACAAAATTTAACAACAAAGACTATTAAATGCATATACCGAATATAAACTAAAATAAGTGCATATTACAAAACTAAAATAAATGCATATAACGTAAGTAATGAGATCACAAATAATTTTTAATTATTTTTAATACACTAATTCCTAAATTGCATTATTTTCAATTTTTATTTCATTTTTATGTATGTATTAATGTATATTTTATACGTGCGAAAGTGCGCTTGTTTAGCATATCTATATACATTAAATAAATCTGATTTAAAAATACATGTAGGTGAAATTTTCGTAACTTGAAAAAAATTACTCGCAATATAATCTCTGAGAAAATATATATATATTAAGAAAATAAAATTTTATCTCCCTATTTGGTTCTGTGTAAAACAATTTAAAAATTAACTTTTTTTAATATCTAAAACAATTTAATTTTTTTAAATCTTGCTGTCAGACCGGAATTATTTAGAAGTACAACACTGGTCTTTTGAACACATGTTTCTGTGGTATTTCCTTGTGGACGTAGATAAACAGATAAGAGGCCAATCTTTGAAGAAGACATTGACCGATTTCACCACCAAAAGACCTTTTTTCTAACATAGGGGTTGCCAATTTTATCTTTGGCTTTGGTAATGTTGTATAACTAAACCTGTTGGCCCTGTTTGCCCAAATAGCTTCTGAGAACCGTTCACAAAGACTTTGTGTTCTGAAAGCAATCAGTCAGACACCAATAAAATTTAGACACAAAAACATGCTGAAGAAATACTAATACACTTATGCTAGAAATTTTATGGAACAAAACTGCTTAATCATGACAAATATTAACTGCAAAATTGGGAAAAAGTGCAGAATCGCAAACTCCTTGCCACGTTTTTCAAAATCGCACATACACAGTAACCATGTACACGTCGACTTATTTTTACTTAAAAAAAATATCCCAGAATTGCACAAAAATGCCATTGTGCACACTCTTCACTATATCCTTGTACACTACTTTTTTCTCATAAATTAGAAAAATTTCACGAAAATGCATGAAAATTTTATGAATCTTTAAATTCGGTAAAAAGGACATATATGAAATTACCTGATCGCGAAAAAGTATATACCCTTTCCAAAGATGAACATTTGCACGTATAAAATAAATAAAATATCCAAAAACTTTTACACCTCTAAATTATCTATTATAAACGTCACCAACGAATCTATAACAAAACATTAAAAATGGTTACAAATACTTAGTCTCAAATATTTAAATTATTTCCATGCACGTTTACTTCCACTGAAATGTATACCAAATTGCTACAAACATATAATTCACAAAATAACTATCATTTAATTAAAATATAATTAAACACGTCGACTTTTTTTTCCTTAAAAAAAAAACATAGGGCCATGGGATCCAAATATTAAACAACACTGTTTCACAGAACATAGAATGAAACTAATGCTGTACAGCAGATATTTTTACAAATTTACCCCCTTTTCCGATTAAAGAACAGTGATTCGTCCATTAATGTGACATGACATATCTCATGATCTCTCATTTCCCTCACATAAAATAATGCGTAATCGGAACTGAGTACTTCTCACATTATTCCCAAAGTCCTAGGTAGTAACCTTTATCGCCTCCAAAATGTCGCCAAACTACCTGTTACCATATTCCAAAGATCAGCCAAATTCTCTTTGTGCTCTTATTACATTTTTCTAAATTTTTCGATTCCTAAATTTTTCTATTTCTCTTTTCTAATAACACACAAGCAGTTTTTTAAGTATGAGTGAACCCTGAGCATTAAGTTCGGTAAGGTCACAAAAGACTGGTAATTTGAAGGAGTTCAAATGTAGGCAAATGGGTTAATTGCAGGGGAGGTTTCGTGGTTTTTCCTCATGTGAACGTAATACGAATTCTTTCCATTTAAACGTCCTTTATGAGACGTGACTCTTTTAGTTATATAATCCTCAAGTGCTGTGAACAAGTCTAATCTAAACTTTTATGATATAAAATTTCATATAAATTTATTCTAGCTGCCGCTTTTGTGTACATTATATTTATGCAATTGATGTTATGACTAATACTGAAAATAATATTTATGCTAAAAATCAATTTGAAACCTTTTTTTATAATAAGGTAACATGCATACAAAGATTTTGGTTTATGGTAAAGCACACAGGGGTTACTTATCTAAAAGAAGAGTTTTTTGAGGGAAACAGGCTGGTAATTCACAATACACTTGTGAAAAAACTCAAAACCTCCCATGCAGCTGCTAGGATTTAACATGCTCAACTATCTTACCTTTCAATCGTTACTGGGCTTTCTCAGCTTACGAAATACAGTGGATGGACAAAAATATGGAATCACCTTGTGAAATGCATGTTTGAAAAGAAAGATTGATTTTAATGAAATATGTATGTGGCGCTAGCATTTTTGACTACTGACGCCACCTATACAACTTTGTAAATGTGCTAAACAGTTCAGTTGTTGTCGGAGAACTGTTATGTGAGGTTGTCATTGCATTATGTCAGAGTTAACAGACTTCGAACGTGGGCAAATTGTTGGAAAACGTATGGTTGGTGCTTCCGTAAGCAAGGTAGCCGAGGTGTTTAGTGCTTCAAGAGGTACTGTATCGAAGATTTATTCCACATATTTGAAAAGCGGAAAAACATCATCTGCTAAATCACAGTGTGGACGAAAGTGTATCCTGAGTGATCGTGACAGACGATCATTAAGGGCAATTGTGACGAAAAATAAGAAGACCACAGCTGCAAAAGTTACTGCTGAAATGAATGTTGTGTTACCAAACCCTGTGAGTACCAAAACAATTAGAAGGGAGCTTCATTAAACAGGGAATTGCTGGCCGTGCTGCAATTGAGAAGCCACTCATCAGTGATGATAATGCCCGTAACAGGAAAAGGTGGTGTTTAAGTCATAAAGCCTGGACTATAGAGCAGTGGAAGCGAGTAATATGGTCTGACGAGTTTTCTTTCACATTTTTTCACACTTCTGGCTGAGTTTACGTCTGGAGAACGCCATCTCAAGCCTATAATACAGACTGCTTGTTGCCAAGAGTGAAACATGGCGGGGGTTCTGTTATGGTTTGGGCAGCCATATCGTGGTTCTCTGCTAGCCCCATGATAACTGTGTCAGGGCACATGACTGCCAAGACTTATGTGAACATTTTGGCCGATCAAGTTCATCCCATGGTACAAACTTTGTTCCCCGATGGTGATGGTGTCTTCCAAGATGACAAAGCCCCTGTTCACACAGCTCACATTGTCCAGGATTGGTTTTCTGAGCACGAGGATAAGTTGTCCCTTCTTCCCTGGCCACCACAGTCACCAGACCTGAATATTATGAAACCTTTGTGGTCTACATTGGAACGGAAAGTGCATTCTCGTTATCCACCGCCAACGTCGTTATCTGAACTTGCCACCATTTTGCAGGAAGAATGATACAATATTCCCTTGGCAAACATACAGGAACTGTATTTATCCATTCCGAGAAGACTGCAAGCTGTTTTGGATGCCAACCGGTATCCTACACCATATTAAGCAGAGAAACATGTTTTTTTAAAGGTGTTTCCATATTTTTGTCCAACCCTTGTATGTATTTTAAGTTGGTTATTTACATAACAGAAGAACAAAATAAAAAAATGACAGATTATGAATTGTGCATTTTGCTGACAAAACGTTCTTCTTCTAAAAAAAAAAAAAAAAAAAAACTACTTTAAAGAATAAGAACGATGCAGTTAAACTTAACGGCGGCTGATAAGCATAGCTGGTGCATATGTTTTTTTAGAGAAAATCATTTTGCACGTGTTCTTGTAAAACAAAAAATATTGATAGATTATTTTTTACATTTGTTATAATAGTCATGGATTATCTGTTTTAATAGAATACCTTCTTAGAAAATTTTCAAAATAAAATTGGCTTGAATTCACATTAAGCATGGGGATAATTATAAAGAACACCACGCCGCTCACCTGTTCGGTTGCCAGCAACAAATCCAGGACAAACATCATACATCCAGCATTTTTATTCACTCATCTGCAGTGAATTTAAATATTTGTTTGCATATTATTAGTATTAAAACAATAAAAATATTTACTCTAATAAAAACTGTTGTTTAAGACATTTTCTTTGGTTAGTGATTTCATGTGAATAATTAAATCTGCGTTAAAGCAAGACAATTTCTTAGAACTTAATGCTTCGAAAATTGAATGCTGGGATTCCTAGGAAAGAAATTATCCTAAAAAAAATATATTCCACAAAAAATTTTGAATTATATTCTTATAATGACTTCTTAAATAATTAATAATTGTTATAATTATTAAATATAATGCTTCCTTATTTTTTACAAAATGTACAATTATACCCTTTATTTACAAAAATACCATATTGAACAATTATATTGTAAGCTAATAAATAACAACATTGCATTGTTTCTTATTAACTATGTGTCATTTTTCCTTTTCAGCTTTCTGTTATAGGGTAATGCTTTTAATCCTATTTCAGACAAAGTGTTCTAGTGTTTCAAGGACAGGAAGGCAAGCATTTTTAAACTCAGTCAATACATTCATAATCAACTAAAAATTCATAAAGACTGTTTCGGGTTAAAATTCCCTTTCAGAATAGAATAGTGTATATAAAAAAAGTTAAATGTAAATTTTAAATTGATATTATCACTGTTTCAGCCCTTAAATAACTCCTAAATGTTCTGTTTATTGCTTTTAAAAACAGATCAGATGTTTAAAAGTTAATACCGTAATGTTCATATTAAAAAATCTCGAAATTATTGCTTAAGAAAAAGCAGAAACAAAGGGCATTATTATTATTTATTTATACCAAGGGCACATTTAATTTCTTTGAGATCGAGAAGATATTTACAAAAAAATTTTTATGCTATATCCTGAAATTACTTAATTTTTTGTTTTCATAAATCAGATGAAAAATAAGTCACATTTGAAACCCATCCTTTTTCAAAACAGCTATCCATGTATAATAATAAAAATCTTTATTTTCGCCCTTGAAATTAAGATATTCAGTTACCAAATTTTATCTCGCTGAATATTAACTTTACTTAAAAAAGCATATTTGTATACATTTTTAAGTATATGTATACTGTTCATTCAGAATAATTATACCATACCTGCCAACCTCTAAAGATAAAAATTCAGAAGAACACGAAGAATTAATATCATGCTTTGATATTAAAAAAATAACAATTTATACAAATAGAAAAAAGAAAATTGTACTTACATTAGTAAATCTCAATTAAGTAATAACTAAAAAATTTATTAGGAAACATAAAACAAGAACTTAATGTTATCCAAAAAAATTATTGCAATGAATTTAGAGTGCATTTTTTGGCTTTAGCCAAAAATTCTTTGGAAAATTTCCTGTCATAACAATTAGTTTCCTCATAACATTTAGCAATTAAAATGTTTTCTAGAGTTTTTGGTGAAATTGAAGAACGAAATATAGTTTTGTTTTTCTTCACAACACTGAAGACTCTCTCGCACTCAGCATTACTGTGTGGAATTACGAGAATAGCACATAAAACTCTTGCTAGTCTATCATATTTTGGTGTTCCATCAGCTCTTTTTATTCTTTTTAAGGTACCAACGAGGACATCAAGTCTATCTTCTCCAGAACTGGCAAAGTCTTCAAACTGTGCAGCAGAAAATTGGTTCTGTAGTTCATCTAAAGCATCATTATGGCATTCATTTTCTTTAATTGTTAACAAAAATGGAAATTTATCAATAAAAACGAATCTTTTCAAATGATGATGGCGAAGCTGATTGTAGAAGGGTATTTACACTTTCAAAAATCTTAATGGTACTTAACACAAAACTACAATATGCTTTGTACAAATCCGAAGAAAGAAGATAGAAAATCCTTTCCTCCTGGCTAATAGAAGACTGTTTCTTCTTCCCTTCAACTTCTTTAACTAAATTGACCTTTGAGGAGTCTTCTAAGCATTTTCTTTTTAAAGGGTTTGATTCTGTGTGTTGCCTTTTCCCTTTTAAAGCATTTTGATTAAACAAACACTCTGCCAAAATGACATCGGCATCCGAATTCGTAGCCGAATTTGAAAAAAAATCATCCACTTTCTTTGACGTTGACGAAGCCGAAGCATTAACTTCATGCTTTCTAGACTTAACACGCTTCACAATGTCGCTTCTTCCACCGTGACTTATTATGAAGTCACACACGCACACGTTGCAAAATGCATAGTTATTTCCTTTGAAGGATTCTTTAATTGTTGGAAATTCGGCTTTGTAGGCAGGCCGAAAATATTGAGAATACGGTTTTTTTGAACTCATTTCGTAACAACAACGTATTAAGAAAATTCGTAGCACGTGCAAACAACAAAAAAAAAAAAAAAAACATAATGCGACAATCCACGCTTACTGAGTCCGAGCTGACTAATTCCCTTGCTGCTGAAGCGAACGCGAAAAAAATAATCTGGCGCCCACAAAGAAAACAGTGGGAGAAACTAGTTCAGCGCATTGGATTGGCTGGTTAAGCGGCGAGTTGGAAGAAACCGCAGGTTACTGAATTCGAAGTAGTCGGTAGTTGGCGGTAAAACACGATGCAATTGGCAAAAATCGCTGAATTGGCGAAAAATTCTAAAATTTCGACAAAACTCATTAAAAAGACTTGAAAAAGGAAAAAAATCGTAAAAAATGGATTACGATCGGAAAATCGTAAACACAAACGCATTTTCGTAAAAATTATGAAAAATTCGTAAAAGTTGGCAGGTATGTTATACAAATATTATGTTGTTAAATATCTATCTATAAATATTTATAAAACTAATAAATATATGTAAATAAAAGAAATTATTGAAAAAATTATTATCTGCATGTAAATGAAGAACATAGAAAAATGTTAAAAGATTTAAAGACATTTAATTTATGACAAAAACATAGAAAATCAGAAATAATATCAAATGCAACCGAACTATAAATGGGTTTTCTTCCGCAAAGGATCCGTGGCCGGCGGTGCGTATTTATTCGCCGAGCTCACCAACAGCTAATTGTGGATAATCGGCCATGATTTTAGCGGTGTACAGTTGGTTACGTTGCAAGATATTTAATATATGGAAGCGTTGATTTGAGCGGTGTACAGTCAAGTTATAAGATATATAGCATATAGAAGTAAAATAAATAGAAAATCCTTTCCTCCTGGCTAATAGAAGTAAAATATAGAAGTAAATAAATAGAAGCATATAGAAGTAAATAAATAGAAGCACGACATTTAGCGGTGTATATTTATCCCGGGAGGACGCGCGGTGTATTATTATGTAACACGAGAACACGCGTCGCAATTAAACGACGTACAAATGTAATAATGTAAAATAATGCATTCTATATTAATTATAATATTTATTATATAAAATTGCTTAAAAATAAGGTTACTTTTAAAATTAATGACAAATAAATCAAAAGTACTTACGTTTTCTTCATATGACTAGTAATCATTGATTTCTATGAGAAATTTTTGTTTTTTATTTTTGAATGCAATTATAATCCAAATTATGCAGAATTATTACATGGACAATGAGTTATATAATTAATTTTCAAATCAATTAGGCTCAAGAAGAATTAGATATTTTGTAGTTTGAATGAAGCTTCTATTTCGCAGTGTTCTTGACATAGTATATTTTTTTTACACTTCACACATATAGTTTTTGATTTTCTGTCTTTTTCTCTTGAGCACATGTAACATCTCCGGTAACATAATTTATTTTCTTTGTTTGCGAATCTTCAAGAGAATCTTCGTTGTACTCCTTCTGTTTCTGTCGTGATTTTAAATGATCTTAAAAGTGCAAAGGCCAAATCATAAGTGCAAAGGCCTTCGGTCTAATACTCTGGCCACAGAGTAAGTGCCACCCATTTCGTCGACTATATCAACAGCTCCTTTTGGTTGATCTTTACAATATGGTAACTGGTAGTTTGGCGACATTTTAGAGGCGATAAAGGTTACTACCTGGGACTTTGGTAATAATATGAGCAGTACTCAGTTCCGATTACGCATTATTTTGTGTGAGGGAAAGGAGAGATCATGGGATAAGTCATGTGATATTAATGGACGAATTACGGTTCTTTAATCGGAAAAGGGGGGAAATCGGGAAAAAAATCTGGAAATTTTGTATTTGGTTTATTCTGTGTTGTGTGAAACAGTGTTCGTGAAGTTTTGGATCCCATGGCCGTAACTAAAGAAAAGTTTATCGGACACATAATCAAGATTCTGAAGAAGATTAGGTAAGTTAGTATTTTTAATTATTTGAGGATATTATTTTTATGCATTGTTCTAAATGTAAGGTGGAAGAAAAGGAATTTGGTATTATTGGGAAAATTGTTATTAGCAATGATTTAGTTTAAAGTAATAAGGATTGTAAGGTAATTTTTATTAATTTAATGTATGTGCTCATTTATATTTTAAGTAGTGTTTTTGAATTTAATTATATTTTAATTAAATGATAGTTATTTTGTGAATTTTATGTTTGTAGGAATTTGGTATATGTTTCAGTTGAAGTAAACGTGCATGGAAATAATTTAAATATTTGATACTAAGTATTTGTAATGCTTGCGGTATGAATTCGTTGGTGACGTGTATAATGTAATAGATGATTTAGAGGTAAAAGTTTTTGGATATTTTATTTATTTTATATGTGGAAATGTTCATATTTGGAAAAGGTAAATACTTTTTCACGATCAGGTAATTTCATATATGTTCTTTTTACCGGGTTTAAAGATTGAGAAAATTGTCATGTATTTTCGTGAAATTTTTCTAATTTATGAGAAAAAAGCAGTGTACATGGATATAGTCAAGGGTGTGCGCAATGCCATTTTTTGTGCAATTCTGGGATGTTTTTTTAAGTAAAAATAAGTCGGCATGTACATGGTTTATGTGTATGTGTTATTTTGAAAAACGCGTAAGGTATGGTATGGTGTATTTAATTATGGCAAAGCACACTAGGGCTATCTGCCTAAGGGGAGGGATGCCTTCGTGGAGGACTTTCTAAGGGAAACTGGCTCGTATACACGTTACACATGGGGAAAACCACGAAAACACCCATGCAGCCAGCCCGTTCGCGGGATTCGAACCTCGGACCGAACTACCAGTGTTCAGCGACTTTACCGCTCGGCCGCTGGTGGGCGAAAAACACGTATTTGTAATGCTTGCGGTATGAATTCATTGGTGACGTGTATAATGTAATAGATGATTTAGAGGTAAACGTTTTTGGATATTTTATTTATTTTATACGTGCAAATGTTCATCCTTGGAAAGGGTATATACTTTTTCGCGATCAGGTAATTTCAAATATGTTCTTTTTACCGGGTTTAAAGATTGAGAAAATTGTCATGTATTTTCGTGAAATTTTTGTAATTTATGAGAAAAAAGCAGTGTACATGGATATAGTCAAGAGTGTGCGCAATGCTATTTTTGTGCAATTCTGGGATGTTTTTTTAAGTAAAAATAAGTCGGCATGTACATGGTTTATGTGTATGTGTTATTTTGAAAAACGCGTAAGGAGTATGGTATTGTGCACTTTTTCCCAATTTTGCAGTGAATATTTGTCATGATTAAGCAGTTTTGTTAGATAAAATTTCTAGCATAAGTGTAATTCAGCTAATAGATTGTTGGAAGAAGTGTTCAGTAGATAAAAAGAAAAGAAACATGTCTTTACTTCGTGAAGACAAAATGGCGGCGGGAAAAAAAAATAGAGGGTTGCTGTAGGAGAGTTGGTCGCCAAATTTTCGCCAAGTTACCCTCCTTTTTTTCATGAGGTCCACCAGCAGCTGAGCAGTAAAGTTGCTGAACACTGGTAGTTCGGTCCAAGGTTCAAATCCCACAAACATGCTGGCTGCATAGGCGTTTTCGAGGTTTTCCCCATATGTAACGTATATACAAGCCAGTTTCCCTTAGAAAGTCCACCACGAAGGCATCCCTCCCTTTAGGCAGATAGCCCTAGTGTACTTTATAACCTCAATAAACCAAACCTTTTGTCATTTTATAAAACGTAATTATTTCAGATTTTTCAAATCTCCTGTGCTTTCATCAATATGGTCATCATTGTGCAAAGTTGACAAAGGTTGACACATTTGTTCTTTTTAGCCATATAAGAAAGGAGCATTATATCCTTTTGAAACCCAAAAAGGGTTGAATGCTGTTCTCTATTCTTATTCGACACAAATTCAGGTGGGATAATTTTCTCATCCCTGCATATTGTTCCAACGATAGAAATTTTATTTTCCTGTAAGAAATTGGCCAATTTTTAAACTGGTATACAAACTGTAGTAACGTTTCTTCCTGAACTGTATAATGGAGTTAGGATGTGCTTTGCTTTTTCACAAGAACTGTTGACTTTCTTGTATGGCCCATCTGGCTACTGACCTGAGTAAATTTCCATGTTGAAAGTATAGAAGGTTCTAAAATCAACCACAGTAAATATGTTTATACCATATCTTACAGGTTTCTTAGGCATATATTTAAGAAAGGCGCATCGTCCTTGAAAAGGTTCTAGCTTTTCATCCAAAATTATGTATTCCCTTACATGATATAATTTCTGACAATTCTTGACAAAATTTTCAAACAAATCTCTTATTGGAGCTAATTTATCACTCTTTCTTCTGCCATCCCATGTTCCGACATCATCAAATCATAAGACACGAATGAAAAGAAAACGCTTATAGTTCATTGTTTTACAAAAAATATTCAATCCTGTTCCATCAGTCACCCATAATTCTCTAACATTTACATGAGAAGATAGATAATGGGAATGGGATTTACATAAGTCCTAAAAATGCAAGAAACACTTCTTCCTCCATAGGTCTTGCATCTCTTTAAAATTTCCCGAAATATTTTTTACATAAATATTAGAGCATTTCACAATGATTTCAATCATTGTGTCATCAAATATTAGTTTCCATGCATCGATGGGTGAAGCCACATCTTTAGATATATGTGTATTGCTAGGCAATTTTTTTATGATATTATGGGACACCATGCATCTTTGAATTCGAAAGGGTTCTTTCTTCCATTTTGTTGTTTTATCTTTTCCTCTAAAATAGTCACTTTGATCACAAGGAATGTCTTCTGAAGAGTCACACTCTTTTTCGAATTCAGACTGATGATCACTAAATATATCTTCACCATCTAAATCTTGTAAGAATGACAGTTTCTGAAAAGATGTTTGGAAACTTATAAGAAATTATGTTCTGCAAATTTACCTTAAAATGGACATAATTCAATGCTGTATACATTAGTGCAATTTAGAATATCCAAAGTGAGAATGGAAAAAGCAATATTCTCATTTCCATTTATAAAATAACCAACGCTGTTGACAAATTAATATGTACCCTACGATAACTGCAGTTCTAGGATATCATTGAAATAATTTCTTCTTATAACAGATGTAAGAAAAATCAGCAGTTCCAGTATTTTAGACTTATTAAAAACCAGCAGTTTCAGTATTTTATTCTGCATCAGGCCTAATGAAATTAAACATGGCAACATCATTTTCTTCTGAATGATGCAGCCATACTGAAAAAGGTAGATGAAACATTTCTCAAAATGTTGTATCTGAAATGAGTCGTAAATGCTTTGCGTGAAAAGTTCGTGAATTGTTGCCAGACGTTGACAAACCTATTTGTATTCTAAGAAAGATCTTTTTAAATATCTTTTATAGTGAGAGTCTTTGGAGAGTCTGCAGCTAATATATTAATTTTGACAAAGTGGGTAACATGGTCAAGTGAGATTGTTATTATGCCAAGTAGTAACAACTTTAGGGGGCATGACAGTGTGATGGCCCAAGATACTGAATACTGAAGATTAAAACTTGAGTCAAACTACCAATATTCAGAATTGTATTGCTCAACTGCTTATGAACTTGAACAAAAGTATGAATATCTTGTTAGTGAAACCCATGTCGTAAGAAAATCGGGAAAATTTATAAAGTTTTCAAGATTAAAACATGGTCGACTTTGTTATGAATCCCATGATTCTGACATTTTTTAAATACACTCCTGCTACACGGATAGAGGCGGAATGATCATTGTCCTGCTTACAACAGATATATCACGTCAATGTAGAATCTGAAGGAAAGTTTAGGTTATTCGAATATGGCAAAGCATACCGGCTATCGACCTGAAGAAGGATGCCTTTATGAACAATTTTCTAAGGGAAAATGGCTTGTATTTGCATTATATATGAGGTAAACTAGAAAAATCAACCATGCAGCCTGCCCTTTAACCATGATATGAAACCAGATCAAACTACCAATATTCAATATCAGTTGTAGGAAAAATCTGAAGAAAATGCTTGCAATATCATGTAATGAGAAATTAACTATGTATTGCATAGCAGGATTACTTTTGCAAGTGTCGAGGTAGAGAATACTACTTTTTTTTTTTTTTTTTGTTTGTTTCTTTTTCTTTATATAGGTATTTAGCCATGGTATTCATTACATATATTCTGTGTCATTCATACAGAATATTAATATTTTTAGTAAAAAGTGTCTTTTTCATTACGTGCTTTGCTTGTCGATATTCTCAAAATTATGTTTAATAATTAATGCTACTGTACATTTAATAGATTAATGGATTCATTACTAAATAGTACATTCAAAACATTCATTTTACACAGGCAATTTTTCAAAGTTGTTTTTTGAATTTACTTGCTGATAGCTTAAAATATTTTGAAACAACTGCCTTTTTCACAATAAATTTGAGAATGCCAAGTATCTTCAATAATATTCAATTCCTTTAAAGTACATTGTAAATAAAACTAGAATAAACATTATACATCTTGCTATCTTTCAAGATTCATTCAAACTTTGATTAATTACTCAAAGCAGTGGTTCACTAACTTTGATGACGCTGGGAATACATAAAAGTATTTTGTCATCTCAGAGAACCAATAATTTTTTTTTTTTATTCTAATCATCTATTGTATATAAACACCTAGCATCATCTGAAAAGTAATTTTTAAAAATGCATTAAAAATATCTCAAATTTTTAAGCATGAAAACTGATTTAATTCTTATTATTTTGGGTAAAAATAACAGTAATAAAAATAAAAACTTAATTTAAACTTAACCCATGTTAATCATAATATTTTAGGAGCCCTGTGGTTCTGCGTGTTTAAAGTCTTTTAAAAATTACGTAAGAACACAGCTATACTATTCTAAAAAGCCATATTATATTCACCCCCCCCCACCTCCAGCGATTTTCAGCACTTAACCTGGTACTGACGCACCGCTAGCCAGCGGCAAAACGAAGCCCCCAACACACGGCAAATATTCTCTTTCTAAAAGCGAACCAGGTTGCCAATTCGCAGGGTTACTAGCTTTGAACGTTTATCACCATTTTTGGCGATGTTTACATTTAACGGATCCTTTGCGGAAGTGCTTCCCTATAAATATTGGGCTAATCTTTAGAATATGGTAACAAGTAGTTTGGCGACATTTTGGTAAGGCGATAAAGGTTACTACCTAGGATTTTAGCAATAATCTGAGAAGTACACAGTTCGAATCACAGATTTTGTCTCGGAGAAATGAGAGATCATGAGACCTGTAATGTGACATTTTCCGGAAAATTCCGATCGTGATTTTAGCTAATAAGCACTTAGAAACAATTTCGCTGCTAAAGTGCAGAATCGCTCACTTATTTGTTTGGCGCTTTTTACAAGAGTAAGAAGAATTGGATTTTTGTCAATTTTCTTTGACTTTAGTGAAAATAGGTCGATGTGTACATAGATAAGTCAAGAGTGTGCACAATGCCATTTTTGTGCAATTGTGGAATGTTTTTTTACGTGAAAATAGGTTGACGTGTACATGGCTACTGTGTATGTGCAATTCTTAAAAACGCGGCAAGCAGTTGGCGATTCTGCACTTTCTCCCAATTTCGCATTTAATCTTGGTCATGATTAAGCATTTTTGTTCCATAAAAGTTCTAGTATAAGCGTAATTCAGCTAGGAGATTGTTGGAAAAAATGTTAAGTAAAAAAAAAAAAAAAAAAATGCCTTTACCTCGTGAAAACAAAATGGCGTCCAAAACAAAACTTGCAGGTTGCTGTAGCAGGGTTGGTCACCAAAGTTTCGCCAAAAAATCGCCAAGTTACCATAATGTAAAGATTCACCCCCTTAGCCTGTTGAGTGATTTTCTACAAATACCTTTAAAAATGTCACTAATTTTGGACTGAGCTTCCCTTAAAATGATGGGAAAATAATCCTAAACCTCTGAAAAATGCCAGCTATTGCTATTGTTAGTTCTTTCCCCTCCCAGAATACTTGATCAAGGGTTTCGACTGTAAGTGAGATGGATTACTACCATAAATATTAGTACCCCTAGATGTGAGCTGTCAAGAAAGTTGCAAAAGACTAGTTTCTCCGTGATGACCGTCTGAATGCTGCAGGGTTTACACGTGCGAATACTATCTTAAAAATTTTCTTTCCTAAAAGACTCTTATTTTGAAACAACTTGGTTTTAAAATTTACCGGCTCTTTTTTTTAATTACCATTCAGGCTCTAATGTAGAATTGGGTGCCCCTTTGATTCGCGACAATTTTTTGTAAAATTTTGGCGATGAAATCTCATTTCTGGTTACCATGATAGTTTAACTTTGCTTTAGCCTCCTGATTTTTTTAAAATAAAAATAGACTGATGTGTACATGGACAAATTTAAAGCAGTGTGCAATGCCTAGTTTGTGCAATTCTAGGATGTTTTTTTAAGTGAAAACAGATCAATGTGATCATGGACATAGGGTTAACGCAATTTCTTTTTGGTTTTGCATAGCGGCCATCTTGAAATTGTGTCTTCCTGGCGCCAAAAAAGAAGGGGCACCCAATTGTAAACTTTTACCATTATTCACGTTTAATCTAAATTACCTAAATCTCTGGGTCATTGATTATCATATGAATTTCAATGCAGATTGGTTAAACTGCTATCAATAAAATCCATATTAAAAATATCTGGTGAAATATTCATTTTTTCTGAGAGACTCCTGAAACATTTGAAAAGCAATATTTGAGTTATATTTGGATTAGTATCACACATTTTTAAATATTTCATACTTTTTTATAATTAATTATGTTTATTCAAAGTTTCATATATTTACTTTAGCCAAATTACGATTTTAAATTATGAGAAGGCCATAATTTACAAAATATTCATTTATATTTCAGTAAATGATTAAAAACTACTGATATTCAAAGACTTTTTGACTACTTTATTAAATTTTTAAGAGAAATATTGTGTAATAGGTTAAAATGTAAAAATTTATTATAGATATAATGCAAACATTTGGTTCAAATTATTATTATTAATTACTAATAACTCAGGTGAATGTTATTTCAGCGACATATGTATAAATATTTAGATAAACAAAAATATCGGATATTGTTTGCAAATTTTAATATACTCTACTATTACAAAAAAGAATTAAAAAAAAGAAAGTAATTAATGAATATCACACATTCTTTACCGATACGTACCTTATACCATTAAGCTCTATTCAGATGAAAAGTTCCAGGTTTGAAAGCACCAAAAAGTTTTGAAAAATAAATGAAATATGAATGCAAGGTTTATTCAATAATGTCAGAAATTCACATTAGTTAGCATATTTATGATTTTAATGTGATTTTATGTAGTACAAATCTATTCAGTTTAGCATCTCATCCTGCCACCTACTTATGGATATAATTCCTCCGAAGTACAAAAATTTAACTCAGTATCAACAAATTGTTTATATTAAATAATTGAGCATTATAATCATGCATCGCTTTTGACGCATCAATTTATCTAATTAATCAAATGATTAACACTACTTTATCTTACAAAACATTCAAGAAAGCAATGAGAGCAGCATCACGGGATTGCGTCGTTATAGTAGCAGTTTCTTTTCTATTTTCTCCGGCAGGCTAGACAATGGCTAATGGCATTTATGGAGATTGTAAATCTTATAGAATGCCATATTTTCTAACTAGAGCTACCTTTATAGTAGCCTTAATTCTAACCTTCTTGCATAGTATTTTAAGTAGTACTAGATACTTAATATTTGTATTACTTTGCACTACTTGACACTCATACATAGTATGAAAGAGATCAGAATGACCTCCTTGATATTATGTATGAATATATTATACTAAGATATCTTAAGTTATATAAAAATGCAATTAAAATTTTTCTGAATATTTTTGCACCTCAGATAAAAGGATATGGGCGACATTTCGATATGTCAACGGAAATAAATGTCATGGATATTCAATCGGATTTGTTAGAATGACAAAAAAAAAGAGGGTTATTTTTTTAAAGAGACTATTAACAAAGAATGCTTAATATGCGTTTTACATGAATCTAGGTGGAGGATAGTAGTTCATGTTTCCTTTACGGAAAATTATTGCCTTGGTTTTATCAGTGTCAATTTTAATCCTCCAAAGGGTGAGCCATTTTTCCAGCTTAATGAGATAGTTTTGGAGTTGGTTTCTTGCTGCGATTGCTGTGCAAGCTTTAGTAAATAATACATCAATAAAATAAAATTATCTTAGAATTTGAATTGAACACTAATAGAAGTAAAAAAATTGTCCAGTTAGATTTTTCTGCTTTAAGTATACATCTAATATATTCCGAATCATTAAAATATTAAAGTATTATTTTTTCGTTAAACCTACTGCAATTTTTAAATTACAGATTTTTTTAAATGATAAAATTTTATAATGCCAGTCTAGAAATCGAATCAATCCACCTGAAATCATGAAAGAAGAAATTCCATGCAATCTATAATATGTTTTATAGATGTTCTGCTTCAAAAATACTTTTATCATCATTATATATCCTAAGGCTCTAGCAGCTCTAATCTAGTTGGCCTTCCTACATCCTAAGTTCAAACCGGAAGTATAGTTTGAGGTTTTTTGACAATTCTTCCAATAATGATAGGATAAACAAACATCCAACTGGCAACATTGATTTGTTTTTATGTGGTGAAGACAGCGTGATATAGTTTGGGTATAATATTTATTTTTATTTACTTTTTAACAATTTATTCTCTTGAAAATTGTACGTTTCTATATAGTTCTGTAGTGGGAAAAATAAAAAAAGGATGTGTAAAGCATAAGAGTTCTTTCTCCATGGACTCATGCTGAGTCGTAAAATTTAATTTTAAAAGTTATATCCCCAAATTAGTTCAAGGATTTATGCAGTTGCAATATAGTAGACATGCCAGTTGATGAGAATAATTATCATACTTTAATATTCTATAATACAAAATTTTGTGCTTACTTGTTGTATTAGTAGACATATATATTTCATATAGTGTTGACATTTGACAACTTATTTAAGGTAGATCTTTAATATAAATGTGTTAATTTTGCTCCTTGGTTTAAAAATTAAAAAGGTAAAGGTAAGCGTACAGCATTGATTTATTATCATTTTCTTGTATTTGTGCTTTGCATGCTAAGTAGGTCATGTTTTTGCTAACATTTGACAGTAAATTTAGCCCTAATAAGAAGTTTGTGATTAATAAACTCAAATATGGGAATGCTGCTCAGGTTCCAAGTGCAGCTAATCTTTTAATTTAATCTTCCCCTAGAAGTATACAATGTATATTGCAGCGGTTCTCAACCTTTTTGACCAGCGCGTACCATCTAAAAAAAATTTTTTTTAACTTTTGTACCACCATTACATTTTACAAACATTAATTTTCATTTTTACAATAGAAATATTTAAAAAAAAATATATTTTGCCGTTTGCACAGCGTATTAGCTATTTGTATTAAATGTGCACACATAAAAAAATACTAGATTAAAAATTGCTTACCATTGTAATTATCAAAATTTAAGTTATAATAGGGTAATTATAAATTTAGTATGAAATTTGGGCATGTTTAAGAGATATCGATTTCTTCATCTGGTCTTATTTCACTTATTTTAACCCTAAGTTAGGATCTACTTTTAATTTTATTCTGTATTTATTTTTCAAATATAACATGGAAAAAAAATCTTTGTTTGCACATATAGGTTTTGCAAAATAACAAAGTGCAAAAAGGCAATAAAAATGTAATAGTTTTATTTGAAATGCCTTTAAATTCTTTTTTTCAGTTCAGCCAAAAGTTAATGAGTGTGTTATTTTTGAAAACTTCAGTTACAGTTCGAGCACAGGAAATTTTTATCAGTTGTTCTTTTCCTTCACGAGATTTTTGAAGTTAATATTTAAAAATACTTTGTTTCTTTGCATTCCACCTATTTTTCTGTTGCGTACCACCGATTGAGAATCGATATATTGTATTCAAATGATCACAGTTCTGAAGACTGAATTAAAATTAAAATCATGTTATTGAAAGTGAGAGACAATTTTGTAGAAAATTGTTACTGTAGTTTCATATATTTAAAACCAGGGCAGCATGTTTGCCAGTATAATTTAAAGGTAGGGTGCTTATATTATGGTAAGAAACATCACATTTTGCTATGTCAAAGTATTTGTCAAAAACCATCTGATGACTTTCCTAAAACAGAGGCAGAGAGCAACTCTAAGAATGATCAAGCTAGCTCTCGTCATTATGTCACAATCTCCAAATGTTGATGGTAATCAGTAGAGATAATAAATGGCAAAAAGGGAAATGCAAAAGCAATAATTCCCTCTGCATCACAATGTTCATATTTACTGCAAAAGATGGGATATGAAGCTCTAAATGATGAACATCTTCAGCATTTATTTTTTAGCGGAAATAGCATAGGAATGTGTAAACATAATATATTTCCGTTGTTTTTAATCAATATTTGATGGAACTTGTAATTTTAAAGTTTCGAGTCAGCCTGTTATCTGCGAGACTGTGCCACCTTTAGCCCATAAATTTTGTCCAAAAGAAATTTTAGATAATGATATTCTTATTGTTGATAGCAATCAAGGTTCAGTCGAAGTTCTTATTGGTGCTAACGTTAGCAGGTAAATGCATAACAGGTGGTTGGGTAGAGTAGACTTTAAGGTACCCCTTGTATTATGGCGAAATTGTTGTTTGATTTATCGCCAAGTTGTTTCATTTATGGTAGCCTGAGTCATTGAATGTTATGGAAACCCTATTGTGACGTAATCGGGTGCATGATTCTGGGAATTTTGAATCATGGGATGTTTTGTAAGCGTTTTGTGGTGTGTGTTGGTTTGATTCTTTAGACGGTAGAATGGCCAAATGTAATAAGATTAATTTGAAGTTTCTGTATGATTTGGAGCGAAAGGGGAAAAGAGCTTTGATTGACTGGTGTGTAAATGAAGGTTTACTTAGTAGCCATTATAAGTGTTCTGTATGTAGGAAGGATATGCATTTAGTCGAACGTAAAAACCGTTTAGATGGATTTGAATTTGTTTGTAGGAAGAAAGGTTCAGTTGGTCACTATGCAAAGCGTTCGATCAGAAAGAGTACCTGGTTTGAAAAAAGTCATTTGAGTATGATTGATATTTTGATTTTTACGTGGCTCTGGGTGTACAAAGCGAACTTGAAAATCATGGTAAGTGAATATTTGCTTTTGGTAGTGCTTAAATGTATAACATGTTTTTCCTTTTTTATGTTATTTTATTGTTTGGTTTAAAATGTATTTTATTGAGATTATGCATTTTTTGTTTGCCTATATTGTAGAATTTGGTGCTCCGTTGACTTTTTAAGTGAAAATATATCGATGTGTACATGGACAAAGTAAAGGGAATGCGCAATGCAAGTTTGTGCAATTCTGGGATTTTTTTTTAAGTGAAAATAGGTCGACGTGTACATGGATAAAGTTAAAAGAGTGCGCAATGCCATTTTTGTGCAATTCGTAGATTTTTTTTAAGTGAAAATAAGTCGATGTGTACATGGATACCGAGTTTGTGCAATTGTTTGTCTTGTTAATAACGAGTCAAAGATTTTCACAAAATCGGTAACCATGTACCGCAAAAAATCGCCAAGGGTTACCCTAAACTATACTTTTACCAGGTGGTTATAATATGTTATCATGTGGACTGTCAGCTATTGAAACTAACCTGTAATGAGCCTTGATGTGTGGAATAACAATATCTTTATCAGAACAGAGTAGTGTATCAATAATGATTACCTGTTTAATATCACCAAACAAATTGGTTTCATAAATTATGTCCACTAGATACTGTTCATATTAATCCATACTAATGTTCTGTGAAAAATACAAGAGCAGAGGTTCATGAGGCCACTAGAAAGCATTATTTAGAAATTATAATTGTAGAGAATAATCGTTTTGATGTTCATTTACTCTTTATATAAGTTCATCCTTCTTTGCCTCATAATTATAATATAGCTTCGAAGAAGCTCAGTATAACAGCACAATGTCTAAAATCACAATTTCTGTATGAAGAAAGGAAGGAAGTGTTCAAAAGTTGGATAAAGCATGAAATTATAAAGGAAGTTTAAGATAAGCAAAAGGCTCTGGTAGATCGCTTATTACATCGTCCAGTCACCAAAGAAAGCAGGTAAGTAAAAGTAAAAGGATCACCTGGTCTTCATGGCTGCGTAGAGAGAGGGAAAAATCTTATTAATTCCACTCTTTTGATCCATTTTCATGTTGAAAGGATAGGCAGTATTGCTAATATATGCAGAGCTTACATACAAATAAGTATTTTACCTGCTGAACTACATTTTCTATGGCATTGTAGCAATAGAGATATAGTTGAATAGACACTGTCAAATGATATGTGGAGTATCATGCAGCCCATTCCTTTAGGTTGTATCATTTACTACCATCTGCAAAACATCTTAAAAGAAATATGATCTGATAATTCATCATATCATGAAGATATAATTTAGAGTCTTCCGAAGAATTTTTACACTGACATTTGTGTTACTAGTGTTAAGTGCAAGTCAGATCTAAACGCTTCCATCAAAGTTTCAATTGAAGAAATGATCGAGAAACAGTCTTAACTTACAAGGTGGGAGCATACAAAATACTAATGCACTTTTTAAAGTCATTAGGTTTTTTAAGCCGGAGATTTGAAAACTGAGCAATGCCCTTGCCGGGACTCGAACCTGAACCTCTTGAATATGTCCTGAATTTGTTAGTATCACACCATAAAGGCACGCTGCAAGGAGGGAGAAAATACCTTATAACTTTACTCAGCTAGAGACAAATGTATGGGGTTTGGTTTGCAATAAAAAATCTGACATCTCCAATACCAGCATCTTGAAAGAGCTGTTCCTACAGAAAATTACTAAAAAAATTATTCTTTTTACTGGACATAATATATTTGATCCGATTTGTCTGACATGTCCTGCCTCTTTGAAATCTAAGTTGTTGTTTGAGAAATTTTGGAAAATAAAGTTAAAAATGGAATGATGATGTTCTGAAACCAAAAGCAACTTTTTCAAATAAATCAAAGATCTTATTTATTTTGGGAATATACATTTGCTAAGATTCATTGGAAATGCATTACTCTGTACATTTTTATGTGATGCCAAAGTTGTAGAGAATGCAAGAGTCCAAATTTCATGTGGATGTCTTAAAATATCCTACGCATCTTTCGCTCTTTCACAGTCAGCAATGTCATCTAAGAACTGGTCTTCAACCACTAAGAATAGGAATGTTAAGGCTTTTTCATTAATTTTCTTTTTATCATTTTCTAATACAGCACCATAGAGGATCAATCGCTTTCCAACAAATTTTTTTGAACTAAAACAGCTTGTACACAAATTTTCCAAGCATTGTAATTATCTAAGCTTTGCCAGTGCTGTGGATGTTTCTTTCGGAAAAATCAGAATTTCTTCTTCATTTCTGCCAAATAAACTTCTTCAGAGCATATCGGGCTGATAACATGATAGTCCATAATTCTTCAAAAAGTATCAAAGCATTCATTCCATTGTTTTCCTCATTACTTTAAACCATACAAGCTTTTTTTTAAATGGCACATTAGATGCTCTTACTTTGCTCTTGAGATCCTTCAAGTTGTGCCATGTATATGTCTTCCTTGAGTAAGCCATTTTGATGGCAGGTTGTTCTTCACAAACAGCTTTATATAACACTGAATCCCCATAGTAAGTCTTAGGTTTCCTTTCTCAAGTGCTTTTTCTGATTCCAATAGGGTCTTCCTTACTACTATCAGAATCTTCCAGTAATGCTGATTCTGTGTCTTCAATTTTTTCTGCTGTGTCATTTAATGGGGCTTCATCTTCGACTACTGTGGAGATGCAACTGATACATCACTGTCAGAATTGTACTCATGATTTAAGTTAAAAGTCACTTCATTTTTCTTCTTTGCTTGAGTAGCTGCCTGGCTCCTCCTCAATGGAAAAACAGTCTCATCAAATTTAACATTTTTGCTCACTAAAAACTTATTTTCCTCTGTATTCCATAGTTTTTTATCCTTTCACATCGTCGGGATATCCTATAAAGATATATTCTTGAGCACGTTTACCTAGCTTTCCTTTCTATAGAACAAAACTACCAAAGAAAGTGCTGACAAAGATAAGGATACAAAATCTTCTGATGACTCAGCTCCCAAGAAACCATTAATCTGTTACGTGTGCATTTCGCATGTTTAGTTAGTCAAGTTAATAAACGTGTAATGTGCATTTGTGGTTTGCTAATTTCTTTCTACTATATTAGAAAATATATCTGCCATTTAAGTAATTTCTATCACTTACTGCCTCGTAGTGGGGTGTTCATGGCAGAAATTGATAGAAATATTTAAAAAGTTATTGAGAAAAGTATTAGGTAATTCTTCCTTAACATATGAGAAAATGACTAGAGTGATTTGTGACTTCGAGTCAATTATCAGTTTTCATTCAATGATGTATGTCACTGAGAATGGTTTGTTCTTTTGAATTAGGCAGTGTTTTGACGAGAAATCCAAACATTTCGATTATGATATGGCAGGTCATATATATATAGACTGCATATAAAATATAGACTGCATTTGCAAGACAAGGTAAAGATTTTTGAGCTGATTATCTAAAATCTCCTATTCAAAAGTTAGAGACTAAAAGATAATTTTAAATAAATATTGGTGATATTTTTTTTTAATTGAAAATGACTGAACTAAAAGGATCAATTGGCCCCTTGAAAAAATTATCCAGATTATATCAGGGAAAGGTGAAGGAACAGGTTTGGTTAAACTTCAAGCTGCATATGGATTGATACTTGGACCTATTCAATACCTGTACCTGTTAGAAATACCTGTTTCTAATCCTGTCATCTCCTCACAACAAAAGGCTGCCATTTCAGTAGGAGATAAGTGTACATTACATAATTGGGAAATTGCAAATTCCATACCAGTGGTTACCGAAATTCGCAAGTAATGGAGGTACCCAAAAGGCTAAATTTATGACTTTAATATTAATACCCATTTTTGTGTATTATATAAAATTCTAGTTAATTTACAAGTGCTTTGCTACTAGAACCTTAAGGAAGTGTCTAGCAACTATGTGCTTACAACTATAAAATACAAGTCCAAAAAAGGGTTAAAATACCCTTTTGTTCACTCAAAGAAATGATAACAGACGGTCTCTCTCACTTACAAGAAAACCTGCACTTGGGTTTTAACTTAAGATAGACAATAAGAAACTAAACTTATTCAAACTAGCTAAACTTTAACTGAAGCTGTACAAAGATAACTAACCAAGTTGGCCCATAATTATACCTCATTGGCAAATACTAACAGGCACGTAAGACTATGACCGCACATAATAAGTTAGCCTTAAAGTGATGACATGGCACGAAGGCTGAGCATGCTCTACTGAGAACTTTTGAGCTATTGTATGAAAGTGACTGAACTTCCTATTAAATACAGGTTCTACTTCATTTATGTAAAATGCGATACAGAAATCTCATTCTGGCAAGGAGTTATAGGTGGTAAGCAAGAATTTAACCCAAGAGAATTCGTGCGGGACACATAGTCACCCCATGCATCGAAAATCAACAAGACCAATCCAAAATATTTCATGTTAGTGAATCATCCTTCTAGTACCCTCCTGTCTGACACTCTGTTTGGAATGTGTAATTATTTTGACTTGTTTCTCCTTTTCCCAAGAGAAGCAATCATTTCTTGGAATCCATAAGAGGATGTGTGACCACCATTTCTTTGAAATTTTTCATTAGGAACAGTTTATCTGGTTTAGCTTTGTACTCTCAAGTGTTTCCATTGTTGGTCTGTTGGATTATTGGATAGATAATGGCTTACACATGTAAATTTATCGAATATGAAAAAGAGATAGAATGTTTGAGAACTCTATTAGATGAAGTAGAACTCTATCTGAAGAAGCCTTAAGATGATTGTGATATCAAGGTCAGTTGATCAAGATAGTGACAATGAATATGAAGCAGAAATATTCTGTTCTCACGACAGCGAAAGTGAGTTTGAGCAGAATGATGAAGACAACGAAAATCCTTATTTAGGAAAAAAAGTATTTTTATTAGCAAAAATAAGACGGTTTGGCAGAAAGGAAAACCAAATCGAAAAGTGAAAACGTCTTCTCAAAATATAATAACTCGTTTGCCAGGATTAAAAGGAACTGCACATAATATAATGGAGTATCTAGAAAGTTGGGAATTGTTTTTCAATGCTAAAATGATATGATCCATTGTAGAGTGTACAAATATTTTTATTGGAAAAAAGTATTGGTAAATTACACCAGACATCGGGATACCAAAATGACAAATGAGGTAGAAATTTGAGCACGTTTTGGGCTTCTATATCTGTCTGGCTTGCATAAATCATCACATACAAATGCACAAGATTTGTGGGCTACTGATGGATCAGGCTTCGAAATTTTATGAAACACAATGTCATATAAAAGATTTATTTTTCTTCTGAAGTATCTACAGTTATACTGTTACGTTTTTCTTTTCTGACACCAGTTGTTATTTTATTTTTTCCTTCATGTGGATTTAAAGTGAATAACGACGACACTTGATGAAATATCGAAACACACTTTATTTACCAATATTAATCAGGACAGCTCCAAAACACTATTACAGTTGTCAAAGATCTACAATAAACACATTGGAACAATCAGTGACACAGCCTTCACACTGTCAGACAATAACGGTGAAGACAACTTCTCTGCAAAGCACCAGAGTACACCTCCCGACTCTGCTCGGTCGTTCTCGGAACTCCATGTACTCTTGAGATGCTCCACGCTACAACTCGCGATGCACTTGACGACACAGAGAGCACAGCTCCCGACTCTTTGGTTCAGTCGTTCCCGGAGCTTAACACACTCTCTCGACGATTTGCCTTAGTATGTACTGGGGCATTTTACAGCTATAACATAGAGATATATGCAGGACAAGAGCCGGAAAGTCCTTTCAGAGTTGAAAATTCACCATTTGAAATCACACTATTGTTTGGATCGGGCATAGCAATGGATAATTGGTATACGAGTTATCCTCTAGCAAAATATCTTTTATCAAAGAAGCTAACCGTTGTAGGAACCCTGAAGAGAAACAAGGCTGAAATTCCCACCGAGTTCATCGAAACAAAAACTAGGAAAGTTCATTCTTCTGTATTTGGGTTTCAAAAGAACGCGATCCTAGTATCATATGAGCCTAAAAAATCAAAATGTGTAGTTTTTTTACCTACAATGCATTGCAATGATGCCATTGGTGAAAGTGATGATATGAAGAAGCCAGCAATAATTCACTTTTGTGATGCAACGAAAGGTGGTGTAGACAAAGTTGATGAAATGTCATCATTATATTTGACAGCTCGAAAAAGCTCCTCAGGTAATATTCTTTGTTAATGATTTGAGCCTTTCAGTTATCCACTGCTTCAGTTGCTTTAAGTCTTGGAGAAATGGAGGCACGAACACTTTAGGAAACTCCATAGGAAAAAATCACCAGAGGTTTGATATGGGGATCTCAATGGCCAACAAAGCAATTGCCGTGTCATTTGATCCAGCAATGGTGTATGTTTTTATGCCAGTGTGTTAGAGCACCGTCTTGCTGCAGAATGAAGCCGGAAACTGCTTCCTTCAACTTAGGCAACAACCACTGTGCACCTGTTAATCGATTTTTCCATGAATAAAAAAAAGGACCAAAAGCACAGCTGTTGGAAATGGCACAGAAAACATTCATCTTTGAAGAATCACATGCATGTTCCATTACACCGTATCAATTTTTCATGTCCCCAAATTGAAAACAGAACATGAAAGAAACATGAAAGGTGTCTTCATCTGTAAGCATAAATCTGTTCATGAAACCATGTCCAGCTTATCTTCAAATTCTCACAGAAAGCTTTATTCAACTTTTTGTCAAGATTTTAATGCATGCACCATCTGAAAGGTGTGTGGTTGGAATTGTGAACGTTTCCATAATACATGCCACACTGTTACATGAGGCACATTGAGTCAGAACTCCCGTTACGTGTTGATTTTGTGGAACTTCGTAAAAATGTTTAATGACTTTTTTAACCACTTTGGTTTGGGCTGCTGTTTGTCATGGGCTGATTTCCTAACACAAGCAGTCCATTTTCTGAAATTTGCTTCATCTACCATTCAATATTGTGATGATGTGGTGTTTTTTAAACAAATTTTGTGTGAAAATGTCTTTGAACAACGATAAATGATGATGTTCTGGCATATTCCAAAACACAGTATACTTTCTCCTGTATGAATGGCACAAGTTTGTTTAACAGTGTCAGTCAGTAGCAGCAGTTTCATAACTGGAAGACATTTCCCTGTCGCCAGATATAATTTATATAGTTGTAGTTTCAGAATTAATTTGTTTCAGCTTAATAAATCAGTTATAGAGTTTGGACTATGCTGTTCTTTTTGCCCCATTCAATATGAAATACCCTATATACCAAGTGACAAAATATCTCATAACTCAGTGAAAGACAGCCATGCCACTCAGAGAATTCACTGTAATAAAAATGCATGTATTTAACTTGCTTAAAATATATTTAATATTTTGAGTATTGAAAAATGTCCACATTTAGCAAATTTTAATTGCTATTTTTAAATAGTTGCATATTGAAAATTTTCTTGTGCAGTGTCATTAGTGCCATTATCATGTTCTTTCATCAAGTTAAAATATGGTTTTTTGTATTTAAAACAACAAGCACAAAACTGAATTAATGCAAAGCTAAAATGCTTTCTTTTTTCTCTTCTCTGTTATTTGGCCTGTGATTTGTGGCAATACTGCAAGATATGGATTACAGTTTAATATTGAATATGCTCTGTCATTGAACACACTTATCCATTCCTGACAAGGAGATATTATCAGAAATTGGGATATAAGTGTTTTAATTGTTTTGTAATCTCTGTTTAATGTTTTCTATTATTTGTAACATCCCTTTTTTCTATAGAAACTGTGGAGCTTAAAAGTCTGTATAAAGTTCGGTTGAAATGAATTTCTCACTAATTGTTCATACAGGTTCTGATCCCATAATACCCAGGTTTTGACCTAAAAAATAAAACGTCTAAAATAGTGGTTTTAAACTTTATTACTCCATGCATCCCATTTACCACTGCTAGACAATCAACTCCCCTTCCTTTCCAAATCTCAAAGTTACATATATATATATATATTTAAATTTAAACAAATTTAAATTCTTAACAAATACGTATAAAAGTAAAAAAGCAAATTTAAATTCTAAAAAAGGAAAAAAGCCAAAATAATTTAAAAATATGCAAACATGTAAAAGATTTAATTCTCGAACTAATCTATAATATCATTTAAATTCAGAAGCATAAGCAAATCAAGTGCAAAATCTATCCATGAAAATAAATCTACTAATTTAATAAATTAAAATTAAATAAAACAATTTTTTTAAAAAAAGCATATGTGAATGATCGTAGAGTAGGCAGGAGTCAGACTTATCAAGGGGAAGTTGCCTCCAAACCTAACTCTCCAATCATTCAATTCGTGTTTCGTCATTCATGCAGGCAAGGGTAAAAGTCAAAACCAAAAGTAATTCCAATAAAGTGGTACCCTTAGAAATTAACATTTAAGTATTAACATTTAAGAATTAAAGTTCAAAAAGGAAATACTAATTAAGTCATTTGAGAAACAAGCAAGTAAAGTAAAAAATTAAACTTTTTCTTAAAAAATTAATTTTTTTAAATTAATTTTTTAAATAATAAAAAATAATAAAATAATAAAAAAGTTTAAAAACAAAATCTAGATACCAATGTATTTTAGAAATCCTTGTCTACAGAAACTTCCCCTACACGAATATGCATATCAATAAAAAGAAACTATAAAAGAACTATACATAATCCATATAAACCAATAAGAAATAAAAAACAAAAAGAACTAATTCACAATTTTTAAAATAAATATATATTTAAAAATATAATTTCATATTTAGAAAATACTTAGATACTACATAAAAAATTAAAAAAAAAATACTTAAAGCAAGTAAATAGAAAGTTTTAATTCTAACTTACCTACTATATGAGTGTTGGGGTCTGCAAAAGTGTTGTGAAAGAGAAGTGTGTTCTTCAAATTATATAGATGGCGCTTATGTAGGTAAAGTTGTGTGTCAAGCTGCTATCTTTGTTATAGTAAAAATTTTGTATAAATATTAATATTAATTAAATTAAATTAAATTAAAAATCCTAAAGGTAGTAATATCAATTATTTAGGGAGTTAAGTAACTGAGCTAATCAAGAGATGTATGTTTGCTTGAAGGAAATTAAAGTGAAGTGGTATGTGAAAAAAATGTAAACTGTTTGTAATTTGAAATGTGTGTTCTGTTGAAAAATTGTGAAAATTGTTAAAAAATTAAGTGAAAGATATTTTGTGTGAAAATTGCAAAAAATTAAAGTAATTAAGAAAAACCGAAATGTTTTAATATTAAAGTTTTAAAGTAAAATTTCCCAAAATTTTTTTGAAATGAAGTCCTTAAAAAAACCTTTAAAAATTCCCAGAAATTTCTCAAAAATTCCTTTAGGAAGTTAAATAAAACTTAAATTTGATGAAAGAAAATATTAAAAGTTTAATGAACTTGATTTAATTGGTATATCAAAACTTAACTAAATACTAGCTAAAGTATGGAAAATTAGAAGAAGAAAATTAAAATCTTCACTCAATTCGGGCTATAATTGAGACTTTTGAAAAGAGTTGGCCCTTTATTAGTAAAAGGAAAGAATCCAGTATTGATTAAATATACATATTTACAAAATATTTACAATAAAAATTTACAATAATTTCTCTACTCTTTTATATCCTTCTTTACCCTCCAGTTAAGGTTTAAGGTAATGTTATCATATCCAAAAGAGCCAAAAAATTATAAAGTAAAGTCAAGGCCTGCCTTTTTAATATATAAATTAATAAATTTTTGTGGTACTTGGTTATCAACTTGTACATTAATTAGTTTTATGATTTCTTCCTTTAAATCGTCATTTTCAGTACATATATTTTTTATTCTGATAATTTGGCTATGAAAAGTGTTTTCTATTACTATTCTAGAGATATTAGAGTTCCAATTAATTAGTTTAATAATAGGAAAATAGAAATTCCTTCTTTTATCAAATAATTTAATTTTGTTGTGTTTAATAATTTGCAGGTCTAGGAATTCAATAGTATCTTGATTTGTATTTGTTTTATTAAGTGTTAAACTATTTGGGTAAATTTTGAATTTCTCAAAAGTAGAATTATTATTGAAAGTTATAATATCATCTATGTATCTAAAAGTATGAGCAAATAGTAGCTTTAATTCATTTTTATTTAAACTGAGTTGGAATTTATATTCAAATGTAAAAAGAAATAGGTTACAAATTTGTGTAGAACTGTTTGCTCCCATAGGAATTCCTCTAACTTGCTGAAAGATCTTATTAGTATTGTATTTAATGTAGTTATTAAATAATGCACAATTCAGATAAGTATTCCATCTTTCAATGCAAAGGATGTGAAGTATGTCAGGAAAAAGTTGTGATATATATATATATATATATATATACGTATATATTTAAATTTAGATTATTTTTAACATGCTTTATAAATTAAGCAAGGAAAAATGTAGAAAATGTTGATAATTGACAATACCTGGTTTAAAACCAGGTATTGTACCTGTGGTCACTCATGTAACTAGTTTGACTGCTTTAAAGACAAAACAGAATGTGTAATATGTGGGATGGGCCAAAAAACCTTTCTATGGCATTTGCGAGAATCATTTTCAAAGGGAAAAAAATAATTTCCTTCCAGAAATTACAGCTAATCCCATGAAATAATATGTGTAAATGAAAGCTGAAATGATTAGAACAAAACTAAAGATATTTAGTGTTATTTTCAACAGTATACTTGAAAATATGTACATTACTGAGAAAAATATATAAATGTTTTTATGGATAATTTCAATTTATAAATTTTTTACTTTTTAATTTCATTATATGGGATTAGTTCCCTCCCCCCCCACACACACACCTGCTATTACTGCAAGACTGCTTTTTGGGCAGTCAAGAAAAAATAGATAATGCCTATTAAAATCTAATTACAAGAAGTTTTCTTGGCAACTAATGTGTCTTTTTCTGTATTTCTAATGATTGTATGCTAAGTTATAAATCATTAAGTACCCTTTTTCAATAAAAGCACCTTAGATTTTGTTTTAAAAGTGTCACTAGGTATTAAATTCTGTTGCCATTCAAAAGGGAATGCCACCATTTTGGGGATTTTCAGTTTACTGTTTATGCTATTTCCTTTTTCATAAGTAATGTGGGCAGTTTGAATAAGCAAACAAATGCATGATTTAATTAATACATTTTGAATGATAAAATAGGAAAATTTTGAGTACTTAATTAACTTGTGGTGATGGCGATAAGGAGCGCGCCTTGCGCCCTCCGATAAGTGTGGCAACCCTAGAGGAGAAATTTCTTACGAGTAGCGAGCAGAGCGAAACAGGCAGGCTGTCGGGCTGTGTGCGCGAAGTTCCGAAATAAAGCATAATTTTTATTGTGCACTATGTCTTGTTAATATTTATATTAATGCAGTAAGAACATAATCTGTGATATGGAATTCGAGGATTGGTGGTAAAAACATAACAGAAAATCTCCATAATGGTGACCCGGACTGTGTTAAATCGTATGAACAGTTCTCAAGCACTTTCGGTTTTGACTACAAGCCATCACTCAAGATCTCCAAACCAGAAGTAATGGATTACATCGGTTTTCGTCCTCCGGATCACAGATGAGTAGTAATTATAGATCATTTTATAATTCTGTTTTCTACTTATCATTTAATTTCATTTTCTTTAGTTAAATTTTTCCTTTTATTTTGGCTTAAAAACCTTGCACAATGTCTGATGTTTATGCCATCCAAATTCCGGTTTATAACCGATCAGACCCATCTTTATGGTTTATTATGTGTGAAAGTACCTTTGCTCTTGCCACCCCCAAACCTATCACAGAATCCATTACTAAATATAATTATGTAGTTGCTCATCTTCCTCCAGATATTGCTTCAATAGTACGGGATTTACTTATGAAACCAGACCCTATTGATCCATATGCAAAGCTTAAAACTGAGTTAATAAATCGTTCAGGAGAATCTTCTCAGCAAGAAATTCGCCAATTATTATCTGGAGAAGAATTAGGTTCTCGAAAACCTTCCGATTTGCTTAGAAATATGAAACGTCGAGCAGAATCTTTAAATGTTCCTGATAACTTAATGTTAGAATTATTCCTTCAACGTTTGCCTTCGACTGTTCAGTCTATTTTGGCAGCGGTTTCCAATTTAACTGTAGATAAAGCTGCAGAAATTGCCGACAGAATTTTAGAAGTAAATCCAACCCCAGGGACTTGTGCCGTTTCTCGCACAGTCGATCAGTCTCTTGAGGATAAATTATTTAAACAAATAGAAAAATTAAACAAACGTATTGATCGCATTTCTCTTTCTCGTGGTCGCTCGCCAAATCGCGGAGATAGCAATAAGGAAAGAAGCAATTCCAAAAGGAGAGATTATTCTGTTTGCTGGTATCATAGACGTTTTGGGAAAAAGTGTAGAGATGACAAATGTACAAAACCTTGTTCATGGGAGGGAAACGAAACCAGCAAAGAATAGAGGCGACTTATTCTTTGCCTCAAGTTTCACGTCGCCTGTTCGTTCGTGACCGTAGAACAAACCTTTCATTCTTGGTCGATACCGGCTCTGACGTGTCCTCACTTCCAGCAAATAATTCTCAAAAACGGAATTTGTCCCAACAAACACTTTTCGCTGCTAATTCTTCTACTATTCATGTTTATGGTCAAAAAACACTTTCTTTGGATTTCAAATTAAGACGACAGTTTACATGGACTTTTCTTATAGCAAATGTTAGTACACCCATTCTTGGAGCAGATTTTCTCCATTTCTTTGAATTGGTGCCTGATCTCAGAAACAAATGTCTCAAAGATTTAAAAACGCATTTTAAAACCGTCGGTTGCGTGAAAAATGCAAGCATTTATTCAGTAAAAACTGTATTTAGTGATACACCATATCACAAAATTTTAAAAGAATTTCCTTCAGTTACTAGATTACCAGATCCTAACCAACCTGTTAAACATAACACCGTTCATTATATCATAACTAAAGGTCCACCTGTGGTTGCAAAACCTCGTCGGTTAGCTCCAGATCGCTTAAAAATAGCAAAACAAGAATTTCAAACTATGATGCAATTGGGGCATTTGAGACCTTCGAGCAGCAATTATGCATCCCCACTTCACATGGTTCCAAAAAAGGGAAGTCTGGAATGGAGACCTGTAGGAGATTATCGAGCATTGAACGCTCAAACAATAAAAGACAAATACCCTATTCCATGTTTAGCCGATTTTACTGCTGCATTGCACGGTACTAAAATTTTTAGTCATGTCGACCTGATTAAGGCATACCATCAAATACCAATTAACCCAGCCGACATCCACAAAATCGCCATATGCACACCATTCGGTTTATTCGAAAGTATCCGTATGCAATTCGGCTTATGCAATGCATCTGCGACTTTTCAACGTTTTATAGATGAAGTCATGCGGGATTTAGAAGGCGTTTACGCTTTTGTCGATGACTTGCTCATAGCCTCTAAAGATTCTGAGGAACATTGCAGGCATTTGAAAGCTTTATTTTCCAAACTTCAGGAATATGGACTTTGCATAAATGTTTCAAAATGCACCTTTGGTCAAACCTTAGTGAAAACGGAATTGAACCTCTTCCTGACAAAGTCAAATGTATTTTAGATTTTCCTCAACCTACCACTCTCACTCAGCTTCGCCGATTTTTAGGCATGTTTAACTTTTATAGATGTTTCATACCTAAAGCAGCACATATTCTTTCTCCTTTAATAAAATTGTTAGAAGGCTATATTAATAAAAAGAAATCTCGTTCTCGTGTTCAGGATTCATCCCCACAATTAAATTGGAACGAGAATGCTGAACAAGCCTTTATTGCTGCCAAAAATGCCATTGCTCAGGCTACCCTTTTGAGACACCCTATTCCCGGAGCCCAGCTAAGCATCTGGGTAGATGCCTCAGACGTCGCAATCGGCGGCACACTTATGCAGTTGTCTCAACAAACATGGGAACCTATAGCATTTTTCTCTATGAAACTCAGTAAAAGTCAACAGAAATGGTCCGCGTACGATAGGGAATTATTTTCTATTTATTCTGCAATTAAGAAATTCCGACACATGTTAGAGGGCAGAAATTTTATAATTTATACGGATCAAAAACCGTTAATATACGCTTTTAAACAGAACCTTCATAAATGTTCACCTCGACAATTGCGCCATTTAGATTTTATTTCTCAGTACTCTACTGATATTAGGCATGTGCAAGGTTCAAAAAACGTCGTTGCTGATGCTCTTTCAAGAATTGAAATTGATTCCATAACAAAATCTCCATTTTTGGATTTTAAAAAATTTTCGGAAGCTCAACGGCATGATCCGGAGGTACAAGACCTTCTCAAAAACAACACATCATCTTTGAAACTGGAATTTAAACCGTGCCAATATTCTGATGGCAATATTCTTTGTGACATATCAACAGACATTCCTCGTCCATTTGTTCCGAATTCCTTTCGCAGACTCATCTTTAATCATCTGCATAATCTGTCACATCCAGGAATTGCAGCTACTACGAAGCTTATTTGTTCTCGTTATGTATGGCCCGATATGAAACGTCATATCAAAAATTGGGTGAAATCCTGTGAATCTTGCCAAAAATCGAAAATTACTAGGCATACTAAAGCACCACTGGGCACATTCTCTCTTCCTGATGCACGTTTTTCAGAAATCCATATGGATATCGTCGGACCGTTACCTCCATCAGAAGGCAATGTGTACCTTTTGACTCTAATAGATAGATTCTCCAGATGGCCTGAAGCCATTCCCATCCCGGATATGAAAACGGAAACCATTTGCAGAGCCATCTTCAACTGTTGGATATCTCGTTTTGGCTGCCCATCGATCATAACGACAGACCAAGGTTCTCAAATGAGATCCGCACTTTTTGCAGAATTCACGCGAATTTTGGGTACGAACAGAATCACAACAACAGCCTATCATCCAATGTCAAACGGCATTGTTGAACGATTTCATCGACATTTAAAATCTTCTCTCAAGGCTCACGAGACCAATAACTGGACTGAAACACTACCAGTTGTTATGCTTGGTATTCGGACAGCCGTAAAGGAGGATCTACAGTCATCTTGTGCTGAACTGGTGTACGGCACAACTCTCAAGCTGCATAGTGATATGATAACGTCATCTAAGATATCTCCGTATGACACACAATTTATCACGAATCTTAGGCATAGAATGCAACAATTGAATCCAATAGCAACATCTGCACATTGCCAAGAAAAATGTTACGTAAGTGCTACCTTAAAGTCGTGTACGCATGTATACTTACGTGTCGATCGAGTAAAGCCACCTCTGTGCCAACCATACACAGGTCCGCATAAAGTCCTTTCTAGAACGGACAAAACTTTCACAATTGATGTTAACGGTCTGAAATCTACTGGGTCTATAGACCGTGTGAAACCAGCCTATTTGCTTTCGGACTCTAATTTGCCTGAACTGAAAACAAATAAAGACTTAAAGACAGTTCAGCAGAATAAATCTGCAAACGAACTCTCTAAGACACAAACTGTCACCAGATCGGGAAGACATGTTCACTTCCCTAAGAAACTTGCTTCTTACATAACAATTTAAAACATTTTTTTTAAATTCATATCTTAACATATTTCTTGTTATTTCATGTTTATTATATGTGTCAATACCTTGTTATATATTGAATTGCATTTTGATCTTTTCTAATTTTATATTCTAATTTTGTAATCATGTAAAAATACCCGATAGTACGGATACTCTGAGATAATTTCATAACCTATGTCGTTCCTTTGAATAGTCATTAAAGGAACTGGGGGGAAACTCTGTGGTGATGGCGATAAGGAGCGCGCCTTGCGCCCTCCGATAAGTGTGGCAACCCTAGAGGAGAAATTTCTTACGAGTAGCGAGCAGAGCAAAACAGGCAGGCTGTCGGGCTGTGTGCGCGAATTTCCAAAATAAAGCATAATTTTTATTGTGCACTATGTCTTGTTAATATTTATATTAATGCAGTAAGAACATAATCTGTGATATGGAATTCGAGGATTGGTGGTAAAAACATAACAGGAAATCTCCATAAACTGCAGCTTAATTAACTTTAATTAATTTTGAGTACTTAATTAACTTAATTACTGTATTAATTAATATATGTGTTTTAGTACAAAATTTGCTATAACTAAATTTACTATATATTGAGGTTTAAAGCTGGTACAATTAAATATGTTGATAATGATTATACCACTTGGTAATGTGCATTAATTTTGATCCATGTATAAGCATCAAATTAAATACATAAACCTTCTTTCCAGAAAATCATTTGGCACAGTATTTTAAGACCTTTCTGAAGAGTGTTTGTTACTTATGGAAAAGTACCATTTTAAATAATGTGCTTAAATTTTAAATGCCATATATACCCACATATAAGTTGACAATTTAAAAAAAAAAATCTAACTTCGAAGTAAAGGGTCAACTTATACGTGGAACCTAAAAAAAAAAAAAAAAAAAAAAAAAAAAAAAAAAAAAAAAAAAGAGCCACTGATCAGTGACAGGTCACCGAACTTGATTATTAAATATACCATTCATGCAGAAAAAACACAACATTTTTATTTATTCTTCCAATTTTATTTATTAATTTTTTAGTTAAATTTGTTTCAATTTTATTTTCTGTTTATTAGAAAAGTCCCCCCTTCATTTCATTATTTGACATCACAGAGCAATTCATGTACAATATCTGTGAAGCACTCTTTGATTATTATAACCGTATCAAATCAGTGACTCTAACCATATGGAATGTCTGTCTGTCTATTAATCATGATCATAGACATGCTTTCTTACATTTCCTGCTCTTCGTAATGTCTGATTTAGCGGAATCTACAAGAAAATGGCTCTTTTCAAAGCCTCATACTCCCTGCAATAAGTTGTGTGAAGCAAACGTGAATGTCTTATACTGTGAAATTCAAGCTGAAAGTAGCTTCATTTGTATACTTGTCTTAAGTACAAAAAATTAAATTGCATCATCACGGAAGTTTGACGTGATTGAGAAGATGAATCGGGGCTGGAGGGAAAATTTGCCTATATTAAAGGAAGCCCCTTACTCTAGAAAGGCTCTGCGTCACAGATTGGCCTCTTTTCCAGAACTATAAAAGGCTTTAAGTGGCTGGATTCTAGACAACAGACGGCAAGGTTATGCCATAACCAAACTGCCATACGTATGTGAGCCATGAAATTCGGCAAATATGAAAAATTAATGAAATAACTCTTTTCATGCATCACAACACTGGTGCACAAAATTCATGAATCATTATGAACTGTTTACAGCATCGTAACAAAATTTCACAGAAATTGTTTAGTCAGCTCGAAGATGAACTAAACTTCCAAAAGTATGTAATCGAACAAAGAAAAATAACTAATTTTTAAATGTCCCAAATATGGCCCCCATTACATGATGAACATGCACACACTGAAACATGGATAAAACCCTCATGACTTTTGATCTCCCTGAAAATTTCACTGTTGATAAAGAGGGTGAAAAAACAATTCATGTAAAAACAACTGGTCATGAGAAAACTCATTTCACAGTAGTTCTTACTTGTTCAGCAAATGGCAATAAGTTGCCTCCCATGATTATTTTCAAGCAAAAAATGTTACTGAAAAAGACAGCTTTTCCAGCAGGTGTTCTTGTTCATGCCCAGAAAAATAGTTGGAGGATGACACCCTACCGATTGATTGGTTTCAAAATTGTAAGGTGCAAAAAACCAGGTGCACTTTTAGGGAAACCTTCAGTTTTGATTTGGGATATGTTTCGACCGCATTATTCAAAAGTTGTAAAAAAGCATGCAGGAAGTTCAGAAACAACACTTTCTAAGATCCCAGAAAGGCTAATATCCATTTTACAAGCACTGGATGTCAGCATAAATAAGCCGTTCAAGGTGAATATGCATATGTATTGGGTGGAATGGATACAATATGATTTGCCTACTAAAACCAAACGTGACAATATTAGAAAGCTGGATATAACTTTAATTGTGCAGTGGGTGAAAGATGCTTGGGACATGATTCCAACTGAAATTATATTTATTATTAAAAAAGTGTTGCATTTCCAATAACTTGGATGGCACAAAAGATGATACAATCTATGCAAATGACAATAATGACACTAGCTGTGATGAATTGAGTGATGAAATTTATGAAGCCTTGCTAATGACTGAGAAAGAATTTCAGGATTTATTTGCAGATTCTGGCTTTGAATCAGAATTTGAAGGATTTGAATGAAATTCTTTGAAAATTTTGTACGTATTTTAAAATTTTATTATGTGCTAAAGTAATGGAAATAAAAAAAGTTCACTAAAGTATGAGTGTAACTTTATCAAGTACACTGGCATGCTGTTTTATCTCTTGCAACAAATTTGTTTTCCTGAAAAATTTTCTCAAACGTCAGGGGATTGACTTATACGCAGATATATACGGTAATAATTTCTCAAAGTAGGCATCAGCAGTCTTTTTAATATGCAAGCACCTGCTGTTAATAATGATGTGTAAGCTTATTGTTCAGCATTTATCTGTTATGCTGTAATATGTCAGTTTCTTATCTAATATTCAATAAAATTTTAAGATACAAATAAGTCAAAAATATCACTTAATACTTCTGTACTGTTACAGTTTAACTTTTAGTATTAAATCAATCAATTTAACTCCTTGAGAAAAACTGTATTTTCAAGTTTAAAGCAATAACAATGTATGTTTTTTAATTTTTCCTTGAATATGGTGTAAAATTTGTTTTTTATTTTATTTTTTTTTTTTTTTTTTCATTATATTGAACATTATCAATTACAAATTTTGTGGCTTTCTAAGTATCATTTCTATTTTTCATTTGAATTGGCAAAATAATGTGATAAGCATTAAGAATAAATCATTTGCACTTTCTTAAATCCATTTTGAATATGCCATCATATTCAACTGTAGAGTTTAAAATTAGCTGAATCAATTTGTTTTAGTTAGTTTTTAGTCATATTTATTTCTTATTGAATTGTAGTTGCAATATTGGTTTTTTATTTTGAAAAGTTGCATTATATTTGTAATATGTAATTGTCTTCATTCATCATTAAACTATTTTTAGCTAACAATGTGTTTCATTACAGAACTGTGCCCTGACAATGGATGATGATATTGAGCCTCCTCGTGATCCAAAAGTTATTACTGCTCAATCTCATTTTTCAGAATGTGATCTGCAAGGTAGATTTTTGTTTGAATGTATTATTAGTCTAAGTAAAGTGTTCTAATTGTGATAATTTTTTACTAAAAATGTAAATTTTCCCCCCATAGGCTAAGTATAATTTTTTAATACTTTTTAGACATTTCATTTTCATTTTTGTTTGCATTATATTCATTAATATTGTATTTTACATTAAAAAGGGTTTATTTGGTACAGAGTACTTATCAACTTAACCCTCTGAGTGGCATGACCGCCTTTATCCGGTCATGAGATTTTTCGTCATTTGATACATATTAGCTTTAACTTAGGATATTTTGGTTTCTTACTTTCTTTAATAATGCAAATGTAATCTTAATGAATATAAATTTATGAAAATAAAGCCTAGAATAAGTAATTATATAAATTTAGCTCGTAAACTCTGCATAAATAC
This sequence comes from Stegodyphus dumicola, assembly GCF_044657685.1. Classification (NCBI taxonomy): domain Eukaryota; kingdom Metazoa; phylum Arthropoda; class Arachnida; order Araneae; family Eresidae; genus Stegodyphus; species Stegodyphus dumicola. The sequence continues at coordinate 94,675,822 of NC_140769.1, forward strand.
AGGGCTTCATGACAGATCCAAAAACCTGTGCTGCTCAGAGGGTTAAACAACATGTTGTGAGAACTTCATTGCTTATTATTTCTCTGTAACTATATAAATCTATATTGCACATTTAATTTTCATTTTTTTTTTTATTTGAGGAGCTCAGTTAAGTTATCAAGCTCAATCCTTTTATCTGATTACTGCCTAAGAGTGCCAAACGGTGCCGAAATCATCCTGTAATTCCTCACAAACCTGTTTTCCCTTTGTAAAAACAGGCAAAAATTATAATTCATTTTGGGCTTTTAAAAAACATGATGTCTCTCGTCTCAAACTGTCTTTAATGGGCTCTGTTATCATATACCATACCAAAGTTTCAAACCAATTCCTTGCAGGAGAAGTAGAATAATAATTAAGCTATTATTTTTCGGGAAGTCACCTTTAGTATTTAATATATTATCTGTTTTTGATATGTGTTTATCGAAACAGCCATTTCTAGCCTATTACTTTTGATGAAAAATATTTCTTTAATACTGTACAAAGTCCGAGATCTAGACATCCAATATCCGTAATGATCTAAAATCCAGACCTCAAAACAGCCAACAACTTTTTTTTAAAAATGATTTACGAATGCGCGTTTGATTTTTTTCCCCCTTGAGATAAAACATATGGAGAGTCCTGATTTTTAATTTCACTTCATTAAATAAATAACCTTGTTATTTAAGAAACAATAATTTAGCATAAATTTGTGATCAGTAATTTGGATAATATTAATAGTAATTTTAGCATTGTGTGATCAATAATTTGGCTCCGTACCTGAGTATCTGCTTCTCATACATGTCAAAACGAAATATTCTACATAGAAACATCATTCATTTTACACCTACTAATATTTTGTATCCCTGACGCCAACCTGCCGAATCATTATTTATTATATTTTGCTTTCGTTGCCGCATATTTGTCCACACATGACAACTTGAGTTATTTTTATATTAGTATAAAGAGTATGGTAAGCTTTTATGTTGGCATTGTTACGCTTGGCAATGATTACAGATGTAAATTAAATGTGCTAAGAAATATTGACGAGGAAAAATTTAACAAAAATTTCTTTCCATATGCTAAAAGGAGATTTTGTTAATGATACTCTTAGGCCAAAAGATTACATTTAGTGCTATTTGAATGAAGAATAACTGATTTGTTTTTCACATAAACCCAGAACCGGCGCCAGAGCTCGTATTACTGCACAGGGTAGCAGAATTTAGGGATGACAAGAGTTTTGGAATTTAAAGAAGCACCGAGCAACAAAATTAAACAATGAAAATATTTTTAGAATTTAGGGAAAGCACTGGGATCCAAAATTTAGGACTTAGGGAGGTGCTTGGTGGCAGAATTCAGGGACCAGCAGAGACTGCACCAGGCGGTAAGATACCTAGCGCCGGCCCTTGATAAGGCTTAAGTATATGTGGGAATTAATTTATTCAGGATTCAGATAAACTTTAAGCATGTGCAAGAAATAGACGTAAGTATAATAAATAACTAAACTAATACAATCAGGTTTAATTGTCTTAGTGCACGATAGTAGCAAGGCAAAATTTAGCGGAACAGCTTCTCTCTCCTAGCCAATCTCATGACGCGTAGACAGTAGTCTATAGCGGACACTAATAAACTAGGCTAAAACTATACATTACTGATTCCAAGTTGATTTCAGCCAATATAGCAGATTGCACTGTTCCTTAACTTTCTGATTTGTTCCATCCAGCTTAATTATTTTTTGCAGGCTGTTTTTATTACAACAATTTGATGAAAATTAGTTTCAGCCTTCAGTCACGTCAAAAATAGTTTCTAATTATGGAGCTGCAACAGAATCTGCCAAGCAAAAGCATGTTTCGATGTCCATTAACCAAAAAGTAGAATTGCTGCAAAAAATGGATAAAGGTATATCCGTCTCCAAATTATATGAGGAGTATGGCATTGGAAAGTGAACTGTGCATGACCTAAGAAAACAGAAAAGGAATTTTTTATTTTATTTATTTATTTATTTATTTATTTTTTTGATTCTGTCACCCCTACTTGCAGCAAATAACAGAAAAAATGATTGGTTTTGCTTAAAGTGAAGATCACAACAAAGTGATAAATGAGTGGGTGCTTAAAGTGAAGATCACAACAAAGTGATAAATAGCACGCAGTGAATGCATGCCATTGAAGGGTCAAATGGTAATGGCGCAAGCTAAAATATTTCACTAAGAAATGAATTTAAAAACTGAGTGCACATATTCAACGGATTGGTTAATGCAATTTAAAAATCTCCATGGTATAAGGCAATTAAGAATTTCAGGTAAAAAAGCTTCAGCTGAAGCTGCTGAACTATTTGCAGATGAATTCATTGACCTTGTTAAAAGTTATTTCCAGAACAAATTTACAGTGCTGATGAAACTGGTCTTTTCTAGAAATATGTACCGCAAAATACCTTGGCAACCTCTACAGAATAGTGTTGTGTCGTGTCTCCACCTTGTGTCAAAGATTCCAAAGCAAGACCAGCAATTTTAGCATGGGCAAATGTGGCAGGAACGCACAAGTGTAAACTTTTCATAATCAGAAAAAATATACGACATCGAGCATTTAAAGGAATAAAACCTTTCCCGTTATATATATTGTGCAAATAAAAGAACGTGGAGGTCACAAGTGTTAACGAATGATTATTTTGAAAATCATTTCATACCCAAGGCTCAACAGAATTCAGTTGGTTTACTTGACAATGCAAAAATTGTTCTGGTTGTAGACATGAATTGTTTACATGAATTTTACCATTTTTACATGAATTGTTTTTTCACCTTATTGTTCGGCTCATACTTCACATAAAGATTAGTGTAGCAATATGTACTGCAAAATACCTTGGCAACCTGTATAGAAAAAACTCTAACTGGTGTTAAAGATTCCAAAGCGAGACTAAACATTTTAGCATGCACACATGCGGCAGGAATGCACAAGAATAAACTTTTCATAATCGTAAAAAATACGTGACCTCGAGTATTTAAAGAAGTAAGAAGTTTCTCTTTATGTATCGTGCAAATAAAAGAACATGGATGACACACGTGTTAATGAATGATTTTTTTGAAAATTATTTCATATCCAAAGCTCGACAGAATTCGGTTGGTTTAGCTGATAACACAAAAATTGTCCTGATTGTAGACAACTGTTCGGCTCATACTTCACTGAAGTTTTAGTGCAAGATAATGTATCCATATTATTGTTTCTTTCAAATTGTATGTCAAACATTCAGCCTATGGAAATTGGAATGGGCATGCACCGAAATGCAAATATAGAGTAGAATTTTTAAAATCCATGTTAAATTTCTTGAATAAGGCAAGACTATTAAAATATTTTTGAAATATTTTAGCATAAAATCTACACTGTAGAGCATCGCATGATTGTGGGAGGATGTGTCTCTAGTTAGTTTAAAAAATGCTTGGTATAATTTATGTCCAGTTAACATATTTCATGGTGAGGTTGTGAATTCGATAGCCACGAATGTGAAGATTTTCAGATATTGCAAACCAAGGGTTAAATTTTCCAGATAATGGATTGTTTAAAGAAATGTGGAGAAGCAGTAATAAACGAAGATGATATAACATAAGTTTTTCATTGTGATGGCAATGCCCCAATTAGCAGTCAATTGACGGGCAGCAAAATCTGTGGTTCTAGTTCAAGAAAAAACCACTACCAGTAGTGAAGAAAGTGACAGAGAGGTTACTGAAAATTTCAATTGACAAGTTAGTCGAAATTCTCAACACAGCAATTACAGGACTTGAACTTTGTAACTGAATAAGAAATTACTGTGTCTGCCTACAGAAAATATTAACACAAAAAAAAAGCAACTTAAACAACTTATATTGAAAGAAATGTTTAATAAAGTATAAACAAATAAATATTAAACTGTTTTTTGTAAATTTTGTTACCCTTTAGATTATAAATGCTTAATTATTTCATAAATCACGATTTCATATTTTTAATTTTATAATTTCTACATGGCATCTTACAACTTTTAAACTGATGATCTAATATCCGGAAAAATCCAAAATCCAAAATCGCCGAAGTCCCAACGAGTCTGTATCTGGGGCTTTCTGCTGTACTTTATATCCTGTATTTGTGATGAATGTTTCTTAGTACTCATGTTTTGCTATCATGTCACAAGTCTGTTATGTGCTCACTAAATAACGATGATTTTTGCTTTAATATATATATTTAATTTCATTTCATCATTTGTGTGATTTGGCTTTCTTGTATGTTTTCAATATTATTAATGTGAATCATTTTTCTGCATTAAGATAAAAAAAGTTTTTTTTTTCCCCTTTAAAAATATCTGAAAATCATATTTTGGTTAAAATGACAAAATAATGTCATGAAGATTAAATCCTTTTCAGTTTCTTAAATCTATTCATTTTCTGTCATCAAACTTAGCTTACATTCTATCATTTTTGGCAGAATCCAAAATTTAAATCTGCAAATAAACACATAAGGTTTTAAAATGTAATTATTATTATTATAAATAGTCTTTTCTATATCTTTCCTTTAGCTGAAATTAAAGTTCTATAGTAAGTTTAATGAAGCCAGATTTTTTTTTCTTTCCTTCAGATCCCATTTACTTGATGAATAAAAATCTAATAATTCTGCTTTGTCACTTTTCATTAATATTTCATTTGTATTTTATATTAGCTTCTTATACTATATAAACTCTATTTTTAAGAATATAATTTAATACCAAGATTTGATAGTGTGATTAAGACAATAGAATGCTTGTTACAATTTTTTTTTTTTTTTTTACATACAAGGGTTGGAACTTTAATAGTGGCAACTATTTATTTACAAGGAATACAAAAGTGATTCATGTCACCATGTTTTGCAGTCCTTCAATATAGTCGCCAGCATTGTGTACAACCCGTTTCCAACCATGTGGAAGTTGCAGAATACCTGTAGCAGCGCCTGTTTTGTTGATATTTTGAATGGATAGGTCTACTGCTGCAAGAATCTCAGGAACAGTTTGAAAACGAGTGCCACGAAGTGGTTCCTTCATTTTAGGAATTAAGTCATAGTCACAAGGGCTTAGATCTGGGGAGTATGGTGGATGGTAAATCACTTCCCAGCCCCCATCGCTTGAAAAAATCGGTCACAGTTTGTGCTGCATATGGCCGAGCATTGTCATGCAAAATGAGAGGAGGGTTCTGCAGAAAGTGTCGCCGTTTTTTTCTCAAAGCTGGTCGGAGATTGTGCTCCAAAAATGAGCAGTAATGCAGCGCAGTGACGGTCTGCTGTGGGGGAACTTTATGCATTAGGATGACACCATCACAGTCGTACACAAAAATCACCATAACTTTCACAATGCTGGGGTTCTGATGAAATTTCAAACATCGTGGTGACCCGTGATGACGCCATTCGTTTGATTGGCGTTTTAGTTCTGGCTGGTATGATCGTACTCAAGTCTCATCCAGCATAATAGTATAATAGTCTCATCCAGCATAATAGCGCTCCAGGCGTAAAAAAGCATCTCCTTCGCGCTCATAGCGCTCCAGGTGGGTTCGGGCAACATCCTATCGTAGCCATTTGTGCATTTCCGTCAATTAATGTGGAACCCATTGTGAAGCAATTTTTCTCATGGACAGGCATTCCTTCAGAATGTGCAGCACAGTCATATGCGCTAATCCTGTTTGTCCAGCCAACTGACGAATCGTTTGGCGGCGATGACTGTCCATTAGTGCGGCAACAGCTTGCATGTCTGCATCTCTGACACTCGGACGACCTGGCCGCAGCATGTCTGCCACATTTTGGCATCCTTCATTGAAATCTTTCACCCATCTTGCTACGGTTCTGTAAGGCAATGCAGATTCCCCGCAAGCCTCTTGAAGCCCTTGATGACACTATCGTGCTGTACGACCTCTGGCACATTCAATTTTTATCCAACATCGTTGTTCTTGTTTTGAAAATATCCTGACAACACTTACTTTAGACCGCGAACTAATACAAGGATCCGTTCTTCGCGTCACTCCACATGCACGTGACGTAGGCAGGACGAGTCTTTTTGTTGGGAGGTAAGGTAGGTATGTAGTTCACGTATGGTATACGCGATATTCTTTGTTTTTGTTGCGTAGCGTTTTTTTCAGCTGTGGTGCCACTATTAAAGTTCCAACCCTCGTATTAGCCAGAAAGTTTTAGGTTGTATGTCAACCGTATAACATTATATATATTATTACTCTTTGAAAAAAAGCACCTCATTCAAAACACTGTTACTATTGAGCAATTTAGTATGGAAAATGTTTACATAAGTTTAGGAAAAGAAATAATATAAAATTTATGCTTAATGCAACCAAAGTGCTTCTAATGAGCAATGAATGTATAATTATATTGCATAATTAATCCTTTAAAAATTGTATTTTCAGATCACCGAGCATGTACACTTTATATAGGATATTATGTTCCTGGATACAGAAGAAAAAGCCATCACAGGCGTAATCGTTCTCACCACCACAAACCTGGATACAGTCATGGATCTGAGTATGGTCATGACATTAGCAAACCAGGTTAGTTTCAGATAATTTCATTTTGAATATATAATTAACTTCTTTAAATATTGTAGAGACCACTGTAGCAAAATGCGTTTTTATTTGCCATTATGTTTAAAATTACTTATTTTTAATGTGATATTAAACAAAATTTTTTGACTAATTTTGAAAATCTTAACTTTGTATATTATCATTTAAGAAGTCTAATTTATAATAAAATGTAGTACTGTCTGTAAATTATGCTGCCAAGTTTTGTTATATTTCTTTGATTTTTTTTTAAACATTAGATAATATTTTTTTGTGTTTCTGTGATTCTTTGCTTACAAACCTAATTTTTAGAAAAGCCTCATGATGAAAAGAAAATACAGTAATTTAGCAATACTTCTTTAGTAGTTATAGTTAATTAGATGTTTCAGAATGTAGTATTTTAATGTAATTACGAGATAAATACTTGATTTGTTGGATAAAAATTATGAAATAGCACATGTATATGGCATTGTGTACAACCTGTCCGACTTCTAAAGCTTACCAGAGATTAACCTCTTTGTCGTCCATAACGCGTCTAGTGCGTTCAAGTGAAACATCTGCAGGGCGGCCATAACGTGCTTCAAGCGTTCTACATTTTCAAACTTTTAAAATGCTTTCTAAATGTTTACTTCTTTGAGTTTTTGTTTGTTCTAATACCTCCTAGAGGGCAGTACTAATCAGGCATTCTATTTCTAATTGAATTTCCCCTCCCCCGGGTTTTATTAATATTCGCACCATTTTTACATAAGATAGAAGACAGTAAGAGATCTTCAACGTCTACTCAGAAAAAGAGAAAAAATTGTTGTGAATTGAAAAGACAAGAAGGATATACGTTTGATGAGTACAGTCCATAATAACTCTATGATTGATGTTGAAACACGGAAAAGAACTGTAAAAGTACCAATAATTATAAAAGATTACAACAACAAAATGGGAGGAGTGGACCGCCTAGATCAGATGTTATCAAATTAATCCTGCTGTTAGAAATAAGCAGAGATATTATTATTTTTCCATTATGCTTTATTTCCTTATAATTTTACTTAATATTCATTTAAATTCATCCACCATGAAAGTTATGTATGGAAAGTTTTGTATGTACAGAGAAAACAACATTACCACACTGCGGAAAACAAAGGGCCACTGGGGAGACATTTTGGCGGACAGGAGAGGAGGGCAAAAGGGTTAATAGGGCTTCTTACAGGTATTATAATTGTTATGTGATACATGTAACAGAATCTAATGATTGAATTTATGATGCAAAAGAAATTTTAAACATTTAGAAAGATATATCATACCTGCCAACTTGTACGAATTTTTCGTAATTTTTACGAAAATGCGTTTGTCTTTACGATTTTACGATCGTAATCCATTTTTTACGATTTTTTTCCTTTTTCAAGTGTTTTTAGTGATTTTTGTCCAAATTTTAGAATTTTTCGCCAATTGCATCGTGTTTTACCGACTACTTCGAATCCAGTAACCTGCGGTTTCTCCCAACTCGCCGCTAAACCAGCCAATCCAATGTGCTGAACTTGTAGAATTACTCAGCTCGGATTCAGCGAGCGTGGATTGTCGCATTCTGCTTTTTTCTGTTTTTTGCACGTGCTACAAATTTTCTTAATACGTTGTTGTTACGAAATGAGTTAAAAAAAAACGTATTCTCAATATTTTCGGCTGCCTACAAAGCCGAATTTCCAACAATTAAAGAATCCTTCAAAGGAAATAACTGCATTTTGCAACGTCTGCGTGTGTGACTTCATAATAAGTCACGGTGGAAGAAGCGACATTGTGAAGCATGTTAAGTCTAAAAAGCATGAAGTTAATGCTTCGGCTTCGACAACGTCAAAGAAAGTGGATGATTTTTTTTTTTCAAATTTGGCTACGAATTCGGATGCCGATGTCATTTTGGCAGAGTGATTGTTTACTGCATTCCTCATCGAACACAACGTGCCGCTAAGCGCTGCACCGGTCAACTTTTCAGACGGATGTTTCCCGACTCCAAGATTGCTCAGAAATATCAAACCAGGGAACTTGTAAATTCTTTGAAAGATCATGCGAAAAAATTATTTTTTCAATGTGTCAGAAAGTACTTTTCCTCAGCCTGTGATTACATTGTAAGGAAGTTTCCTTTGCAAAATGAAGTTCTTTTAAATGCTGAAGTGGCAAATTTGAAACAAATTGAAAATTCATCTTTTGAAAAGATTCGTTTTTTTATTGATAAATTTCCATTTTTGTTAACAATTAAAGAAAATGAATGCCATAATGATGCTTTAGATGAACTACAGAACCAATTTTCTGCTGCACAGTTTGAAGACTTTGCCAGTTCTGGAGAAGATAGACTTGATGTCCTCGTTGGTACCTTAAAAAGAATAAAAAGAGCTGATGGAACACCAAAATATGATAGACTAGCAAGAGCTTTATGTGCTATTCTCGTAATTTCACACAGTAATGCTGATTGCGAGAGAGTCTTCAGTGTTGTGAAGAAAAACAAAACTATGTTTCGTTCTTCAATTTCACCAAAAACTCTAGAAAACATTTTAATTGCTAAATGTTATGAGGAAACTAATTGTTTCCAAAGAATTTTTGGCTAAAGCCAAAAAATGCTCTCTAAATTCATTGCAATAATTTTTTTGTGTAACATTAAGTTCTTGTTTTATGTTTCCTAATAAATTTTTTAGTTACTACTTAATTGAGATTTACTAATGTAAGTACAATTTTCTTTTTTCTATTCGTATAAATTGTTGTTTTTTTTTTTTTTTTTTTTAAATATCAAAGCATGATATTAATTCTTCGTGTTCTTCTGAATTTTGGAGAAATCTTCTGAATTTGGGGGAGAAATCTTCTGGATTTTTATCTTTAGAGGTTGGCAGGTATGGATATATTGAATAAATTACTAAAACTAATTTAATTTGTTGTTCTATTTATTGATAAGTAACTGCGATTTTTATGTTAGAGGGAAGAAGTGAAAGTAATAATCATTCACTCAAATAGCTGTTTTCCCATATAATTTTTTTTTAGTGCTTTCACATTATCTAAACCAATTCTGAAAAGAATTCACTATGTTGTCCAGATAAGCAACCCATAATAATGTAAAAAAACTACTTAGTTCAACACAGTTACATGCACATGTGCTGCGCATCAGTGTGGATTTTTGGCTTTTCAAATTTGACAGTCATTTTCCTGGTTAGTGCTTGTTCTAATTAATGTTTGTGGGGATTTATTTGGTAAAGAATTGAGGTGGGACTGTGGAGTTTTCCAGCTAATGGAAAAGAAAGCATTGCATTTTTTCAGAAATACTGTGTTTTGCCTAGTAATACAGAATGCAAAAATTTGCATTCCAGAAAGTTGTATTTCATAAACAATCAAATTTGTGCACCGATTTCATAATTTCTGCAATTCTGTGATGTTTTTTAAATGAAAACAGGTTGTTGTACACATGTGAAAACAACAGCATGTGCAATACCAAATTAGTGCAATTTTCTTATTTTTTTTAAGCAAAAGCAGATCATCGTGTACATGGGGAAACAATAGTGTGCACAGTGCCAAGTTTCTACAGCTCTCTAATGTTTTTTAAAGGATGTGTAGCAACACAGCTGTAACTTCTTGTGTAGTTTGTTGAATTTAATTACTTCTGTGCTTTAAAAGAAGACTCAACTAATGAGTATATCTCAAGAATTCAAAACTTTTATTATTACAATTTTAAACAGTTCACATGACATTCAGCTAGCACAGTAACACGTGCATCACAACAACGGAATCACATAGCATGAGCGCCATTAAAGTTAAAGTTATTTTAAATATACATCACAACAGCAACGTAGATCACTGTGTAGGTAGGGCGAAGAGCAGGGAAAGATAAGTTTTGTATTATGGATGTTTCTTGTATTTTTGACTTTGTTACTTCATTTCTGTCTCATGTAATTCTTAGCATGTCATAATTTTTAAGGTGGCTGTTGTCTTTTGCACCCTAAGTTGGAAAAAAATTAGCTGCCAGTATTTGACAACATTTCCAAAAGGTTGGGTGGATAATCAGAAAGTACTTAAAAAAAAAAAAAAAAAAAAAAAAAAAAAAAAAAAAATTAGTGTTTTTAAGATTTTATTTTTGCAGTGAAGCAATGGAACAAAAACACTAGTTTGGCATGTCTTATCAAAATATTTAATTTTTTCTACTAGCTTTTTTAGACTGAATATTAATGTAGTATAATTCTGTTACAGATTTAGTACATTCATGCATGTTTTGAAGCATTATAAAAGAAAGGCATTTCTTTATACTTGTGGTGCTATTTACTCAATAGGAATGCCTGTCATGATTGCAAAAAGCTAAACTGTATCTTCTTTTTTCAGCAAGCATATTTATTTGTTTAATTATTTAACTAAAGGCACTATTTAAACAGGAACTATAAGTTCTGATAGACTTCGGTAATAGCTATAGGAAGAGCACCATGAGCTGTTAAGTGCTGAAAGTTTTCACTTCTGAATTTCATTAGATTTTGTTTTTCTAAACTTGTAATATCTAATTTTCTTAGCTATCATAAAGTGTAACTAGATCTATTTAAATGTTGATACTTACAAATTCTCACACAGGCTTGCAGATGAACACAACCAGGGGAATGATGTAAAAAAACCCTTTTATTGAATACAAAATGTTTAACAGATAGCACAGACTTATGTGCTTACAAGAACATCAACCACTTTTAGTGAGAAATTAAAAGTTGATGCAGTACTAAATTTAAAGAGTAGTGCAAGAATTCAATTTAAGCTAACAGGTTGATTCAGAAACGTACACCAGTAGGATAATAATTCAGCTACAAGAATGCGTAGCCAATATTAAGGTTAACAGCTGGAAGAAATTAGCATCATGCCCTTACAATAGCAAAATTATACTCTGTGTAATCTTTTCACTCCAACAGTTTAAATACTCTCGTTCATCCTAACTCATTTACATTCTGACAAGAAAATACGAGGGGAACAAGAATATTCAGGAAAAGCATACAAAATAAAATAACTATTAATAAAAATGAATAGAACCCTATAAACTTATCAAAATGTTGAAATGATGATAACTGATTATACAGGAGGGCCACTAAAGTCCGGTACCACCCTTTTAACTGCTGAACGGCTTCAGCTATAGTCATAAAAGGGGTGTCTATGTATAGTAAAGTGGCTATGCCCTATTAGATGAGATAGCTTACAACGCCACCAGGTGAAACAGAGTTAGCATCACTATATCGTAAACGATACGAGATAGGAAGAAAAACTAAATTACAAAGTTGTAGAGCATCGTCAATTTAGTCAGAAAAGGCACCTTCGGAACATGGATGTTAAGAACAGAACGTTGTAAAAGCACATTTGTTTTTTCGCGGTTTTCTACACTGATGTCACGGAAGATCTTAGAAAGAAAGAAACTACTAGTTATCACAAGCTACCGTTTTTTTTTTTTTTTTCCGATGTTCAAATTCTCCCCTTTAGCTGAAATGCCCATCTGGACCATTGTTGGAACTTCATGTTGCATGCTTTGTAGCATAGTGAGTGACACGTTTGCGCAAGCATCTGTAATACATCGTTGAAGGTCCCGCAATGTTGTGAAGGTGTCACATACACCTGCTGTTTGAGGTATCCCCACGGGAAAAGTCCATTGGAGTCAGGTCAGGTGAATGTGGAAGCCACTCTTCGAAACCACCATACCCAATTATTCATTCTCCGAATTCCTCCATCAAGTACTGCTTCACTTGTGACGTCTTGTGTGCAAGCACCCCGCCATGTTGGAACCATTCTGTCTGGAGCTGAAGCATCTGGTAATGGACAACAAGTAATGGAGGACGTGTGTGCCATTCCCCTACCATAAGGGTTAATTTAGCACCACTTCCACCACTGTCTAAAGCAAAAAAACCCGGAGTTGTTAGTTGGGGGGCTACACGGTCATCTCATACCTAGCTCCGAGACCCAGCATCTGGTGCATTGCCCTTATGACCAGCTGTATCTAAGTGGCCACTGGGATTTTGTTTTTAACACATAGGACTTTTTAAATTGCCATAAGGTGGCTATTTTTAACATATTCTTTACAGGATTCAAATTTTACATCAGTTTCAAATTATACATTAATATCAAATTTCTATCTGTGTTTAATATAAACTTAATATAGAATTTTCAACATATAAAAGAGGTGCTAATAATCATGGATGAATACATAATAAATAAAACATAATAGATATATACTTAGTAAAGGTGTAAATTCTAATACTTTTAATAATACAGATTTTGAACAAAACTTGTAATAGCAATAAAAAATGGTAAGTGTGAAATAAATACTTTTCTATAAGTCTAGTCTATAAACATATCTATCATAACCTACTTTTAGGAAAATTTTTTACTAATTTTAGGGAAGTTTTAATTTGTTCTTGAATATAGTGCCAGGAGTTTGCTATTAAATTAGGTATGTAATTGTTGTTAATGTCTTTCTTATAAAATTTGGAAAATTATATGATTAAATAAAATATCTTATAGTCTTTCATGTAGTGTATATTTGTAAGTACTTCCTCAGAAAATGTCATAAGTCCATAGTAAAATACGTTTGAAACTTATTCCTTCATTCTTTTTCTTTAAGAAGTTCTTCTTCTTTTCTTCATTCTTCTCTTTCTCTTAATCTTCCTTTCTGATGTCTCATTTGTTAAATCTTCCTTTCTTCTATCTTAATTTCTTTCCTCCATTTTTCATGCATATTCTTCTTATATATCCTCCATCTTTTTTACTTAATATAGCAAATAAGAAATCCATCTTTATGAATTACTTGTTAACATATTCTTTCCATCTTCTACAGAATATTTTCCATTTTCTTTTTAAAACCTTTATTTGTAATTTAATACCTTTTCCCTCTATCCTTTGAAGCCTCCTTCTTCTGCCTTTCTATAAATGATTAAGTAGTCCTTCATTATAAGTTATATCCTCTTGAATTCTACCCCTTTTTTTCCTAAATCTTTAGTTTTCCTTTATGCTATAAATTTTCTTCTTTTATATCTCAATTCCTTAAGCTTCTTCTACTCAGCAGCTTCTTCTTGTCTTCCTGTAGCTTCCTTGTGTTCCCTTCATTCTTCATATATAGGACAAATATGAAACCCATCGTTATAAATTGTAAGGATCTTAAGTGTTACTAACGTTTATTTTATTTTAAATCTTTACTATCACTTCTTATTTTCTACTTCCGGCCAGAATTAAATGCTTTAACTTATTTATGCAAATTTGTCTTGCGAACGCCAAGTACTTAAGTTGTGGCTTTTTGCCAAGCAAGACAGAGAGGAAGGAGTTAGTAGAAGCAGGCCGCTTGCCTTAGCAGTTTTACTCAGTTGCTGGTTGCCTTCAAGGCCAGAGGTTTAATCCTCTTGATAATTTTAAACATATCTTAGTGTTAACAGTTCTCTGTACTACATACGGTCTTTCTGTTAATATACGGTCAATCTTCAAGTAGCCACTTGTTTATTAATCCAAAGTTAGTTTAGTTGGAATTTAGTTAATATTTTTATATTCTTACGTTCAGACCACAAGTGGTTGGTCTCTGTATTCCGAAGGCCGGAAATCATTATAAAGAGAGAAAAATAAAGGGTTTCGTATACCCTTCCTGTGTATCTTGTCTACTTCCCACATTTATTGAACATAGCTTTAGTAAGCTCCCTGTTCCGAGTCAGGTCATTTCATGTTCCCCAAGCAAGTAAGGAGGAACACTGAACCTGATAGTGGCGCCCGACGAAGAAGAATAACCATGGCCGAGTTTCAAGAAGAACCTGTGCTGCCTGCAGAAGCGGCTCAGAATCCAGAAATGCCAACTGCCGCCCTGGAAGGATTTGGTTACATCGTCCAGACCATGCGCGCTTCGATGAAACCAGAAGCAACATTTAATGGAAACTCACCGGTAACCAGTTTTTTGGAAAAATTGGAGGACCACTTCATGATGTATCCCGTGCACAAGTTCCAGAAAGTCACCTTAGCTACCAGCGCTTTGAGGGGCCAAGCGCTTAATTGGTTCAAATGTATAGGCAGAAGTCTCTTGGGTCAAGCAGGAAGTCCCACCTATACGTACGAAAATTTCAAGACTGCCCTAGTAAAAGCCTTCCCTGTCGTAAGGGATAGTGCAAAATTAGAAACGGAACTTTTCAGCATATATCAGAAACGAATTGAAAATCTCTCAAGCTTTATTTTAAGAAAAATTCACGTCTTCAAACTCTTGTATGGAAACCATCCGGATCCTGAGATAATTCAAGTGATTTTGCCGAGGTTACTTCCCCAAGTACAAGACCTTATTGAATTAAGGAATCCGACTACACTGGAAAAGTTATTTGAGCTCGCGGTCCAGTTTGAAAGTAGAAGAACGGCAGACATTGAAAGAAGACGCCAATATGAGCAACGAAACCAATTTGGTGCGCCAAGACCACAGCAAAGTCAAGCACATGGCTACGGAAGCAAAGCGAATCAGTGGGAACCCGAGCAAGGAAACCCGAGCATCCGAAAACAGCCGGCGAACGTCGACAGTTCAATAGCAATCCAGGAAAAAAAGTCTGAAGGCCAGTGGAAAAAGAAGGAAAGCATGGAAAGGAAAAAACAAGATTTAAACTAAAACAGATTTCTGCTGACGGGAGGGTGCAGAAATCCAAAGGCCAAGAAAACCCCTCTTCCTTCAAGTTAAGTACAGTAATGGTGAAAAATTTGACTCTTCCAAAGATTGAAGTGTTGGTGAATAACATCCCAGCCACCGCACTCCTGGATACAGGCGCGCAGTGTTCCTGTGTGGCAGAAGATTTTTTTAGGAAGTATTTTCGGAAATACCGCATATATAATTCGGATAATACGACAGTGTTAGCTGCGCAGGGAGAAAGATGTAAGTGCATAGGTAAATTACCGCTATACATCCGTATCAAGGACGAACAAGTAAAAATTATGTTTTTTATAGTAAAGAATCTGCAAGCACATATCATCTTAGGAATAGATTTTCTTTCGGAGGCGGAAGCAACACTGGATTTTAACGAAGCATCCCTTAAGCTGACGATAAAACCAGTTCGAGAAGAGAAAACAGAACCACCAGTGTTAAACCTTGACCACCTGCCTAAGGAAGAGCAACAAAAAATCCGACATGTGGTAAGTGAATTTGCTTCGTTATTTAGTGATATTCCAGGATTTACTCAAGTTACTAACCATAGTATCGACACTGGAGATTCACTGCCAGTTCGCCACAAACCATATCGGTATGATAAGAATAAAGAAAAAATTATAGAGTGGCACATTCGAGATATGTTATGTAAAAAGATCATAACGCCCATCTCAAGTAGTTATGCTAGCCCGGTTGTGTTATGTAAGAAAAATAATGACTATCCAGTAACACATCCGAAAAGGTGGCGTTTTGCAATTGACTATCGTAAATTAAACTCCATGACTAAATATCCGGTATATCCGTTACCTATTATTGAAGAAATTCTTAGGAACATAACGTCTACCAAATACATGACGACTTTAGACTTAACGACTGGTTATTTTCAAATAGGGGTTAGACGGGAAGACGTGCCTAAGACTGCTTTTATAACCAAGTCTGGCACTTATGCATTCCTGCGTATGCCGTTTGGCCTTTCAGGGGCACCGGCAACATTTCAGCGATGTATGGACATTGTGCTAAGGCCTGTTCTTGGAAAGTCCACATTTATCTATTTAGACGATATCATTATTACTAGTGATAATCTGGACCAACATGTACAGGATTTAAGACAGGTGTTTCCATTATTAAATGAGGCCGGTCTAAAAGTTAATGTCGAAAAGTGCAAATTTGCAGCCCCTGAATTAAAATACTTAGGTTACAAAATATCTCAGAAAGGAATCGAGACAGACGAATCAAAAATAATCGCTGTGCAAAAGTATCCACAGCCAAATACGGCGAAGAAGCTCTCTTCTTTTCTAGGACTTTGTTCATATTATAGGTCCTTTATAAAAGATTTTGCAGCTATTGCTGAACCGTTGTTAAAATTAAAAAGGAAAAAGGCAAGATTCTCGTGGACGGCCGAAGCCAATAGTGCTTTCGAAAAATTAAAGCAAGCATTAACGCAAGCCCCGGTTTTGAAATTTCCTGAAAAGGATGAAAATTTAGAAATTTCAGCGGATGCTTTGGATTATGCGGTAGGAGCGGTACTTTCGCAAAATCAGCAGCCCGTGGCATTTTTTAGTCGAACTTTAAATCAAACACAAAGAAATTATTCCCCGACCGAGAGAGAGGCACTTGCAGTTCTGTTAGCAGTGCAAAAGTT
Organism: Stegodyphus dumicola; assembly: GCF_044657685.1. Lineage (NCBI taxonomy): Eukaryota > Metazoa > Arthropoda > Arachnida > Araneae > Eresidae > Stegodyphus > Stegodyphus dumicola. The sequence continues at coordinate 94,692,656 of NC_140769.1, forward strand.
CCGAGTCTATTTTGGAAGGGCGCCAATAACAGTGTATTCTGATCATCCGGCGGTAACTAGATTGTACTCAGGGAAAAACTTATCCCCAAGGTTAATAAGATGGGCACTCAACCTACAAGAGTATAATCTGGTAATCAAGCACACTCCTGGAAAGGAAAATATCATAGCAGATGCCCTATCCAGAATAAAAATAGATGAAGAAGGTAATACTGTAAAGGTGGCAATGCTCACAGCATGTACAATAAATTCCCGAGAAACTGTAATAACTGAACTGGGTAAGGATCCTGAGTTTAGAAACATTTATGAGTATTTAAAGGATCCTGAAAATTTTAGCCACCAAGATATTGTGGCGATAAGAAATAGGGCGGCCCATTACGAACTAATAGATGGTCTATTATTTTATATAAAAACTACAAATTCCAACAACGAATTTCGACCTGTTATCCCAGCTAGTCTTAGATTAAATATCCTGCAGGAGTTAACACGACAACCCATTAGCTTCTCATGCTGGTATTCGGAAAACTATCCAACGCATACGCGTGGCAGTCTATTTTCCTGAACTGCAAAAGTTAACAAGGGCGTATGTCCAGTCCTGCCCAACATGTCAAGCAGTTAATTATATTAATTTCCGCCCGGCCGAGTTTCTAAATAGTATTAAATCCGAATTTCCAAATGAAATAATTGGCATCGATTTATTGGGCCCTTTCGCCAAAAGTCAGTATCTCCTTGTTATGGTTGATCATTTTAGTAAGTGGACCGAAATTGTTCCCTTAAAACGAGCCTCCGCAAAATTAGTTACTGATTCTATTTTAAATAAATATATTTTAAAATACGGGGCGCCCCTAAAAGTTATATCGGATAATGGTCCTCAATTTGTAAGTAATATATTTGAAGACATGTGCCAAAAACTGGGCATACGTCATGTAAAAATGGTCCCGTATCGGCCGCAATCAAATATAGCGGAATGGGTCAATAGAAATATAGTGAAAATTATCCGTAGTTATGTTAAAAATTTTCATAAAAGCTGGGATAACTGTGTCAATGAATTAGCTTTCGCCCTCTGGACCGCAAAACATGAAACGACGGGCAAAACTCCTGCTCAGTTATTTTTAGGCAGAAAGATTATAACGCCGTTAAATAAATTATTTTATGTTCAACAAAGAGCCCCAGAATTTAAAATGGGCGATATAGAAAAATTAATTAAAGAAGCAAAAAAGAACACTGAAGTAGCACAGAGAAAACAGAAGCTTTATTACAATATGAAACGACGGGGAGTAACTTATAAAGTAGGAGATGAAGTGTTAAAAATTAAGCATTCACTTTCTTCAGCACCAGAAGATAAAACCGCCAAATTTTTTCCATGATTTGAAGGACCATATGTCATAGAAAAAATAACTCAGGCTGTAGTGTTGTTAAAAGCCAGGAATCGTGAAACATGCTCCGCAAACATTGACCAGATAAAACCATACTATGACCGTAATAAAATGCAAATATTTAAAGATCTTTTGCAGGATCCGGCATGGCAGGCACTGCAGGCACAAGCTCCAGAGGTGGAACAACGACAAGCACAAGGGCAAGCCATTAGGAGGCAGGAGCAATTGAAAAGAAAGTTTCCCCATTGGAAAATTGAAGGTAACAAGAAAAAGAAGCCGTTCCACCGACCAGAAAAGAGAGCGCACGACCACCCCCAGAATGAAGAAGGGAGAAGTACGACGAATGCAAAGAGAGCCAGGAGAAATAACGGCAACTATATCCCGGCTCCCAAACGAAAGATCTACCCATCGGACAGGACTCTACGCGGCAAATGTCGACGAGTTGCGGAAGGAATACCAGCTGCGGAGGCAAAGATACAAGGAAAATTTGAACGGCCAGCAACGAGATCCAAGCAGGAACGAGAGAGAAGTGTCCCGGTTCCGCCAAGACCAGCTGCCATCAAACGGCCAAGACCACAGTCAGAGGCGAAAAAGAAGGTCTTCAAGGGTGACCGAACTGGAGGGAAAAGAAAGCTCATAGAGGAAGCAACTGAAGGGCAAGCCCGCACAACAAGGAAAATAAACCAAACGCTAATCTTTGCTACCTTCCAGGACTGGGCAGAAAAAAAGAATGTCCGACTATCACAAAGATAAGTAAAATTTTATGTTAATCTTTCATTCTTACTGCAAGTGGCCGAATTCAAGGCATTTTACCTCATGTGAGGTCTACCTTTATCGCCAAAAAGGCGAGAAATGAGTTGTTACCTATTTTGGTATTATGTTTTTCAATTACTCGCGAGTAAAACTAAAGTTGATGTATAATAGGAATGTGTAAATACTTGAATATTGTAAAAGTTATTGTATAAAATTTTATTTAAAAGATTCTGGCAAGAAAGAAGTTTTAGTCTGAAAAACTTTTGAAATATAGTATTTCAATGTAGAAGAATTGGCACTTGCTTGGAAAAGAATAGAAGTTAACAATGTACTACTAATGTATGTTTTAAAATGCGTAAAATTAACGGCATGTTAATATGTTCTTATATACAATGTGAACTGTTATTTTAAACGTTAAGAAATACTGTGATATGTTAAAAGTGAAAGTAATGCCAAAAATTTTAAACTTATTCGTGTGACTGTAAAAAGAGAAAATTATTGTGAATATGTGTTAAAGGTTGAATGAATGTAGTTAGGCTCTCTGACGCTACACTTCAGAGTTAGCCACTTTCAGAATAGTACCTCAGGGTTTAGAGATGAATATAAGGTGTGTTATGAGGTCTTGTTATGTTGAATTTTAACACGTTAGTGTTTTGATTGCAGGCGTTAGTGTTGAACACTTGTACATAAACACATTCGTGTTTGGTGTTTTCTTTTACAACGCATGTCAGAGAGCACGGGGAGAGAATTAAATAAAGTCATGAATGAAATAAAAATGTTAAGAGAAATATAAATATTCATGTTCTTGCCATTTAATTGTGTAACATTTCATTAAACTAGTTTTCCTTCCAGATCTCTGGAAGGAACCAGATTTCAACAAAAAGCTCCTGTTTAGATGCAGTACAGATGAAAAGTAATTGTCCATGGAATTGATAATGTAAAAAGAATTTTTTTTTAATTTCTAGTTTCTAGTTTCTAGTGATAAATGTTTGTAAAAGATTGGCCTCGCGTTAGATTCTAGAGCTAAAAGTTTTCAACAAGGTCATTTTAGACCTCAGTTTCAAACTAATTAACTCTGGCGTGAAGTATGTAAGGATCTTAAGTGTTACTAACGTTTATTTTATTTTAAATCTTTACTATCACTTCTTACTTTCTACTTCCGGCCAGAATTAAATGCTTTAACTTATTTATGCAAATTTGTCTTGCGAACGCCAAGTACTTAAGTTGTGGCTTTTTGCCAAGCAACACAGAGAGGAAGGAGTTAGTAAAAGCAGGCCGCTTGCCTTAGCAGTTTTACTCTGTTGCCTTCAAGGCCAGAGGTTTAATCCTCTTGATAATTTTAAACGTATCGTAGTGTTAACAGTTCTCTGTACTACATACGGCGTTTCTGTTAATATATGGTCAATCTTCAAGTAGCCACTTGTTTATTAATCCAAAGTTAGTTTAGTTGGAATTTAGTTAATATTTTTATATTCTTACGTTCAGACCACAAGTGGTTGGTCTCTGTATTCCGAAATACGGAAATCATTGGAAAGAGAGAAAAATAAAGGGTTTCGTATACTCTTCCTGTGTATCTTGTCTACTTCCCACATTTATTGAACATAGCTTTAGTAAGCTCCCTGTTCCGAGTCAGGTCATTTCATGTTCCCCAAGCAAGTAAGGAGGAACACTGAACCTGATAAATTATTTCTTAAATTCTCACTTCCCTTTTCATTAATTTCATCCTCTTCTAGTCTCATGGCTTCTTCATATATAACTTAATTTCTTATTCTCTAATTTTTTTTTTTTTTTTTTTTAATATAAAACACGACTTTTTCTGAGAGGCCACAGTTTTCACTTATCTCTCTCGTGCTGTTGTTTAAAATTCCTTTAAAATTTTCTTCTTTTAATAAGACATTCTTATGTAATGAAAAATGTCGTAACTAGTAAATATATAGTAGTTTTTACTGGTTAGCAAATACAAAAGTATGTTTATTATAATTGTAATGTGACATTAGTTCCTTTTTTTATTCCTTTCTATAGCTTAATCATGTAGAGCTTCCCCCTTCTTCCTTTATTGGACAGTTAAGGAATACATTCTTATGAGCTGAAGCAACAGGACGCTAGAGAAGGATCCCTGTCCTGGTACTAGCTTTATCGGGGTTGAGATATCCAAACTCCAGAGATCTCTCAACAGCGACGCAGACCCCAAAGTCCCTGCCCAGCTTTATACATAGCCTCAGCAAGAATGAAAGCATTAGAATGTAATACAAAAATGGACCTGTGTGACATCTTTGTCTTGGGGCACCACTCCCTCAACATCGAATAAATTCATTTCGATGCTATGCCTTACTCTGTCAGTCCCCGTCACTGGGACTCTAAAGGCCAAACACCCGTCGAAAAGGTCAAATCTACATACGATATAGCTCCACCACGGCCAGAGGAACAGACACGATAGTACCAGTACAGTCCTTGCCAAGCCTGAACCAACATGAGAAAAAACTCAGGCTCTAGTCCTGTGAAGACAAATTATATACCCCGTGGTTGAGACTGCCTAGGTGCAGATCCTAGCCAGTGCTTCCCAGGAATTTTCCTGAGTCAACCACTGGGGAAGAACCTGAAGCAACAGCATGTTCTCAAAACAGTCGGGTGTTATGTCTTGTAGAAGTGTTAAATATCATGCGGCCAGGGTCGTTATACCCTTTTAAAATATTGTGCCAATTAGCTTGTTATAAATTCCACACCCAACATTAATCAAAAACTGTATTTGATGTCGAATGTCAGCAGAACATGATGGATTTTCCAGTGCACAGTAATGGGTGTTCTGCCTATTCTACATTTCGAAAAGCAAGCTTGGATGGATGGTTTTGTGTGAAAGATGTGGACCTGCAGGAAAACGTTCCTGATACAACCTCGCTGCAGATTGTCCTTTGCGCCTACATTCACCGTAAAGTCTAATCATCTCGCCCTAACCATCTTTTTAAAGTTGCTCCATGACCATAAGCTTCAACATACAACCCCGAGGAGATATCTCTTTTACAGCTGTCTCAGGTGAACAGGTGTGACATTTCATATATTATAAGTGTAATGCACAGATTCATACATCAAGCTCAAGTTGCATTGAGTTGATGCGTTTTGCGACACAGTTGTGCATGATCTGCATATTATCTACTCTGTTTGTAATGACAACCAGTACAAGAATGCACCGTGCAGGGTTTTAGCCACAGTCCTCTCGATTGTGAATTATAAGCGATACTACAGTGCCGTTATACGGGCTCGTGTTTCATCTAAAAGATAATCGTTTCTTCTTTTGTTCAAGTTTTGGAAATCGCAAAGAAATAAATGTGCATTTTCAGCGTTCTGTTTTTAGCATTCACATCCACAAGACATCTTTTTGTACTAAATCGACGATGCTCTACAACTTTGTAATTCACTTTTTCTTCCTATCTCGTATCGTTTTCGAGATAGGGAGGCTAATTCCACCAGGTGGCACTGTAAGCTACCTCATCTAGTAGCGCATAGCCCTTTTACTACACCTAGACACCACTTTTATGAATATAGCTGCAGCCATTCGGTAGTTAAACGGGTGGTATCGAACTTTACTGGGCACCCTGTATATATTCAGTAATCTACTAGTAAATAAATTGCTAATTTATTACTTAGCATCTTTAACCCAAGTGTAAGGCAATTAATTACTAATAATTATCATGTTTACTTATATGTATATATTATCAGGTTCAATGTTCCTTCTAACCTTCTTCGGGAACATACAAGGACCTGACTCGGAACAGAGAGCTTACTAAAGCTATGTTCACTAATTGTGGTAAGTAGACAGGATACAGACGAAGGGTATACAAAACCCTTTATTTTTCTCTATATACAATAACTTCCGTACTTCGGAATACACTGACCCTCCACTCGGGGTCTAACGTAAAAAAGTATAAAAATAAAACTAAACTCTAATTTAACTTTAGAATAATACACGTGGAAGATTGGCCTTATAATAACAGGAAGCGTATGTAGCACAGAGACTGTGAACACTACAATACGTTTAATTTATCAAGAGGACTAAAACCTCTGGCCTGGAAGGCAAATAGCAACTGCGTAACTTCTAAGGTAAGCGGCCTGCTTCGAACTCACTGCTTCCTCTCTCCCTTGCTTGGCAAAAAGCCACAACTTAAGTACTTGGCGTTCGCCAGACAAACTTTGCATAAAAACCTTCACGCTTATAATTCTGGCCGGAAGTAGAAAATAAGAAGTGATAGTAAAGATTTAAAATAAAGTAAACGTTAGTAAAACTTAAGATCCTTACATACTTCCCGCCAGAGTTAATTAGTTTGAAACTGAGGTCTAAAACGACCTTGTTGAAAACTTTTAGCTCTAGAATCTAATGCGAGGCCAACCTTTTACAAACACAACTTTGCTAGAAACTAGAAAATTTAAAGAAAGAAATTTGTTACAATAGCAGCTCCCAGGATATACAACAATCTTTTTTTCATCTGTACTGCATCTAAACAGGAGCTTTATTCAATTCTGGTTCCTTCCAGAGATCTGGAAGGAACCAGAATTGAATAAAGCTAATAACTAGTTTTCCTTCCAGAGATCTGGAAGGAAAACTAGTTTAATGAAATGTTACAGAATGACATTGCAAATAACATATAGAATATACTTCTCTTAACATTCTTATTTCATTCATGACTATTTTAATTATCTCTCCCCGTGCTCTCTGACATGTGTTGTAAAAGAACACCAAACACGAATGTGTTTCTGTCTACGTGTGCCACACTTCCTCCTACAATCAAAACACTAACGTGTTAAAATTCAACATAACGAGACCTCTTAACACACCCTACTTTCAACTCTAAACCCTGAGGTACTATTCTAAAAGTGGCTAACTCTAAAGTGTAGCGTCAGAGAGCCTAACTACATCATTCAACCTTTACCACATATTCGCCATGATTTAATCTTTACAGTCACACGAATAACAAATTTTTAACATTACTTTCACTTTTACCATATCACGGTATTTCTTAACATTTAAAATAACAGTTCACATGTATATAAGAACATATCAACATGCTGTTAATTTTACACATTTGAAAACATACATTAGTAGTACATTGTTAACTTCTATTCTTTTCAAAGCAAGTGCCAATTCTTTCTACATTGAAATAATATTACATTTCAAAAAGTCTTTCAGACTAAAACTTCTTTCTTGCTAGAATGTTTTAAATAAAATTTATACAATAACTTTTTACAATATTTAAGTCTTTACACAACGCCATTATACATCAACTTTAGTTTTACGCACGAGTAATTTAAAAACATAATACGAAAATCGGTCACAACTCATTTCTCGCCCTTTTGGCGATAAAGGTAGACCTCGCATGAGGTAAAACTTCTTGAAATCTGCCACTTGCAGTAAGAATGAAAGATTAACTTAAGTTTGCAAAGTAACATAAAATTTTACTTATCTTTGTAATATTCGGAGATCCTTTTCGGGGCCCAGTCTTTAAAGGTACTGCAGATAGTAGCTTGGTTTATCCTCCTTCTTGTACGGGCTCGCCCTTCAGTGCTTTCCTCTGGAAGCTTCCTTTTTTCACCAGTACGGCCACCCTTGAATACTTTCCTTTTCTCCTCTGCTTGTGGTCTTTGCCGTTTGATGGCAGCTGGTCTTGGCGGAACCGGGAAACTTCTGTCGTGATCCTGCTTGGACCTCGTTGTTGGCCGTTCAAATTTTTCTTGTACTTTTTCCTCCGCCGCTGATGGCCCTTCCGCAGTTCGGCGACTTTTGCTGCGGAGAGTTCTGTCGGATGAGTAGATGTTCCGTTTTAAAGCCGGGTTATAGTTGCCGTCATTTCTCCTGGTCCTTCACATACGTCGTCCTTCTCCCTTCTTCATTCTGGGTGTGTTCGTGAACTCTGTTTTCTGGACGGTGGAACGGCTTCTTTTTCTTGTTACCTTCCATTTTTCCTCGGGGCAATTTTCTTTTCACTTGCTTCTGTCTCTCATTGGCTTGCCCTTGTACTTGTCGTTTTTTCACCTCTGGAACTTGTACCTGCGGTGTCTGCCGTGCCGGATCCTGCAAAAGATCTGAAAAGATTTGCATTTTATTACGATCGAAGTAGGGCTTGATTTGATCAATGTTTGCGGAACAGATTTCACCATTTCTGGCTTTTAACACTACAACAGCGTGAGTTATTTTTTCTATAACATATGGTCCTTCAAAGCGGGGAAAAAATTTGGCAGTTTTATCTTCTGGTGCTGAAGAAAGTGAATGCTTAATTTTTAAAACTTCATCCCCTACTTTATAAGTTACTCCCCGTCGTTTCAAATCATAATATAATTTCTGTTTTCTTTGTGCTACTTCCGTATTCTTTTTTGCTTCTTTTATTAGTTTTTCTATATCACCCATTTTAAATTCTGGGGCTCTTTGTTGCACATAAAATAGTTTATCTAACGGTGTTATAATCTTTCTGCCTAGAAATAACTCAGCAGGAGTTTTGCCCGTTGTATCATGTTTTGCGGTCCTAAGGGCGAAAGCAAATTCATTGACATAGTTATCCCAGCTTTTATGAAAATTTTTAACATAACTACGGATAATTTTCACTATATTTCTGTTGACCCGTTCCGCTATATTTGATTGCGGCCGATACGGGACCATTTTTAAATGACGTATGCCCAGTTTTTGGCACATGTCTTCAAATATATTACTTACAAATTGAGGACCATTATCCGATATAACTTTTAGGGGCGCCCCGTATTTTAAAATATATTTATTTAAAATAGAATCGGTAACCAATTTCGCGGAGGCTCGTTTTAAGGGAACAATTTCGGTCCATTTACTAAAATGATCAACCATAACAAGGAGATAGCGACTTTTATTTAACTCACTTTTTGGGAAAGGGCCCAATAAATCGATGCCAATTATTTCATTTGGAAATTCGGATTTAATACTATTTAGAAACCCGGCCGGGTGGAAATTAATATAATTAACGGCTTGACATGTTGGGCAGGACTGGACATACGCCCTTGTTAACTTTTGCAGTTCAGGAAAGTAGACTGCCTCGCGTACGCGTTAGATAGCTTTTCGAATACCAGCATGAGAAGCTAAAGGGCTGTCATGGAGCTCATGCAGGATATTTAATCTAAGACTAGTTGGGATAACAGGTCGAAATTCGTTGTTGGAATTCGTAGTTTTTGTGTAGAATAATAGACCATCTATTAGTTCGTAATGGGCCGCCCTATTTCTTATCGCCACAATATCTTGGTGGCTAAAATTTTCAGGATCCTTCAAATACTCATAAATACTTCCAAACTCAGGATCCTTACCCAGTTCTGTTATTACAGTTTCTCGGGAATTTATTGTACACGCTGTAAGCATTGCAACTTTTACAGTATTACCCTGTTCGTCTAATTTAATTCGTGATAGGGCATCTGCTACGATATTTTCCTTTCCGGGGGTATGCTTGATTACCAGATTATATTCTTGCAGCTTGAGTGCCCATCTTATTAACCTTGGCGATAAATTTTTCCCTGAGTACAATCTAGTTACCGCCGCATGATCAGAGTATACTGTTATCGGCGCCTTTCCAAAATAGACTCGGAACTTTTGCACTGCTAACAGAACTGCAAGTGCCTCTCTCTCGGTCGCGGAATAGTTTCTTTGTGTTTGATTTAAAGTTCGGCTAAAAAATGCCACGGGCTGCTGATTTTGCGAAAGTACCGCTCCTACCGCATAATCCGAAGTATCCGCTGAAATTTCTAAATTTTCATCCTTTTCAGGAAATTTTAACACAGGGGCTTGCGTTAATGCTTGTTTTAATTTTTCGAAAGCACTATTGGCTTCGGCCGTCCACGAGAATCTTGCCTTTTTCCTTTTTAATTTTAACAATGGCTCAGCGATAGCCGCAAAATCTTTTATAAAGGACCTATAATATGAACAAAGTCCTAGAAAAGAAGAGAGCTTCTTTGCCGTGTTTGGAGTCGGATACTTTTGTACAGCGATTATTTTCGATTCATCTGTCTCGATCCCTTTTTGCGATATTTTGTAACCTAAATATTTTAATTCAGGGGCTGCAAATTTGCACTTTTCGACATTAACTTTTAGACCGGCCTCATTTAATAAAGAAAACACCTGTCTTAAATCCTGTACATGTTGGTCTAGATTATCACTAGTAATAATGATATCGTCTAAATAGATAAATGTGGACTTTCCAAGAACAGGTCTTAACACAATGTCCATGCATCGCTGAAATGTTGCTGGGGCCCCTGAAAGGCCAAACGGCATACGCAAAAATGCATAAGTGCCAGACTTGGTTATAAAAGCAGTCTTAGGCACGTCCTCAGGCCTCACCCCTATTTGAAAATAACCAGTCGTTAAGTCTAAAGTCGTCATAAATTTGGTTGATTTTATGTTCCTTAAAATTTCTTCTATGATCGGCAACGGATATACCGGATATTTCGTTATGGAATTTAGTTTACGGTAATCAATAGCGAATCTCCACCTTTTTGGATGCTCCAAAGGATAATCATTATTTTTCTTACATAAAACCACCGGGCTAGCATAACTACTTGAGATGGGCGTTATGATCTTTTTACGTAGCATATCGGTAATATGCCATTCTATAATTTTTTCCTTATTCTTATCATACCGGTATGGTTTTTGACGAACTGGCAATGCATCTCCGGTGTCAATACTATGGTTAGTAACCTGAGTAAATCCTGGAATATCACTAAATAACGAAGCAAATTCACTTACCACTTGTCGGATTCTATCTTGCTCATCATTAGGCAGGTGGTCAAGATTTAACCTTGGCGGTTCAACCTTTTCTACACGCACTGGTTTCATTGTCAGCTTAAGGGACGCTTCATTAAAATCCAGTGTAGCTTGTGCGCCTGAAAGAAAGTCTATTCCTAAGATCAAATGTGCTTGCAGATTCTTTACTATAAAAAACATCACCTTTACTTGTTCATCCTTGATACGGATATACAAAGGTTATTTACCTACTCACTTACATTGTTCTCCTTGCGCCGCTAATACTGTCGTATTATCCGCATTATATATGCGGTATTTGCGAAAATACTTTCTTAAAAAGACTTCTGCCACACAGGAACACTGCGCGCCGGTATCCAGGAGTGCGGTGGCCGGGATATTATTCACCAAGACTTCAATCTTCGGAAGAGTCAAATTTTTCACCATTACTGTATTTAACTTGTAGGAAGAGGGGTTTTCGTGGCCTTCGGATTTCCGCACCCTCTCGTCAGCAGAAATCCGTTTTAGTTTAAATTATTTTTCCTTTCCGTGCTTTCCTTCTTTTTCCCCTGGCCTTGAGACTTTTTTCCTGGGTTGCTATTGAACTGTCGACGTTCGCCGGCTGTTTTTGAATGCTCGGGTTTCCTTGCCCACTGATTCGCTTTTTCTCCGTAGCCGTATGCTTGAGTTCGCTGTAGTCTTGGCGTACCAAATTGGTTTCGCTGTTGATATTGGCGTCTTCTTTCGACGTCCGCCGTTCTTCTACTTTCAAACTGGATTGCTAGCTCAAATAACTTTTCCAGTGTAGTCGGATTTCTTAATTCAATAAAGTCTTGCACTTGGGGCAGTAACCTCGGCAAAATCACTTGAATTATTTCAGGATCCGGACGGTTTCCATACAAGAGCTTGAAAACGTGAATTTTTCTTAAAATAAAGCTCGAGAGGTTTTCGATTCTTTGTTGATATATACTAAAAAGTTCCGTTTCTAATTTTGCACGATCCCTTACAACAGGGAAGGCTTTTAGTAGGGCAGTCTTGAAATTTTCGTAAGTATAGGTGGGACTTCCTGCTTGACCCAAGAGACTTCTGCCGATACATTTGAACCAGTTAAGCGCTTGGCCCCTCAAAGCGCTGGTAGCTAAGGTAAATTTTTGAAACTCGTGCACGGGGTAGAGCATGAAGTGGTCATCCAATTTTTCCAAAAAACTGGTTACCGGTGAGTTTCCATTAAACGTTGCTTCTGGTTTCATCGAAGCGCGCATGGTCTGGACGATGTAACCGAATCCTTCCAGGGCGGCAGCTGGCATTTCTGGATTCTGAGCCGTTTCTGCAGGCAGCACAGGTTCTTCTTGAAACTCGGCCATGGTTATTCTTCTTCGTTGGGCGCCACTATCAGGTTCAATGTTCCTTCTAACCTTCTTCGGGAACATACAAGTACCTGACTCGGAACAGAGAGCTTACTAAAGCTATGTTCACTAATTGTGGTAAGTAGACAGGATACAGACGAAGGGTATACAAAACCCTTTATTTTTTTCTATATACAATAACTTCCGTACTTCGGAATACACTGACCCTCCACTCGGGGTCTAACGTAAAAAAGTATAAAAATAAAACTAAACTCTAATTTAACTTTAGAATAATACACGTGGAAGATTGGCCTTATAATAACAGGAAGCGTATGTAGCACAGAGACTGTGAACACTACAATACGTTTAATTTATCAAGAGGACTAAAACCTCTGGCCTGGAAGGCAAATAGCAACTGCGTAACTTCTAAGGTAAGCGGCCTGCTTCGAACTCACTGCTTCCTCTCTCCCTTGCTTGGCAAAAAGCCACAACTTAAGTACTTGGCGTTCGCCAGACAAACTTTGCATAAAAACCTTCACGCTTATAATTCTGGCCGGAAGTAGAAAATAAGAAGTGATAGTAAAGATTTAAAATAAAATAAACGTTAGTAAAACTTAAGATCCTTGCAATATATGTCATAATTTAATGCGTAGAAAAAAACATTGGAACTTTTAACAGCTTTCGATAGTGGCTAAGGGTGAAGGCTCGATGATGCAGTAAACACAACTGAATTGAAGAATCACCATCTTTATTTTTAGGCACATTAAAAATTATTTCTTTGGCAGACAAATTGCTTTTCGATCATAATTGAATACAAATAATTTTAATATACACAGATGAAAAGGGATACAATGTCATTTTAAGCAAGTGGCCATAGCAGCTTGCGTATGTTAGCAGTGGCAAAAGTTAGGAGAAGGGAATGATGTAGTTACTTATAAGTGGTATTTATTCCTAGTAGGTGTAGAAAGTACTCTAAGCTGTGATCGGTTAATTTTAGGTTATTATGTAACATGGAAAGATCTCGAATTTTGGAGAACAGATGAATTCAGGGGAGGAACATAAAATCTAGAATAGTTTATTTTGAAGTCACCAGTCATTTCTTAACACAGCCATCATGTTTTATTACATATCCCCCCTTCCAGTGAAAGGTTAGAAGAGCCTTTAAGGAGAAAAAGCATTAGTTTATTAAGTGAAGCAAGAGAAAGTTTATGATACGAGGAAAGAATGAGGAAGCATCAAGGACATATCCTGCAGGTTTTTCTATGCCTCGTCATTGTTTATGACCTTTCTCATATACAGATTAGGATTTATTTAAACATATAATTTGTAACTATTACAATAGCAATGTAATTTTTAAAATCCTCAATTTCTTAGAATGTCCAATATAAATTTTTATAAAGTCTCTTCATAAAAATAGTTCCACAAGGTAAATACTCAAATTTTTTCACCAGTTTAAATGTTCGAATGTTTTTCAAACTTTCTTGATGAAAATATTTCTATTGTAATGAAGATTGAGCTGACAGCTTTCATGTAGAAATATAATACTCAATTTATGATTTATTGAATAAATTCTTTTTTGGCATTGTACAATTATCAAAGTTTTTGTTTCAAAAATCTTTCATGTTAATTAATAATAATACAACATTATACAAAATTAAGACTGAAAATTTAAGACAAATAACTTGTCAAGTTAAAGGCTTTTAAAAAGAAAGAAAAAAAGATTTTTTTTTTTTTTTTTTAAATTAATGTGTATGTGTGTGGTAGCACTTCTGTGCTAAACTATGGTCGGTCAGAGGATCGTGACTGGTAAAGAAAATAGAAATAACCTGAGTCAGTTTCATGCCCATATCTGAATCTGCTAACAAATAAAACAATAAAATTGTAGGGGGTGTTAGGAGTGTTCCTAGGGGGACAGTAGGCATATGCTTTCACCTCTTGTATCCTTCCTAAAGCGAGGATGCAAGGAGTAATATACATAGTGTAAAACTAGAAAAAAGAATAAAAATATATTGTCTTTGAATGAAAATCTAGTATTAAATCCAGATTGGAGTTTTTCCTCTCCTCATCTCACCATAAGACAGGTATGGGGTAAGATGGCCTCACCATAAAACGGCTATAGGGTTTGGGGCATGGTACGGCTATGGGGGGCATATACAACAAATTTTGAACGGAAAAACTCTTTTAAGAAGGAAACACAGGAAAGGAAAGAAGCCAGACTGAGGTCAAAATCAGGAAAAATAAATTGTCATAATTAGGTTTTGAAGTCTTGATCAGGTTTTAAAATGTCATAATTGAGAAAAAATATTTTTAATGCAGAATTTGGAAAACTAAATTAATTTTGCATAGAAACAGGGATTCTACTATTTATAACAGTTAATTTAAATTCGCTAGTTGGATTAAAAGGTTTGAGTCTGGTTGAATAAACAATTTCTGATTTCTTTGTAGTTAGAGGATTAGGTTTATCTATTTCGAAAGTGACTTCAGTATATTGTTTTAAAATTTTGTAAGGACTTGAAAAAAGAGGAGAAATTTTATGGGTATTATGATTTTGAAATTCTTCATACATTACTAGATCACCTATTTTAAAAAGGTCACTTAAAATTCCACTAACTTAACGGAATTACTTCATATCTTTATTTGCACTATTTGAATTAAAACTCAGCTACAATTTTGACCATAACTAAAATTGTCAGTTTGACATCATCATTATTGAGTAAAAGATTAAACACTTTTGCATTTATTAGTTATTGTTAATTGAACAGGGGTTGGTTTGTTCCCCTTGAAAAGTCAACCAATTTCCTATCAATGACAATAATTACTTGGTTTATTAATTTTCATATTAAAAGTTTGAATTTCTATTTTTCATGATTTAAATTCAAGTTCCTTTAAAAATATTTTCGGAATTAAATCTTCATACATCTGGGTTTCTTCATGTAGATACGTTCTCCTAAATTTATATTAGGAGATAATATAATCAATATTTCTTTAGTAAATAAATTATATATATATATATATATATATATATATATAAACTGATTTATTTGGAAAGTAATCCTTATTTGTTCCTATATTTTTAAAATTTCTATTGTAAAGCATACAAAATGGAACAAAGAATTTATTTTGGAAATGGTAACAGATCATTCTCAAAATAGTTAATCTGTGCAGATTTATTGTATGATCATAAATAACTTGTATGATTTATTTTATAGTAATTCTTATTATAGTGATGGAAAGGTAAATCTGAGCTATCATTGAACAAGTGGTATGTGAATATTTTATTCTGATTCATGTTAAATTGCAACTCAAATTCTGTATGCTTTTTCAGTAACTCCACCTTCAGAAAGAGTTCATTTTATCTTGGGAGAAGAAGAAGATGGTAGCCATGAACCTCATCCCTTGTTCAGTGAGATGGAAGAACTTTTCCATGAGGGTAAAGAAACAGAATGGAGAGAAACTGCTCGGTATGAAGCTTATGTTTAAAATGAGTATTGTTTAAGGCTATTTGTCAGTGCATAAAAGTTTGTACTTCTGAAGAGATACCATTCCGAATCTCTCTAATAATAATCTCTTTGACATATCTTATTAGTACCTGCTTTTCTCCATATCATATAGTTTCTCAAACAATTGAGCAACCAATATTTAGACTTACCTGTAAAATGTTTTACCTTTATTATACTTCGTTGCATGTCATATGCTTGTAAGACCAGTTAAGCCAGCCTCACCAATGGCGGGAGGGATACTTCATCATTAGCCAGCTCATATGGAGATCATCTTAAGCTTATAAAATACTAAATGTTGGTATTAGGAAGAATCCTTGTTAAAGTGCAATAGATGTTCTGCTCTCTTAATAGCTGTGGGTATTGGTCTTATGTAGCAGTCATAACTCTAACTATCAGGTTTTAATGAAAGTTTCCTGTAACCGCAAATATTGTCTGTGCAAACAGTTTACGTTGGCGTGTTTAATCATATTTTGTCAAATGATTTTTGGCATTTGAAAGAAAGAGACTTCCTTTAAAACACTGTGTTATGAAATTTGTAAAAAATATTGCTATCATTAAAGATATGTTATGAAATTTGTAAAAAATATTGCTATTACACAAGGTGTCTAAAATGGAACTATCACACTATCAGATTATAATCATCAGTTATTTCCATTTCTGTTGCAAAAAGCCAGCTACAGAATGTCACCAAATCATCTGTACAGCTTTAGGTACTGTAACGTTTTTGAAGTAGTATTTAAAGAAATAACACATGAGCTTCTGAGATAAATTTTATTCTTAGTTCACACTCCAGCTTACTATTACAATTTCTCTAAAAAACTTTTCACACACGTACAAAATGGTAAACTTTCAAAATAATATTTTAAAAACATTTTCTGATGTTGTTCAGTAATGGTTACACGATATAAATATGGCGTTGCCACTCCAATATCAAAGACAGTAAATATATACATTTATTGAATAAGAAAATATTACAACCTCTCCCCCCTCCAGATAAACTTTAATTGATAATTTTATAAATTAAAGTTTACAATTGTTTTCTTTCAAAACAATACAATATTATATACATAATTGAAATAAAACATATAACATAAATTCAGAAAGAGAGGAAAGAACAAAATAATTTTCTATCTAAAGAGAAACAAATAACTTCTTTAACCAAGCCAGGGAGTGCGACTTACTATGTCTACATTTTTATGGTTTTTACCACTTCAGTAAACGACATGTAATTACAGAGTTGTAATACCAGTGCCCATCTCATTAAGTTGTGGATTTAGACTCACATTATTTTTTAGCCAAATTAAGGGATTATGATGGATCATGATGAAGAATTTAGTATGCCTGTCTAACATTGCAATTTCTTTACAGCAAATATTATGATAGCACATTCCTTTTCTGTGGTAGAGTACCTTTTTTCAGTTTCTGTAAACTTCTTACTGAGGTATAGTACTGGATGTTCATTGTATTAATCATCTTTCTGATCTAAAATAACACCCATACCAGAATTTCTAAAATAACACCCATACCAGAATTTGAAGCATCAGTTTGCAAAATAAACTCCATATTGAAATCAGGTACATGTAACATAGGCTTTTCCAACAGTTTTTCCTCTAGCTCTTCAAATGCTTTTGTGCATTCTTCTGTTCAATTTATTTTCTCTTTCTTTAAATTTCCTTTCAAAGTTTTGGTTAAAGGCACTGCTATAGATGAGAACATGGGAATATAATGATTATAATATCCCACTAATCTTCAGAATTCTCTGACTTGACTTTTTGTAGATGGCACAAGAAAATCAAGAATAACTTTTACTTCATTTGGCTTTCTTATACCACAACCTACAATATGTCCTAGATCCTTTACTCTAACTTGAGCAAATTTACATTTTATGGGTTTAATGGTTAAAGCAGCGTCCTTAATTTTTGTCAAAATTGTATTCAGATGACTTAGACGTTCTTTCCATGTCTTTGAAAAAATTGCCACATCATCTAAATATAGAACAGCAAAGTGTTCACAACTGTGAAGAATTCTGTGTAATCATTTTGCTAAATGAAAATTGTGTATTTTTAAGTCCGAAAGGCATTAGGTGTTAGCAGTGTTTGCCAGTATCCTTTTGTTAAATCCAAAAGAGTTATATATTTTACTGCTGCTACAGTTTCCACTCATAGTTTGATATTAGGTAAGAGGAAGCATTTTGTTTTAGTCAACGTTTTCAATTTTCTCTTTAAATGGTACAAGGTCTAGGATCTTCTCTCAGAGTCAGTTGATGAGAAGTTCTCCTGCATATCATTGTTTCAGATTCATCTTCTGTATTCATTAAGTTGACCAATTCTGCTTGCTTATGATAAGGTTTTAAACATGTTAAAATGGTAGACTTGATTATGATCTTTTTTTCTTTAAAACTCGCAACATAATTATTGTCGGATAATTTCTTCTCAATCTTCCCAGAACTTTTTTAAACTCACATAATTAGCTGTACCTGTCAGATAAATTCTCAATCTTCCCAGGACCTTTCCATTCAACTGCTAGTCTATTTGTTTTACTCTTTGATACAGCTAATACTAAATCTCCTTCAGAAAATTATCTTTTAATAGCTTTACGATTGTACCACGCTTTTCTTTTGGTTCGCATATACTGCATTTTATCTTTATTTTATCCCTTTGCATCTTTCTAACCGATTTATGAATTGAAAAACAACATTATTTCTTTTGTCTTCAGGATTCATCCAGTGTTCATATATAATAATGTTACAGGTGTTCTAAGATTTCGGCCATATACTAATTCTGCAGGTGTAAATCTGGTACTCCCTGCGTTATTGTTTTTAAAGCAAATAGAGCTGTGGGAACTTGCTCCTCCCACTCAGGGGCTGCTTCAATACATAACACTTTTAAAACTTGTTTGATTGTTTGTTTAAATGCTTCAACAGGGTTGCCTTGCAAATGGCATACTGAGTTTCTAGTTACTTTTATTCCAAATTTTTCTACAAATTCAACGGCTAGATTACTCATGGAGGAAGTACCTTGATTAGTTTGTATTTCTTTCAGGAAACCCATTCTACTAAATATTTGTAAAATGGCTTCAATTACTGACATTGTGCCAATATTAGGAACAGGTACAGCATCCGGATATTTTGAAGCTAAACAAATAGCTGTAATTAAATATCTATTGCCATTTGGTGTTATTGGTAAAGAGCCGCATGCGTCGAAGTTAATTTTTTAAAATACTTTTGCAATAATTGGTGCTAAAGTCAAAGGTGCTTTGGCTTTATCATTAAATTTTCCCACTCTTTGACATGGATCGCAAGTTTTAAATACTCCTCTATTTCTTCATAGAAATTAGGCCAGTAAAAGAATCTTATTAATCTGTCTTTAGTTTTGATGATGGCTATATGTCCAGATGTGCTATCATGACATAATGATTTAATTTGATCCCTATATTTTTCAGGAATAATAATTAATTCCCTTTCATTTCCGTATCTATCTATTTTCCTTTTCACCAACAACCAGTTTCCTTTTACTTTGAAATCATTTGTCTTGCTGAAATTTTCATTTTTAGTTTCGCTAAGCAATGAGGCTAGATCTCTGCTTTGATGTTGAGATTCAATTAATTCCTTAGAATTAACTTTAATTACTTTCTTAATTTCCATGACTTTCTCATCAGCTTGCAATAAAATATCTTTGTCACTTTCAATAAATGTCAGTTGTTCTAGTTTCTCCATTTCGGTGTCTTTACTTCGGTCTTCTTACGAGATCGTTTTACTTGAGATCGTGTCAAAACCATATTTATCTTTTCTAAATTTAAGAATGGTATTATCAATATTTCAAAAATTTTTTCACAAAAATTTTTTAATGAGGTGTAAATGATCCTTTGTTAGTTCTCTCAATTTGATTGGCAGAAAATTTCGGTTTTATTGTTTTTATCTTCGAACAACTGAGTAGTTTTGTTACCTAATACGTATCTGCCAGGATCATTTGTAACAGCAGCTGTGTTTGACTTTATATGACCAAATTCACAATTAATGTCAACTTCTGCTAACAGTAGGCACACTAAATGGTCATTTAAAACATATTGTACCTAGACATGCTCTCCAGTCATTTTTGCATTATCTATGTGTTTTCAAGAAATAACATCAACTATGGCTCCAGTGTCTCGAAGAATAGGCATTTCATACCCATTAACTAAACCATTAATTGTATATGTCTCTTATAAATCATCATTTGAAGATGCGCAATTTACTTTTTCATTTGATTTCAAGCGAGGACATTGAGGCTTAAATTGTTCGTATGACCCGCACTTGAAACAACATGGTCAATATCTTTTGTCAAATAAATTTTCTTGGTTCTTATTTTGGAACTTATTTCTTTATTAAACATCTACTCTTTGTCGGTGATATTTCTGGTATTTCAAATCATCCAACTAATCAGAATGCTTAAAATGAGGCAGATGCACTGACACTGTTATGGTAGAATGAGGCATTGTTTTTTTCACAAAAATTTTTTAATCAGGTGTAAATGATCCTTTGTTAGTTCTCTCAATTTGATTGGCAGAAAATTTTGGTTTTATTGTTTTTCTCAGATCTTCAAAATCTTCAATTTCCTTAACCATTTCCACTAGGTGAAATTATGGTTTGATCAACTAGTCTGAGATCTTTTAGCTGTTCAAAAGTTTTAATGTTCAATCCATTAAGCCATCCTTCTAAATGATTCTTTAATTCATGGTGAAAATCATGCCAAATACTTTCAGATGTTTGGTGTTTATTAAATATTTGTCGAAATTTTTCCGCACTCAATTTAAATTGTTGTAACAGTAAAGGTTTTTACATATTCATATTTTTTCATGTCCTCTTCTGGTTCTCTAGCAATAAGCTGAAAAATATCGGGAGGCAGCAATGAAATAAGTTGAGTCACTTGGTTTTCAACAGGTATATGAATAATTTTAGCTTGGCACTCAAATAACACCAGAAATAAACATATTTCATCATCTTTAGGATTAAAACATGGTATAACATCGTGAATTCTGATTTTCAAAGGTTGCTCAGGTAATTGTGTAGTTTCTACCAGCTGTGTTCTGAGTCATTGCTTCCAATTGAAGTTTCTGCAGCTCAAAGATTCTTAATTGGCTCTCTTTATTCTCGCTCTTTTATTTCTTCTCTCTTTTCTTGCTCTTCTCTTTCACATCCTCTTCCTCCTTTCCCCCCTCATTCTTCTCTAATTGCAGCCAGTAATTCTCAAGAGAATTCCTCATCATGACCAAGACTTTCAGTTATCAATTTATGTAACTGAGCAATCTTAAATTCAGGTCTCGCAAATAAACCTAACTCTTCTGCCAGTACTCTTAAATCCTGTTTTCTACTCTTAGCTAAGAATGGCATATTGAACTAATTATCTTTAACAGGCTTTCTTTTTAAAATTGAATCTTAAAAATCATACTTGTATTAAAAATATATATAAATTTTGGCGAGACTTACTTGTCAAATGCGAAATTCACTCAAACCAGTTAGAGAAAATTATTTAAACAACTTTGTCAATTCAGCTACAAAATAAAATACTATGTTGGGTTGATGTTTTAACTCGTTATTCACAAGCCTCATTGGCAATAAGTATAAAAACACCTTTTCCAGTTTGATAATACAATGGAATACCTACATTAGTTTGACGAATTCTACTATCTTTTGGGTCAGTCCATAAATTCGTGTGCATTTTTTGGTAAATTTTTAAATAATATAAAAAACACAATTTAACATTTTAATCAATTATGTATTTTCCTCCATTATCTGCAATGTCTTGCCATCTTACAGGCAGCTTTTTTATGCCATTGCTGTAGAAAGACTCTGGTTTTGATACAAAAAAAAACTTGAAAGTTCATTGTGTACATCCTGTTTTGAATTTAATTTTTTTCCCAGTAAAAAATTTTGTAAGGCACAAAATAAGTGAAAATCACTTGGGGCAATATCTGGGGAGTAAGCAGGATGTGGCAAAAGCTCCCAATTAAATTTCACTAATTTTTTGCAGCGTTGTTCGAGTCGTATGCAGTATAGCGTTATTTTGATGAAAGAACACTTTCTTCATGTTCACCAATCGTGGGCATTTTATTATCCGAGTTAATCATTTGATTTGGTTCTTACAGTTAAAAACGTCCTGAACAGGGTTCATCATCAATGCTGCTTTTTCCAACTTTAAATTTTTTAAACCATTTCTGGGTAATTTTTACTTTAATAGTGTGTTTCACCATGTACACTATTAATTTTTATCACTGCAAACCTGGCAGATTCACTAGATGAAAATAAAAAATGTAGCACAGCACGTTTGTCCTGATTATCTATATTCATCTTCTATGGGTACTAAAATGTGTTCGATATTTACGAAAGTTGGTGATGAACTGAATAGTGTGTTAGTCAAATGATGACAAGTTTCAGCAGGTTCAAAATTGTATTGTTTTAGTAAATGCATCATAGTGAATTCCACGCACACTCCTAATGCGCACGAACTTGTGGACTGAACTGATATCTCCACGCCTAACAATTTTTGCCAGTTTGGCAGTACAATAAAATCACACTACGTCAGTTTGATGTTACTACTTATTTACTCTGCACGTGATTAGCGACGTATTAAAAAACACAATTAGCAAGAATTTTTTTTTAAAATGTACAGTCAAAAGTCTTTAATCCAGACACGTCAGGACTTCGGCGATTCCGGATTATAGATCATCAGTTTAAATCTGGTAAGATAGCATGCAGAAATTATACAATTAAAAATATGAAATTGTAATTTATGAAATAAAGAGCAGTTGTGATCTAACAAGTATCAAAATTTACAAAAAAAAAAAAAAAAAAAAAAAAAAAAAAAAACTTTATTTTTTTTGTTTACTTTATTAAACATTTCTTTCAACACGCCCATACGTAAAGCATACATTACGCATAGTCAAAATTAAAAATTGCAACCACAAAACTATTTTATGCATATTCGTGATATTTATAATGACGAGGAAATTTATTTAAATCATATCGTAGTACATTGAGATGAAACACTACATTTAGTAAGGAATTATAAGCCGAATAAAATAAAAACCTCTGAAGATGAGGATAGTGCTGACAGATCAACCCCGCAGAGCAATGTGAAATTGATAAACAGATTTCGGAATAGTTAAAGAAACAAATTACATTTCTGTCACTTTCTTCATGCCTTTATCCATTTTTTGCAGCAGTTCCACTTTTGGGTTAATGGACATCGAAACATGCTTTCCCTTTGTAGATCCTTTGGCAGCTCCAGAATCGGAAATTCTATTTGGCATAATGGAAAGTTCAAGCTTACTTTTATAAAATTGCTCTAATAGTCTGCAAAAAATAATAAGCCGGATCCAACTCAAAGATTAAGGAACAACGCAATCTGCAACATTAACTGAAATAGATAATTAGATAATTTTAGCATAGCTTATACCGTTCATTATACATTAAACGCGCATGCGTATAGGTATTACGTGCATGCGTTAATGCATGCGCAGAAAGTTTTGTAGCTTTGAGGTCCAGATTATAGATCATTCTGGATTATGAACATCGGGATTAAAGACTTTTAACTGTATAAATACTGCGATGGATTGCACATATCAGTTATCAACATAAAAAATTCATCTAGTTTATCAGCAAAAAAGTTTATACAAATAACAATAAATAATAATTTTTAAATACTTCTTTACCATAAATATCAATTATAATTTGTGCCTAATATTTTAAGTATCAGTTATTTTAAACAAAAGCTTACACCATTCAAATATAATTCTGAAATGAAATACTAAAATTCAATAAACACTTTTTTATGAAAACCAAAAGTTAATCTTATCTTTGGAGATCACCAATATCCTATTCTGACAATTCTTTGCTCAGACACTAGTTACAGAAAGAGAGAAGACCTTTGAATGATCAACTTTAAAACAGCTGACTTCTGACATCCATTTCTCCTTGAAGTAAACAAACTCAGCAATTGGTACTCTGATTCAGTAGGAAACGAGTTAGGATTTAATTCATTAATGAAAGTGAACTTGTTATCATCAGCAACTTTCTGGGATTAGGAGACCAGCACCATCAAAATTAATAATTGCACTCCTAATTTCGAGTATCTTGGTGGAACCTGCAATTTTATGTAAGACTGTAATGTTTTTGAAGCAATATTTAACCCCTTTGCGCCGACTGCCACGTCTACGTGCCAGCAACGAACACACTCACCTCCCGGCCGACACGCAGGCGTGCCAGAGCAATTTCCCGTTTGTGCCAGTGTCCTAGAACGTTTTAGAAACTATAATTTCTGCCACAAGATGGCACTGTATGTCCATATGGTTTCAGATACATGTACTACATTAGACCTTCTACTCGAAATGAGAGAAGCATGACTCACATACACGTGTTTTTGAATATATAAACAAATGGGGAACTAAATGTTTCCGAACGGCGTGATTTATGACGTCTCTTTAACTCGCACTTTATTCGCACGTGGTAGTTGTTTATTATAAGTAGAAGTTTTATATGCGCTAAAGCGTTGAGTATTTCGGTTTGCAGTTCAGTTTTTAGAAAATAATTAGATCTTGTTAGATGTGAATTTTTTCTGATTTTACCTTTGCAATGTCGAAGCGTCGAAAATGTTTAACAGAGCATGAAATAGCAGAAATGATGCAAAATATTTCAGATATTGATTCTGAAATTCTGATATTCTGATATTGATTCTGAAAGATTAACTGAAAGACGTTTTCCAAAACTTTGTTCAGAAGAGACTGAAAAGAAAATGAGACGACGATGCTTCGTTTGTTCACATTCCCGGAAAAATCCTCCAAAATGGCAAATGAGTTATTACGAGTGCAAGGAATGTAACATAGGACTGTGTGTAGATCCCTGTTTTCAAATTTTTCATACGAAAAGAGAATTTTAAGTAATATATTTAGTTTTCAGATGTATAATGTTAAAAGCCATAAAATGGTGAGTAATTAAAATAAAATGTGTAAAATATGCATTTAAACAAGAAATAAGATAATTAAAGTATATATATAAAAATATCTATAAAGCATAAGCCGTTTAAATACTCTATAGAGCATTATTAAACAATGTGTTGATACTTCGGAAATTTTATGGATTTAGGTTTAGTAGCAAAAAAGCCCCCGGCCCTGGAGAGATGCTCGCGTAAGACACTGCCGGCCTCTGCGATAAGCGTGCGTTTTCGCTACCCGGCTCGAAGGGGTTAAAGAAATAAAAGATGAGCTTCATAATAAAACATAAATTTTATTCTCAGTTCATGGCAATAGATAATTTAAAATACAATTCTATCTGTTATAGCATCATGCTCCAGCTTATTATTACAATTTCTTTTTCTAAATACTTTTCATACATCTAAAAAACTGTAAACTTTCAGAATAATATTTTTAAAACATTTTCTGACGTTGCTCAGCAACAGTTACACAATACATATCCCGTTTTACCTTAGATATCATAAGAATTATGATGGAAAATGAGTATACAATCAATTATCCAATGAAAGACATCTCGTCACAACACAAACAGTTTAATATTACGATTCTATTTGCAAGTCTAATTAAGTGTTAGTTTTAGCTTTGACACCTCAAAGCAATACTCAGAACATAAATGGCATAAAATAATACTCATCAGTTTTTAAATACTCGTGAAAAACATCTCAAAAAATTCATTTTTCTCATTACTTAAAATGAAAAGTAAAACTATAGAACAAACTCAAAAGCGTAGATGTAAAAACTCAACTGTTGCCAATCGCGATTTACTAAATTACATCAAAATAAAGATAATAATCAGGTAGAGGTTCAACTTCGCAATACAAATATAGCATTACCACTCCAGTCTCAAGTACAATAACTAGATATATATTTGTTAAATAAGAAAATATTACAGTACTAATGCTGTATCACATGACCCTGTAAAGGTTTGGTACCAAAAGTTCAAAAGGAAGGACTATAACATTCAAGAAGCAGAGTTGAAAAGTGGGTTTACATCAACAACACAGGACGCCTATTCTATGATCACTGGATCTGTCTACAACTTGAGCGAACGATATTGACTAAAAAAAAACGGTATGGACAACCCATCACAACTTATCGGAGAAAGCCATTCTGTGGTCCTCAGTTGGTGGGTCCATTTGATTTTACTGAAAGGGGACAAGGCTTCAAGGAGCTTTAGACCAATCGCAGTACAGACGAGTGACGAAATTTATAGCACGCGCTGGCTGAAGTTCTAGAAATATTCTCCCATTATTTCACTAACTCACACGCTGCATTTGTAGTTTGAAAAAAATGGCACAAAACAGTATTATGACCAACACGCAGCAGAATATGCTGCTATGTTATCCGTTTTTTAAGGGGAAAGTTAACGCAGGAATTTAGGACTAAGAAATATAGAGTGATATGGGATACCATGAAAGCAACGGTAAATAGATAAGAGTAAATGAATTAAGCTTACTTCAAATCTTTTTAGAAATAAACAATTTTATTCATTTAAATTTATAATATGATTAACTTGCACTACAATCTAATTGCAAACTAAGGTTTTTTTTTTTTTTTTTTTTTTTTTTAATGCTTACATTTATCTGTTTTCACGCATTTTATTTTACAGTTAATATTAGAAAAATATTTCTTTAAGTAAGAAATTAGAAAGAAAATATTTCTTCTTTTTTTTTTTTTTTTTCCTTTTTCCATGAAAATTATTTCTTTCAGGAAAAGTTCATTCGCTATTGCAGTACGGCCGATTGCTGCTGCATTCAGCTATCACACACGCATCAAAATATTTTATTTTAAATAATTTATTTTATAATTAACATGAAAGAAAATATTTTTTCAATATAAAATATATACCAAAATTATACTAATCTATCCTGTATGTGTGATTAATTCGTATTGTAATTTTTGTCACACAATTACTAATACTTTTTTTTAATATTACATTGCTGTTGTTTTAATTTCTTATATGTATATATAAACTGCTTATTTAAAATATTCTTCCTCCTCAAAAGATTTTATTCTGTGAAAATAATTAAAAGATAGTAATATTATTTTCACAATGCAAGTACCAAAATAAAAATAATCAATGTACGACGTATATAGGAAATTGAGGAACAGGGTTTAAGATGAATCATTCTTTGACAAAACGTTTCTTTGACTTTTCGCGATAATTTAAACCCGGAATTTCGTGCTTTTTTTTTTTCCTCAAAATAATTAATCCATTAATTAAATTAGCGCGAAAAAATATTTTCTTTACCTTTACACAAAGCGATATTCGCTTTAATAATATTGTAACTAAATGCACTTAGATAATTTCATATAAGAAAATCTTTTATATTAATTCAGATTATTTTATAAATTTATCAGTGTTTTTTAAATATACTGAAGGTGATTTTTTTCCAGATTCGCACTGTTTCTTTAAATATTTTTCTGCAGTTGAAGTCCTTGTCAAACCAGCGTTTCGACACATTAAATAGAAAACTAATAATAATCAATATCTCTTTTACAATATATAAATGAGAACTCTGCTATGAACAGTATCTTTTTTTTTTTAAGTTTGCAAAGAAACAATGATTTTTTAATACTAATGGATTACAAAAGTATTATTCCATGAACAAAAAATAGAAAAAAAAAAAAAAAAAAAAAATTTCGTCTCTAGCACGCGAAACTATGTATTGGAAATTCTAAAGGTATGCCTCAGTCTTATAGCATTGTTACTTTATAGCATAATACAATATAATTATTGTATTATGCTATAAGCCAACCAGTGGCTGAGTGGTAGAGTCGCTGAACGTAGGTAGTTTGGTCCGAGGTTCGAATTCCACGAACGAGCGTTTTCGTGGCTTTACCCATATGTAATGTGTATACAAGCCAGTTTCCCTCAGAAGGTCCCCCCTTAGAAAGCAATTTTAAAGCGTAATAAAATTACACACACACACACACAAAAAAAAAAAAAAAATTGAAAGCTTTCAGATTTTATATTACTCCCAAAATTCCTTTTTTTTTTTTTTTTTTAAAATTTTTTGCGTGTTACCTTTATTTATTAAATATCATGTTCTTCGCATTTAAACCATAAAATTCAATTCAACAGCAAAATCATATAATTTAAAAAGAGCATATCTTTAGAATTTCTGATACATACGAGGGCTATCCAGAAAGTAGATTACGTTTTGGAATAAAAAAATAAACAAAGTATAGGAAACAAATTTTATTATATACAGATGAAAGCCACACTCAAATACTACTTTTCTACATAGTCACCATACAAATTAAGGCATTTATCGTAGCGATGTACGAGCTTGGAAATTCCTTCGTCGAAAAATTCGGCCGCCTGCGCCTTCAACCACTTCGTTACCTCTTCTTGCCTTCCATCTTGCACAAAACTTGTGGTAACCAAGCTTTTCGCTGATGATTTCGTGCAACAAACTTCGCGAAATTTGTGGAAAACTCAAAGAAAGTTCCGTTATTGTGAAATTTCGATTTTCACGGACTTTAGCATCGACTTTTTCGAGAAGTTCGGCGGTCACTATGCTGGGTCTCCCACTTCGATCTTCGTCGTGAACATTGGTTCGGCCATTTTGAAATCTTATGACCCACTGACGCACTCCACCTTCAGTGATAATGTTGTCCCCATACACTTCACGAAGCTGCCGATAGATTTCTATCGGTTTACAGTTTTTTGCAGTCAGAAACCTTATTACTGAGCGCACCTCGCGGGATTTTCAATTAACGCAGACATTTCAAACCGTCACAGTATCTGAACGGAGCACAGCACGAACCTCTCACTAGCACGGCTAGATGCAGACTGAGCTGCGCAACGCTCTGACCCCAAGATGGCCGCGCTAGCCCCGCCCCTAGCGGACACAGACGGAAACGTAATCTACTTCCTGGATGGCCCTCGTAGTTTCGCACACTAGAGATGAAAATGTTTTTTTCCTCTTTTTCTTTCCATACAATGTTGCCATTGCTCGCTTTGAAATCATTCAGTTTCTTAATCAAACACTCATAAATGCTTTACAAAATATGAAATAGATAATAAAACAAATTCCCAGTTCCAAATTTTGGCCTCCAAGATGCCTATATTAGAATGGAGGATTACATTATTCAAAATTTCATGTCTCTAGGTACCGTTGTTTTATCACAGTGCGAGAAACATTCATACATTTATGCAGATTTCTCATTATTTAATTTCTTTAAATATAATACAGTGCGATGATATTTAGTGGCAACGATTTGAAAAGTGAAATGCTACAAAATGGCAAAACGAAGTTAATAGCCCTTCTGAGCTAAAACTTATTTTTAAAAGTATCACACTAGTAGTAGTACTGCTACTGAAAAAATATTATAAAGCTATTTTATAGTTTTATAATTGTGCTTTAAATTTTTATTTTACAGTAGTGTGAATTCCGCGTAATAATGAACGACATTCCTTTTTGTGTACAGTATTGTTCGTAAGGTATTCAACTGTTAGATTTTAAAATAAATGTAATTCTTGCTGTACATAAATCGAGTAGAAGCTTATCGGATGTATATATGTGCTTAATAAACTTATTATCTTCTACATTTTTAAAGCATATAATTAAAATTTATATCTATAATTTCAGGAATAGTATAAATAACCTTTCTTTCAGTAGAAACTGCGTTCTTGTTTCCTGAATGTGGCTCCAAATACTCTATCAGTTCATCGCAAATTAAAATAACTATAAATTTTGGCAATCTGAAATACGCAATGAAAACATCTTCTGGTAGAGCAAAAGCATCAACATATTTTCTATAAATTCGCCACCGATTCAGAGATCTACGACCGTATTCTTCGTTTAAATATGAAAAAAATCAGCGGCAAAAACATATACAA
Organism: Stegodyphus dumicola; assembly: GCF_044657685.1. NCBI lineage: Eukaryota > Metazoa > Arthropoda > Arachnida > Araneae > Eresidae > Stegodyphus > Stegodyphus dumicola. The sequence goes on from NC_140769.1 coordinate 94,722,217, forward strand.
AGCCATTGTCTATTTAGTATGCCAACTGCACAACCCTGGTTGACCACACGGCAACACTTTTTTGCACGCTTTCTACAACTTCCGTACTCAGAGAATATAGGATGCCGGGCAGACCTGTTTTTCACTAGCAGCAACATCTGGCAGCCCACAACATGCTGTCGACTCTCGTAGCGTAGAATAATCGTCCAGGGCAGAAAGGGAGGTTGGTTTGTGCACGGTGAGCATGTTGATAAAGTCACACAGTGCAGTTTGACTAATAAAAAGTTGTATGTGTGATTGCCATGGTATTATTCAGAAAGAGTGCCTGGAAAAAGGTAAAACCCTTGACAATAGGGTGTACAGTGAGATGCTTGTCTGTGCTGACGCTGTTATCAAGGAAAAATGTCGAACTGAGTTCTGGCACAAAAAGGTAATGTTCCATCAAGATAATGCAAGACAACATGTGTCTGCATTCACCAGTTGGACTTTGTACGAACTCCAATGGGATCTTTTTCTTTTTCCGGACTCACCATATAGCCCCAACATCACTCCTTCAGACTTCTACCTTTTTTCACACCTGCAGTCACATCTTGCTGGTGCTAGATTCCATTTTGCAAAGGTTGTCCAAAATGAGGTTGATCTGTTTTTGGACTCGCATCCGCCAAGTTTCTGGGCCAAGTGCTTTGAAAAACTACCAGAACGTTGGCAGAAAATCAGATTTGGGTGATGATTACTACCTGCACTAAAGGTACTGCTTTATTTTTTTTTTAAACTTTATTAAGAACTTTTTTTGGCGAAAAAGTTTTATTACAACCAGATATTTCTTAGCTGAATTTTGTCAATAAGCACTGCATTCATTGAAATGGATTTTAGAACTTGGTAAGCAGATTTATATGTAGTCATCATGCTACATCTTTTTTGGCCTGACTTAAAATGATCAAATGTTTTCCCCTGTATTTTATGTGACAGATAAAATTGCGAAGTCTTTTCTAAAAGAAAAAGATGCTTTTTATGTACCTTTAAAACTCAAAATTACATTTCTCTGAAATATTATGCCCACTAATAATTAAATTTGCTTCCATTCCAAAGCATATTTGAGTGTATTTGTAGAATCATCAAGTAGGTTTATTTTGGTGCAGAACACCTGAAAATTCAATGAGCCCTTGCCAGGGTTCAATTTCCAAATTTGCCTCCAATTACAGCATGATTGCATGTGTTGACCAAGAAGAAAATTCCTTATATTCTTCTCCACTTAAAAGTCAACTGGGGAGGAGGAGTCCCATTTATCAAATCCAGATGGTGACAAATTATTGTCGACTACATTTTTATGCAGGTATTGCTTATAGACTCATTAAGTTTATTTCAGTGCAAGAAACAAAGAATTAATTTTCATTGGGATTCTAACGTTAGACCTCTCAGTACTAGCCAGACATGTTTCCAATTTCAACATGAGGACATGGGGTAAGAAAAAAAAAATTTCTTACATATTAAGTAGCTGAGTTTAATAGATGTCAAAATGTGCATTGCAAATTGTGATATCATTTCTGAATTAATCTAACTAGATAATAACTAATTTAATAATTAAACTCTAATGGGACAAAAGAAGATGAAAAGTATTTTATTCACCAGGTGATAAAGTGTGTTTCAATTTACATCCCATTAGTAATGCAAAAAACAAAAAGACTTCAAAGTTCATACCAAAGCATGCCGGTTCATGCTTGGTTATGACACAGAAATCGCCTACTTGTGTCAATTCAAACCTTTATAAACCATCAGAACCCTTAGGGATGTACCGTGCTAACACCTTTCAAAGATACGTGTACTTCTCCCATTGTTCTGCTCAGAAAAAGAGGTCAAATGCCAGAAGTTACATTTCCATACTAATCAAGAACTTGAGTGCTTCAAAGAGAGGTCCCCTTGCCGAGGAAACCCAAAAAAAAAAAAAAACCTGAGATTAGAGACAGTATCACCAGAGCTCCCAAATCTTCCACTTTTGTCTTCTTGCTAGGACGATGATGGAGCCAGAGGAAGAGTTTGTAACCAATCCTTCAATATAAACTCTGCTGTTAATATAAATTACAGTAGACTCACACTAGCAACGAGGGTGCCCTCTGGTGAGTAGCCGAAGAAAGACTTCAGTGAAGGCCAAGTGATAAGCCTGTTAGGTTGTATCAGACTCTTGCTCTGTAATATTCTTAAAATTATATCTGATGTCAGTGGGTAAGTTAAACATGTTAATAAATTATTTTTACACTATAAAGGACTCTTTTATGACCCCATCCAACACGACCCCCCATATATATTTTTTGTTCTTCTCTCTTTATATGCATATATATATTAATATTAATCATCTCTTAATTCTTTTTAACAGACAACTATAACAACAGTGCTCTGTTGCCAAGACAACCAACTTTTCTTAGTATTAACTAAATACAGTTAACAAATATGTAACATCTCCATTCAGAGTTTGTACAGTTCTTTAAAGTCTGTAGGGTTTTTTAAATGATATTTTGTTGTTAAAAGTCCTTAAAATTTCAGAAAAAATTTACAAACCATCCTTTATTTTTCTCATTTAACATTTCCATATCTTTTATGGGTACAACTCTGTTAGAGCGGCATGTTGAAAATGTGCCAACAACCGCACCAGATATCTTGGGTCGAAAATTTAACATTTGAAATATCGTGGCTCGAGATTTCTAGTTTTCCTTTTAAATATTGTCATTGTTTTTTTTTTTTTTTTTCTCCCATATTTCACCATTTTTTTTTAATATGATGGATTACACAATTTGGCAGTTGCCTAATGACGAAGAAGTTGTCATAAGATTCTTTCAGGATAAAGGAATAATTAATAACAACAGACTTTGTTCTCAGACTCATCCAATAAAGTTAACTTTTGATTCAGACAAAGCTCCTATATGGCGTTATTATGTATGTTCTTGCTGAAAAAAAAGAAAAAAAAATTAGTGAGAACCAAAATATGGTTTGAAGGCTCGCATCTTACTTTCCTCAATGCCATTTGTTTCATCTATCTGTGATATGAAGAATTGATGTCAATTGATTTTTGCGAATTTCAATTAGAAATGAGCCATATATGACAGTAGATTGGAATAACTACTTGAGGGAGGTATGTGCAAATAGTTTGATGTAAAAGAATTAAACTTTGTGGAACCAGCAAAATTGTAGAAATATACGAAAGTCTTTTTACAAGAAGGAAAAACAACATTAAACGTGTTCTTCCAGAGCAATGGGTATTCGGGGGTTTATGCCAGGTAAGCAAAGAATGTTTTCTGGTCGCCGTTCCTGATTGTTGTGCTATAACATTGATGGCTGCCATTCAAGAAAACATCACGAGTGGCACCATTATATTTTATATATAAAAGAATATAAGCTAGAACTAACAAATGCTATGAACATTTCACCATGAATCACAGCTATAATATTGTAGACCCTGAAACTGCATGCCATATCCAAACTGTGTAGTGATTGTAGGGCAGTACTAAATGGGGAAATAAATGTCAAAGAAGCACTGCTCTCCACCATTTAGAATCTATGTGGTGTCGACGATATTCAAAAACTAAAAATTTTTCTGCAATATTGAATGATATTCATAATTTTATGTCACCTGCTTAGATTGTATTTCTTTTTATTTTGATATTTTTTATTTATGTATAGAATTTAAGTTACAGAATTGTTTTAAAAAATTACTTTCTTTGAGAATTAAGAGATTTTTAAAAAATTTACTTTTTACAGAATTAATTTTTTGTATTCTTTTGAATTCTATTATTATTTTATAATTTAATACTTGGCAAGAATTGGAGGCAAAAAAAAAAAGTGGCGCTTTTTTAACTGATGCCGCTCTAATTGAACAGTCACTTTTTCATAACTGCCATTCGAAGTGGAAATTGACATGTCAAAATTTGAACTTCATAAAACTTCTACTTCCACTCACTGTTATCTAAAATTTTTCCTGGGGTCATATGCACAAGCACCATTATGTGTGCTTGATTTATTTGTATTTCAAGTTGATCTATTTCTATTATTTGCAGTTTGTAAGCCTCGTGTGATACTTTGTAGAGCATGAGGAATTTTTTGGCTTTTAATTAAAGAAAAAAAGCACTGAACAAATTTTATTATTTAAAGCAGCTTTAATTTAGAAATTAAACAATGAAATATGAAGATTGTTGAGATAAAAAGACTGATCAGGAAAGGATACTTAGAAAAAGAATATTTCACCCTAATTTTTTGTTGAAAAATGAAACAATATACATGTCAAATATTTGATAAGCAATAGGAATAGATCCTATTTTTTGTCATATATGTCAATGCTGCAAACAGCCAGAAATCCATCCACACACCTTCTGTCTGCAAGAAAAGAAGTAAAATAATCTAGTAACCTTGACCTGAAAAAAAGGAAAGCAATTGTCGTCACTCTTAATTGGATCTTCATCACACCTACGGGGGGGGGGGACTAGCTGATTAACTTGGCAAGTGTATACTGGCAATACGACATTGCCTTATTGAAAAAATCAGACATCCGCAAGTCTCTGCAGCATATAGGTAGCATATGTAGAGTGATTTAGAATTTTCTGAGATAAAAAAAAGCAAATTTTGTTATGGAATATGTGTTCCATGATGGAACACATATTTCCCATGTGAATCTTGAATAAAATGCATCATTACAGAAATGTGGAACTTAATATCATACATTTATCTGTGAGCTGCTGAAAAATGTAGGAAATGTAGTAGGTACTCAAAGTAAAAGTGTTCTGCAGGTACAAATTGTCATTTCCTGTGTAAGTTTTGAGTGAAATTTATCCAGGAACCTCCCCCTCCCCCCTTTTTTTATAAATGGAAGTATTTGAGATTCAGTTTTTCATTCATGATGAGTTTTAGTAAACTGAAGACAAAACTTATATTAAATGATTTTTTAAATTAAACTTTTTGTGCTTGAATTTCCAAATCTTTCTCTGTTTCTTTTTTAATGTATTTTTATTTGTCTTTAAACTCCTATTTTTTATACTGTGTTTGTAAGATTTGTTAGTATTTTATTAATTGTATGTATATATATTGTTATTGAATTTATAGTTGGATAAAATTTGAAGAAGATGTAGAAGAAGGTGGTAATCGCTGGTCTAAGCCTCATGTTGCCACAGTGTCTTTACATTCGCTTTTTGAACTTAGGAGCTGTATATTAAATGGAACCATTGTATTAGATATGGATGCTTATAGTCTTGAAGAAATTGCAGGTAAAGATTGCTCATCTTTATTATGGTCATTCATTCAAAAATTTGGAAGAATATCTGTTTAGTACAATTTTGATATGGTATCACGTGATATAAAACAATCATTCATCACGGATTACTTTGGGGTTAGCATATAAAAGAGAATCTATATAAAGAGTTCTCCATTACTAACGATGGTTGATGATGGAGAATCCAATGCTAACAGTTGATTTGTCGTTGAAAATGAACAACTTACATTTTTTTATGAAAGGAAGGGGGGAAATCCGTGTTTTTCTGTTTAAAGCAGGTAGAAAAATTGTTTGAAACAATTGTTCGTCCAGAAAAAATAGGTGTGTGATAGCAGCTTTAAAGATATTTTAGAAGAGGTTAGTGTTTGATACTTGATTGTTTAAAATAACATGCATATATTGCCATTATAGAAAAAGTTACAAAATTAAAGATTAGGCATATTTTTTGCATTCCTTCATAGAAAAGTTTTTGTGATAATTCTAATTTTTTTTTTTTTTCGTGTGTGCGGGCAGATTTAGTTTTGGAGCACATGGAATCAAGTAATCAGATCAGTTCTGATGTGAAAGGCAATATTAAAGAAGTGTTATTGCGTCCTCATCGTCATCAACATGAACTCAGAAGTGAATGGTCAGAAAAGGGTTCTCGACTTCCTTTGATTAGATCTTTGACAGATGTTGGCCGTAATTCTATCAGAATTAATCAGCATCGTAAGTAAATATATTTTATTTACCTGCTTAAATATATAAATTATAAACTGCTTAATTACATAAATATGCTCTAAATGTTTTATTATAGTGAGAGGTGTGCTTGTATACGTTACTCAGAGCTTTCAATTTTATATAAATAACTTTAAGCTTAATATTTAAAATAAGCAAAAGCAATCTGATACCGGATTTCTTCAGCCATCTGCTAATCACTTTTAATAAATCAAGTTGTTTATTATGTTGTCATTAAATAATAAAAATATGCTCATCAGATTTGTTCAAAAACTTTGCAAAGATGTATGAAATGTATCTGAACTGTGTATGTGAGCAATATTGGGAAACACATCTTGGATCACTTCAGATATTCAGTATCAAGTTGTAGGGTTTATATTTATTTTAACTAACATTTATTTTAAGTTTAAACTATCTTTCCTGTCAAGCCTTACTTTCCCCTGGAACTGCCAATGCCAGAATATGTAAATTTGAGTAGAACGCGCAAGGATTCAAATTATCAGCGGAAGTATTATGATTTAAATAGAAGGAAACGAGTTCGGTGAGAGAGTTATTCTTACTTAGCGAGCGCGGAGGTAGTTATCGAGAATTGAAGAACCCCGCGTTGCGGCCTATGTGCTTGGCGGGAATTAGTGGAAATTGTTCCAGTGAGCTTCAAGTCTGCTGAATTAGCAGCCGTATTGTAAAACGCGGTGAGTTAGTTATTTTAGAGAGCCTCGTAGTTAGAATCTTGTCTTTACTTTCTTTTTCAGGTTATTATTTTTATTTTGACTGCCTAGTGGGCACAGTCTGTAAGCGTCAAGAGGACGCCATTGTAATTTATTACGTTGAATAAAAAGGGACTTAAACCCTTTATAAGACTCTGTGGTTTATACAAGCTTTCACAGTCACATCTTGGTTGCGTGCAAGTTAGAGGCGCGCAACGTTATATTGGCGCCCGAACACTTATCGAACTGAAATGGCCGAAAACTGGATGGAAGCCGCTGGACAACACCAAGAAATGACAACGCAGTTAGAAGGATTTGGATACCTGGTCCAGACTTTGAGAGCATCAATCAAGCCAAACGTCTATTTCGACGGAAAAAATTCGGTGTCCGTATTTTTAGAAGGTATAGAAAACCACTTTCAGCTCTATCCTGTGCCTGAAAGACAAAAAGTTGCTATTGCCACATCAGCACTAAGAGGACAGGCCGCACTATGGTGGAAAAATATAGGCAAATTTCTTCTAGGTGAATTTGGAAGCCCGACGTATACTTTTGAAAATTTCAAAAAATCGTTAGTAAAGGCCTTCCCCATAGTGAAAGATCGCGCACGGCTGGAAGCCGAGCTATATAGTTTCTATCAACGGGATACAGCACAATTGACGGACTTTATTTTACGAAAAATCAAGCTAACGGATATGCTGTATGGCAAAAAAACCCGATGCGGAGATTATTGAAATAATATTACCAAGATTGTTACCCGCTGTTCAAGACTACTTTGAAATTAGAAACCCAACCATATTGCAGGAACTTTTCGAATTGGCGGTGAAATTTCAAAATCGCAGAATAGCGGAAAGAGCGAGAGGGGAAACATATTCTCAAAGTACCAGAAGGAAGGAGGAAACCAGAAATGGAAATCACTCATATGGGGGAAAGAACTATCAAACTAACGCATCGAAACTCGAAGGTCAAGGCCCAAAAAGAAAATTTGAAAATAAGCATCCGCGTACCCAGAAGACACAGATTGAAAGGAAAGCTTTAAACGACTAGAGGGGCCTGTGAAAGGGAGGGTCCAGACCCCGGAAGTTTTAGAAAAACCCTCAAATAGACATCTAAATACAGTCGTCGTAAAAAACTCACAGCTACCAATTATACAAGTCCTGGTTGGCGATGTACCAGTAGAAGCCCTCATCGATACAGGGGCAGAAGGAAATTTCATGAGTGAAAAGTTCTTCAAAAAGAATTTTTATAGGATACGACTATTCAAAACCAGAAATACGGAAATTATAGTGGCGCAAGGAAAAACATGTCACTGCATCGGGAAAGTATCATTAAACTTACAGATAAAAGAGGAAAATCTCAAAGTATTAATTTTTGTGGTGAAAGACCTCCAACACTCTCTTATTTTAGGTATGGACTTTTTAAGGGCCGTGAGGGCCAAATTAAATTTTCAAGATAGTTCCGTGGTGCTGGAGATGGACCAGAGGGTGGTGGAACCTGCAGAGACACCTGAATTGGACCTTAGCCATCTGAATGACCAGGAAAGTAAAGCAATACAGCAAGTGGTGAGTAATTTTTCTCATTTGTTTTCAGAAAAACCGGGAAACTGTCAGATCGTGACTCACAAGATTCAATTAAATGCCGAAAAACCTTGTAGGACTAAACCGTATCGCTATGATAAACAAAAAGACTTAATCATCAAAGAACATATTCAGGAGATGTTAAAGAATAAAATAATAACGCCCATAAACAGTGAATACGCGAGTCCAGTCGTACTATGTAGGAAAAAGAACGAGTTTCCTCCTTCGGATAAAAGGGCTTGGAGGTTTGCTATTGATTACAGAAAACTAAATAGTATTACCAAATTTCCAGTTTACCCTTTGCCGGTTATAGACGAGATCATTAGACAGATCAAATCGACAAGATATATGTCTACTTTGGACTTAACGTCTGGCTACTATCAAATAGCTATGAGACCCGAAGATATACATAAAACCGCGTTTATAACAAAATCGGGCACTTATGCATTTTTACGCATGCCTTTTGGGTTGTGTGGGGCCCCATCAACATTCCAGAGAGCTATGGACATTGTTCTAAAGCCTGTCCTAGGAAAATCAACTTTAATTTATCTAGATGATATAATTATAACGAGTAGTACGTTGGAAAAACACATTAATGACCTCGAACAAGTTTTTAAATTATTATAAGAGGCCGGTCTTACAATTAACGCCTCAAAATGCAAGTTCGCAACTAAAGAACTTAAATATCTCGGTTATAAAATTTCGCAAAAGGGTATAGAAATGCAAGATTCAAAAATAAAAGCTATTAAGAATTTCCCACCGCCCAACACCGCCAAGAAACTTTCGTCTTTCCTTGGACTATGTTCTTACTATCGATCTTTCATAAAAGATTTCGCTAATATTGTTGAACCACTCTTAGTAATCAAAAGAAAAAAGAGTAAATTTACGTGGACAGCTGAAGCTAACACAGCTTTTGAAAGATTAAAAGAAGCGCTTATTAATGCCCCTGTTTTAGAATTCCCTGAGGGGGATGAAAACCTCGAAATTGCGGCAGATGCATCAGACTATGCGGTGGGTGCAGTTCTTATGCAAAATAACCATCCGCTGGCATTTTTTAGTAAAACATTGAATCAAACACAAAGGAATTATACAGCTACAGAAAGAGAAACATTAGCCGTATTAATGGCTGTACACGAATTTCGAGTTTATTTCGGCAAATCGCCAGTAACAGTCTTTTCGGATCATGCGGCTGTTGGTAGACTTTACTCGGGAAAAAAACCTAACGCCCAGGTTAATAAGATGGGCTTTAAAACTCCAAGAATATAATATCACAATAAAATATAAACCGGGTAAGGAAAACAATGTAGCTGATGCACACTCTCGTATAAAACTGGACGATGAAGGTAATGAAATTAAATGCGCTGTGTTGACTTCAAAAATTTTAGATTCTAGAGATACGGTTATTACTGAACTGAAAGCTGATCCTGAATTTGGAAATATCTATGCTTATTTGAAAGACCCCGAAAGCTTTGAGCACAAAGATATCGATGCGATAAGAAATAGAGCAAAAAACTATGAAATAATAGATAATTTATTATTCTATACGAAAACAACAAACGAAAATCTTGAGTATAAGCCAGTCATCCCAGCCTCGCTTCGATTAAGCATTTTGAGGGAGTTGCACGAAAAAAAAACAGCGGGCCACCTCGGGGTCAGAAAGACTATAAAAAGGGTACGCGAGGCGGTATATTTCCCGCAATTATACAAAATAGTAACGGCGTATGTCAGGTCCTGCAATCAATGTCAGTTAATAAATGATATTAATTACAGCCCGGCCGGGTACTTAAATAGCATTCGCGCTACATTTCCGAATGAAATTTTAGGCATAGATCTCCTTGGTCCCTTCCCCCAGAGCGAGTTAAATAAAAATCGTTTTCTTTTAGTAATAGTAGATCATTTTTCAAAATGGATAGAAATTGTTCCACTTAAACGCGCGTCAGCCAAAACAGTCGCAGATGCATTCTTACACAGATACATTTTAAAATACGGTGCACCGATAAAAGTCATTAGCGATAACGGAAAACAATTCATTAGTCAAATATTTGAAAACATATGCAATGGACTTGATATACGCCATATCAAAATGATTCCGTATAGACCACAGGCTAACATAGCAGAAAGAGTTAATAAAAACATTGTAAAAATAATTCGCAGTTACGTTAGCACACATCACAAGCGCTGGGATGGCTACATAAATGAATTAGCTTATGCTTTAAGAACGGCACATCATGATACTACGGGAAAAACTCCAGCAGAATTATTTTTAGGCAGAAAGTTAATTACGCCTTTAGATAAATTATTCTTTGTGCAACAAAGAGAGCAGGAATTTAGACAAAAAGACGTGCAAAAGCTAATTGATCAGGCGCTTAAAACCTCGGATACGGCAAGAAATAGGCAGAAACTTTATTATGATAGAAAACGCCGTGAAGCAGATTTTAAAGTTGGGGATAAAGTATTGAAACGGAAATTTTCTTTATCAAGTGCCCCAGACAATTTTATGGCAAAGCTAGCTCCGAAGTTTGAAGGCCCCTATGTAATTCAGGAAATCAAAGGAGTAGTCTTATATCTCAAAAACGAGAGAGGGGAAATCTGTAAAGCAAGTCCCGACCAGGTGAAAAAATACTATAATCCAAATGATTTTGAAATCCTTAAAAGTTTCTTGCAGGACTCAAGTCTAAACGAAATAGAAGGGCCAGAGACTGCAACAACTATTCCACCACCCAAGAAACGGAGAACTGAAGAGAGACCTAGCACTTCTACAACCCGGACGTCGGTATCAAAAAGAAAAAAGGATTTTCAAACTCCGGCGTTTAAGAAAAACAAAAATACAGATGAACCGGGTAAAGAAACCGTGGTAAAGAGAAAAACACCACCTACAAAAGATGGCAGGAGAAATTACACATCAAGGAGAACGCGCACACGGCCACAGAGTCAGGTGCCAGCAAGGCCGCCGTTCCGGAAACTGAAACGCCAACAGGAGGCACAAAAATACGACGAACAGAAGAAATTCAAGAAGGACTCCAGACTGGAGGACGTCAAGACCAGCCGTCCCAGGCAGAAACGCAAAGGCCAACAACCAGACGATTACTCCGTCAAGAGGCCAGCATGTAGAGGACGCAAAAGAAAGAGCAACGGGGACGACACTCAATAAGGAGAAGATTGACATCCATGACACCTCTAACTTGGGATCAATTTTGCCAAAAACGGAGGACGGAATTTCAAGCATCGAAAACTCAAAGATAAGTTAAAACCTTCTATAAATATTTTTCTCTTTTGTTCCGAAATGTTATGCATAAGTACGAAGTTCTATGTTTTGACGAAAGTCAATATGTCTCGGTTGAGACTTAGTTTTGTTTTACTTTATTTAGCTAAGGCAAAAGTATTATTTTCTTTAAGTGTAAAAGCAAAAAACAAGCATTTTCTGTTGGTCGAAAGACTAATTCTGTTATGTTAAAGCCAAAATTTGGCCGGAGATAAAAATAACTTCGTATTCTTGTACTAATAAGAATTTTAGTTCCAGTGCCGCCAGCTTGGCGAAGAATGAGTAAAGTAAAAATTTATTTTCTCTTATTCATTTTATGGTAAATTGTAAAAAGCATATGTATTAAACTTTTGTAAATGTATGTAAATACTTGCATGTTATGTAAAAATAGAATTTAGTCTAGAAGCATAAAATTGTAGATGCTAAAAGTGAATGCTTAAAAGCAATGAAGTCAAAATTTAAGTATTAAACTGTAAAGTCATGCTTTAGAGCGAAAGCCTGCATGTTTAAAGATGAATGAGGGGGAAGCTAGAATGAATATGTTTTGTAGGGTTCTCCACCTACATTTGAATTTTTAAGAATATTGAAGTAGCTCATTGAGTTGTAGAATGTCGAGTAAGGTGTGTCTATTTGGTTGTTGAATTCTAACAAATCATGGTGGTTAGGGGAAGTGTTGTAAGACTAAAACACGAATATTCCCGTTTGACACCACACATGGTGGAGAGCCAGGATAAAGTTAAATTAATGCTTGAAAAATTGAATGAATGTGAAGTAAGCAATAACTAAGAAAAACGAAACGTTAAAAACAAAAATTTATTGTGTCAAGAAAGTGTAAATTATAATGTATGTAGAAAGATACTGATACTTATTCCTTCCAGATGCTGGAAGGAAAGACCAAGATTGATTGATGAAGTCCAGGAAAAGTGGCTGTAAGAAGAAAGCTTTGTAACGAATAACAGAATTTTAATATATAATTGTTACATAAGATTTTTTTTGTGTAAACGAGGCTTTCGCCAGTTAGTTCAGAATTAGATAAACTTACAACAGGTCGTTTGTAGGACCTGCTTCCAAGTTTTCCAAATTCTGGCAGCGGCAAATGTAGGGTTTATATTTATTTTAACTAACATTTATTTTAAGTTTAAACTATCTTTCCTGTCAAGCCTTACTTTCCCCTGGAACTGCCAATGTCAGAATATGTAAATTTGACTAGAACGCGCAAGGATTCAAATTATCAGCGGAAGTATTATGATTTAAATAGAAGGAAACGAGTTCGGTGAGAGAGTTATTCTTACTTAGCGAGCGCAGAGGTAGTTATCGAGAATTGAAGAACCCCGCGTTGCGGCCTATGTGCTTGGCGGGAATTAGTGGAAATTGTTCCAGTGAGCTTCAAGTCTGCTGAATTAGCAGCCGTATTGTAAAACGCGGTGAGTTAGTTATTTTAGAGAGCCTCGTAGTTAGAATCTTGTCTTTACTTTCTTTTTCAGGTTATTATTTTTATTTTGACTGCCTAGTGGGCACAGTCTGTAAGCGTCAAGAGGACGCCATTGTAATTTATTACGTTGAATAAAAAGGGACTTAAACCCTTTATAAGACTCTGTGGTTTATACAAGCTTTCACAGTCACTCTGTGTGACAAATACATTCTTGTTACATTTAGAAAGTGCTCCACAAGGGCATTCTTCATTAAACTGATGATACTTAAGCTAACATTTAGAACTTGCTAAACTCTCAGTCAACCTATGTATCTATAAGTGAAGTTCTCTAAAGTTGGATGTCTTAGAGTGGAAGATTTGTATGGAAGTAAAATTGTACAGCATAAAAATGTAAAATATTCTCTATTTCTGCCTTCTATGCTTTAACTACCATTTATTTTCCTAAGTCGCAATTACAGCTTGTTTTGCTTAAAGATATTTATCTTTTTCTCTATCTTATTTTCAGTTTCATGGCTTTTTGCCAGAAATTTCAGATATGGGTTCTTTAAGTAAAACTCTCTTTCGAATCTCTTGCTCTTTTTCGAATGAATAGCCTGTTGTACTGTCTAGCCATGCCATAGCTAACTGCCATTTTTTACCTGCTTTATAATTAATTTTGCCATTATCTTAAATCTGGCAACTGCAGACATTACAAGTCTGCCTTTGCGATTAAAGAGAAAAAACCATTAATTGTTAGTTACACTGTATGTTGTACTGAAGAAAGTTTATCGTAGCTTTTAAAAAATTTTCTGGCCTAATTTATTATTATTTAAAATATGAAAATTTCATTTCATTGAATATATTTTAGTATTTTTATAATATACAGGGTGTCCCAAAAAATCCTTACCAAACTTAACATGCTGGCCTGTCATACCATGACAATCAAGATTTACATGGGAACTTATGTCTGAAAATGTGAATGGTGACTGCTAGAAGTCAATGTTCGCAGGTTTATGGGAGAATGGGAAGTGTGATCATTTCAGGCAAGGGCGTTGCAGAAGAATGATGATTTGGTTTATTAACTCAGTTCTTTATGAACATCTTGTGGAAAGGGCTGACATTCCAGCAGCTACATGCCGAAACATCTGATTTCATTATGCGTGTGGAGAGACATGAAGTCCATGGTCCATGGATATGGACATGAAGTCCATGTAGATGATCATAACATCAGACATGGATCTCATGCCAGGCAGCATGTGTACGTGACACACCTTTTCATTTTTTGAATGGGTTCGTGAATCCATGCATCAATGTTGTGAAGCATGCAATTTGGCAAATGGAAGGAATTTTGAACATCTTCTATGATTTAACTATGTTCTGTAATAAAAGTCATATTAATACCTCTTTCGACATTATTTATATCTTCCCCTCTCTGCTTGCGAACATTGTCCTCTTCAGGTTGCCGTTCACATTTTCGGACAGAAGTTTCTATATAAATCTTGTTTGTCATGGTATGACAGACAAGCATATTAAGTTTGGCAACAATCTTTTGAGACACCCTGTAGGGTATTCTGTTTTATTTACACATTTTTTACATGTTTTGATCTAATTATTAATTTAATAATTGTGTATTGTTCTAACTTTTTTAATTTTTAAATGAATGTTTTAAATTGATTTATATTGTGTCTGGGTTGTGTTAAATTCTTGGCATGTATATGGGTTGGCTAAATTTCAGGCATTGAGAATTTAAGTATAAAATTTTAAAAAAAAAATTTTAATTATGTATGCATGACAAGGGTGAAACATGATGTCTGAGCAGTTGGAAAGAGAGTGAAATAAACTAATCCCCCCAATGAGTCAGAACAATTTCATTATCTTTATAATTGTTCATTTTTCAGTCTTTTTTTTCTGTAATATTGCTAAAATTTGAGTAGAATTTGCAATAATTTTTGCTTTTCTGCAACTATTAGCTAGTGCTTGAAAGACTAATTTTCTTTTTGATTTCAACTTTCACCTTTTTCTGTTACCTTTTGGTTTTTAGAATATAAATTTCTGTTTTTTAATTTCTTTATTTTCTTATTATGACGTAGTTAACTGGAATTAATGTAGACCTTCAAATTGTAATTCCTAGTTTTTATTTAGCTGGACGTTTTGATAGGACTATTTCCCATTTCATTAATAAGATTTTTATGATTTATTAAATCTATGCAGCCTTAGGTGCAGGATTCTTAAATAGTTCTACTTTCCTTTTGTTTATATATAGATAGATTATTAATTTGTAGAATAGAAAATTAACCCGACGGTTTTTGTAAAGATATTATTTTTATTTGTGCATTTATAATTTGTTTTGTAAGTAAACAAAGTGATTTGAATGTATTTAAACAATTTTTATGTTTGTGCATCTGTAATATGTATATGAAACTCTGCATAAAGTTTAATAGGAGATGAAACAATGACTATGAAACAATATGAAATGTCTGTAATATGTATATGAAAAATGTCTGTAATATGCATCTGTAATATGTATATGAAACTCTGCATAAAGTTTAATAGGAGATGAAACAATGACTATGAAACAATATGAACAATATTTTTATTTCAGCAATTTTAAGTTTATGTGATTCATATAGTTGCTAATGGAAACACGTGTCTCTTAGGGAACTATTCATTATATAGCCTTGCAACAATTGTTTAGTTTCTGTAGGAGCCTATACATCTTTTGCATGTCACAGTTTGTAAAATACTCTTTGTTATATCGGGTAAGTTCATAAGTTCGTGCACATTAAGAGTATGTGTGGAATTCACTATGATGCATTTAACTAAAACAATACAATTTTGAACCTGTTAAAACTTGTCATCGTTTGACTAAAGGATGGTTAAGAACTTTAGTAGATGCAGTGTATAAAGTTATAATGTTCTATGGGAATAAATATTTTAAGATACTTGAGTGCTAAGTTAATTTTTATATATATTTATGACATGCAGAAATGCCTTGAATGGTTTCCCATTCAAATTGTACTTCATAAAGTATGACATATTTTAGGGAATATCCTATTGTATACAGATTTCACTATACTTGAAAAGCATGTATACAGAGGTACTTGTACCTCTGTAGAGCTTATCTCCTCTTATTTTCTTCTGTTTCTTTTCTCTGTTATAACTTTTTGTCTGTGCAAATTTAAAATTTGATCAAATATTCTATGCTTTTAAAATTTTTGTTTTTAATTTATAAATGAGCAGTGAATATCTATATTTGTTTTCTCTGAGCTAGTTGCACTATTTTTGTAAAATATATGAATTGCTTGCAATTGCTTAACTACTAACACTTGCTTAATTTGCTGTATTTGCTTCCAGATGTTTTACCATTTTGGGGTTCTTTTACTCCACATATACCTTCTATAGTGGAGGAAAAAACAACCTCCTCTGGTAACTTTGTCTTTTACTTAAACTATTATTTCTGTCTTTGAAAGTATAATTAATCACTAGCTGTATGAAGAATATTTAAATTTTGTGGAAATTTATCATATAAGGATGTATGTAATTTAATGAGACAAACTTTTGAATTTAATGGAGATCATTTATAGTTTTGGTTTATCTTTTTATTTACTTTTATTTTTATTTGGTTTATCTTTTTATTTGTAAAAGAAAAAAACCATTTAAATAAACAATCCATTATTCTTATAGTAGTTATACATTCAAAATGCTTATTTTTAATAGTTTATTTTCCAATTACTATACGTAACATCAATATTATATTACTTATGTTCTTTCAAGTAGTAGTGGGTTCAAAAACCTGTAAATAATTTGCATTCAAAGTTATATTTACTATTACAAGTATAATGTTGGAAACACATATATATCTTTCCATTTTTACTTCCTTGTACGAAGTAAAGGAAGTACTGTAATCATGAAAAATTCTGGGTACCTGTTTCAATGAAAATATCCCATTTTGACCACTATTGAATGCAATTTAACAATCTTTTGCATGACATCTGTATGTAATGACAGAATAAAGGACTCTTTTCCTCAAAACTAAATATAAAACTGGTTTAAAATGGATTCAGAAGAGATTTTTTTCATAGTGTCTGTACATACATACATATGTATCTCACATAACTCAAAAACGAGTAGCCTCAGAATGTTGAAATTTTGTATATAGGACTGCTATAACATGTAGATGTGTACTCTTTTTGGTTGAAATGTGCTGCACCAAAAGTATATATATAAATTATATATTTTGCTTTAAAAATGATTGAATTATGTTATTCTCATCTATCTACTGGTTAATGATTTTATGCCTTTAGTTAATCTGCATGCAATATTTGTAGAATTATCAGCAATTTAAAAGTTGTTTAAGTGCAACTAAGCCTATTTTTTTTTAATCGTAGCAGCCATATTTGTTTACATTCGAAATTTAGCGAAATAGTGTATTCTTTCTAATCCTTCAGTGTCTTTTTGCCAAGTGGCACAAAAGGAGACTTTTACTTTTGTGCACCAAAAAATTTGCCTTCTTACTTGCTGGCTGAATTGCTTGTTTTTGTGTAGAAACTGTAATTTTAATTGTAAATATTGTTTTTTTAATTGTTTTAACTGTATTTGGTGTTTTATGTTTCCCTATAGCTTTAAATTTTTAATGAAAATATTTTGAGTTTGTGAGAACTGAATTAATTATATGAGAAATATATCTCTAATGAAATTCAAGGAAATAAGTTTAAATGAAGTGCAGGAAAAAATCCATACATAGGAAGTCGTACAAGGAAGTCATGTGTTGTATGCATCAGCTTTTTAGTGTCAGATTAGTTTACATTGTCATTTATCATTACATGTAGCCTGGTGAATTGCCAGTTCTGGAAATCTTGCCATTCCATGCAACAGGCATTATTATTTTTTTTTTTAATTTTATTTTTTGTCTTTCAAATAAAACCTTTGCATTATTTAATAAATGAAACAATTTATGAGGCATTATTATATTTCCATTTGTATGCTGTTGTGATGTAAATGAATTACATCTGCAGCTTTCAGTGGAAAGTCCATCAATCAAATCTCAGTAAGCCATGGTAAGTTCTTCACACTTTATTCTTAAAAAAACATAATAATTTTTATTGTTGTATCCAAATTTTAATTTAGTGGGCAGTAATTTGTAACCACCTGGATTGGGTAGACTGGATCTTTTGTTGGTTGTGCATTAGCACTGAAGGCGTAATGAGTACGTTTCCTCAAGCACAGAATTAAAGAATCATAAGTCAAAATTTTAACTACGAAATCTTTATTTAATAAAGTAGGATAATTCTGCTTAACTTAAGCATAACAAAAAGTAATTATCTTCATGGACATTAAAACACTGAAGTATCGAAAAGAAGATAACTTACATAGAATCTTCATCAGTCCTAAATATCATCAGGCTTACCTATTTTAGGCAATAAAAAGGAGAAACACGAACATACTTTGCCATCGTACCTGAAAGAGAAGAAAGTACTACTGGATTAGACCTTTGGCCAGGTACAAGTAGCTAGGGTGAAAATCGAATATACTGCATTGCACACAAACTTCACTTTATCTGGCCAATATATATCTTGGTGCACGTTCATTTTGTATGCCTTTTGAGTTTCATTATGCAAAATACCTAAATTTATGCTAACATTGCCCCTGTTTTGCTAATGAAACTCATACTAATTGCAATTCATTCCTGCAAAACTGAAATTTAGCTTTAGGAATTGGTTTAGTCATAATATCAACAATTGTTTGCTCTGTCGAAAGATAAGCAAGTTTTACTATTCCTTTGTTATTCAAGTCGCGTATATGATGAACTTTTGTATCAATATGTTTTGTGCGTGAACTGAATTTTTCAGATTCTACAAGTCTTATAGTAGACTGATTATCTTCAAATACCTTTATCGGTAGAGTTTGGGGTAGATTGAAATCTTCTGTTAATTTTAATAGCCATAATAGTTCTTGCGTAGCTTGCGATAGTGCAACATATTCAGCTTCTGCTGAGGATAAAGAAACACAAGTTTGTTTTCTTGAAAACCACGAAATACAGTTTTTTCCTAATAAAATAACACTTCCTGGTGTAGATTTTCTATCTTCAATATCTTGTCCCCAATCAGCATCTGAATAAACTGTAATATTAAGTTCTTCACTCGACGAAATTTGTAAGGATAGATTCTTTGTCGTATTTAAGTATCTAATGATTCTTTTAACAGCATTCCAGTCCTTTTGACGTGGATTATTACACCTTCTGCTGAGTATGTGATTTGAAGCTGTGATATCTGGTCTTGTGATAGACAATATATACAAGAGACTTCCAATAGCTTGACGAAATTTATCATTTGAAGTTAGGAGATTTTCTTCCTTGTTTAGGTTATAATAGTTTATTTCCATTGGTGTGCTAGCGGGTTTCGCTTCTTCAAGTTGAAATTGCTTGACAAAATGATTTATTTTATTTTTCTGTGATAAGAGATAACTTCCATCTTCCTTGTGATTTATTTCCATGCCTAAGAAATATTTAGCTTCACCAAGATGCATTATTTGGTAACGTTTCTTTAAATCATTAATTGTTTGAAGAATTAGTTCTTCTTCTGTAGAACTTATTAGGATGTCATCAACATACACTATTAAATTAATTCTTTTATCACGAACCACTTTTGTGAAAAGACACGAATCTGCTTTGCCTTGACTGAACCCAAGATTCTTCAATGTATTTTCAATTTCTGCATTCCAGCACCTAGCTGCTTGTTTGAGACCATAAATCGACTTCTGTAATTTACAAACTTTATGTCTTTCTTCTGGAACCAAGAATCTTTCTGGTTGTTCCATATATATTTCTTCATTTAAGTTGCCATACAAAAAGGCTGTTTTAACATCTAGTTGATGTACTTTGGCATTATTATACGCTGCCCATGCTAAGAAAACTCTTATCGTAGTGTGTTTCACTACTGGTGAAAAAGTTTCATCATAATCACTGCCGTATTTTTGAGTAAATCCTTTGGCTACTAAGCGTGCTTTGTATTTTATATTTTTACCAGTTTCATCATATTTTGTCTTAAACACCCATTTGCTGCCTACTGCATGTTTTCCTGGTGGTAATTCTGTAAGTGTATAGGTTTCATTTTCTTTTAGAGAATGTATTTCTTCTTGCATAGCCTTGAACCAAATTTCTTGTTCACGTTTTGGTAAGTTTAGAATTTCTTCAAAGCTTTCTGGATCTTTATTTTTAGGTAAGATTGATTCTTCGTCTTCTGCTTTATAGGAGAATCTTTCCGGTGGGACCCCTTTGGTTGATCTGCTAGAAACCCTTCTTTCTACATTTTCTTCACATTTAATTAACTCTTCAGAACTTTTTGAATCTTCTGTAAAATCATCGCCAAGAGATGTTTCTTCATTATTTTCTTCATCTTTTTGCGAGTTATTGAAGTGAATTAATTCTAAATCTTCAGCATTATTTTCTGCATGTTTGTCAGTTAAAGATGCGTTTTCTGAAAATTTAACAGTTCTACTTACTATTATTTTCTTTCCACCTACATAAATCCTGTATCCCTTACTTCGTAAATCGTATCCTACGAATATTCCTTCTTCAGCTCTGTTGTCGAATTTACACCGTTTTTGTTTGTTCACATAGTAAAATGCTTTACAGCCAAATACTCGTAAGTGACTTAAGTTTGGTTTTCTACCATTCCACAATTCATATGGTGTTCTATCTGTGGCTTTAGTTGGTAACCTATTTTGAAGATATGCGGCAGTAGCAGCTGCTTCAGCCCAGAATCCTATCGGTAATTTAGAGTTTATTAGCATAGCTTTTGTCATTTCTATCAAAGAGCGATTTTTCCTTTCTACGACGCCGTTCTGTGCCGGACAATAAGGAACCGAAGTTTCATGGAAAATACCAAGTTTCTTTAAGTAATTTTCAGTAATTTTGTTACAGTATTCTGTACCATTGTCGGATCTGAGAACCTTTATTTTCTTTCTAAATTTATTTGTTGTCGATGCAACATACTGTTTAAGTTTGTCAAATACTTCATCTTTTGAAGTAATAAAATAAATTTGAGTATAACGTAAATAGTCTCAATGAAAGTTACGAAATATCTTTTCCCTCCTAAGCTGTTGACTTCAGTTGGCCCACACACATCTGTGTGCACTAAATCCAGTGGATTTTTAGATCTAAAACTAGTTTTGGGATAAGAATTTTCAGTTAGTTTTGCTTTTACACAAGTAGAACATTCCACACTGTGAGTGCATTTGCCAAGTTTAATGCCGTCTGCCAAATCATTTTTCTCAAGTGTTTCTATGGCATCTATATTTCTGTGGCCTAATCTTTGATGCCATTTTAGTATACAGTTCGTATTAGAACATGAAATATCAATACCTAAGTATGCTTTCTCATCAATTGAGTTTATGGTCAATTTATATAAACCTTGCTGAGCGTTGCCGTCGGCTACGAGTATATTGTTACGCTTTATGTAACACTTTTTACTATCAAATGTAACAATGCAACCTTTATTCATAACAGATTGAACCGAAAGTAAATTACTATCTAAACCTGGTACATACAATACATTTTCTAACTTTATTTGCGTAACCTGACCCTTTAAATTTTGAACTTTAAAATAGCCTTCACCAATACCATAAGAATTTAATTTAGCACCATTGGCTACAGTTACTATTTGTTTATTAGAGTCATTTAACTGAGAGAAAAAATTCTTATCACTTGTCATATGAGGCTCCTGAGTCGATAACCCATTCTTGCGTTTGCGTGTTTTCATGTTTATTTTCCACTTTTAGAACTTGATTAAACTGAATCTGTGAATTTTCAGTTTCGATACTTTTAAGATACTTATTTTCTTTATGTTTTGTTATGTTTTCTACTTTTTGCATATTTGCTATTTGGCATGCATTACTTTTATAATTTTGAGAATAATTTCTTATTTTACTGTTATTTACATCTATTTTCGGGGAAGTTCTAGCGTAGCATTTTAAATGAAAACAGTCATTTATCGTATGGTTATTTCTCTTACAATAAGTACAAAATTGTGTAACATACTTTGATTTATTTTCGCTTTTACTTTTTAAAGCAACTGAATCGTATTTTTGAACTTTCTTAGTTTCCACACGTCTACAATACTCATCTATTAGTTTGTTTTTAACATATTCTAGCGACAATTCAGCTTCTGATTTACTTTCTATTGCAGTTATTAAGGAGTTGTATGAATTTGGTAAAGAACATAGTAATATTGCTATTAAGTTATTTTCTTTAATTTCTTCACCTATACTATGCAGCTTTTCAGCCAATTCTAGTACTCCTTTGATATGTTCCTGCATTTTAGAACTTTCATTATATCTAATGGAATATAGTTTTCTAAGAAGAAATAACTTATTTGTTAAATTTACACGTTCATGGACACATGTTAACTTCTGCCAAACTTCTTTTGCAGATTTACTATGCAAAACATGGATAATTTGCGAATCCGAAATGTTTAAGCATATTAGAGCTTTAGCTTTACGATCATTCTTTAACCAAATATCAGTATCCGGTTTTTCTTCAAATACATCATTATCTAAACTTTCTTTTATTAGAAGTTGTTCTATTTTGAATTTCCACACTGAATAATTTTCATCTGTTAATTTTTCTATACAAATTGATTCTTTTAGAATAGACATAATTATTCGTTACAATTATTCTTTTAAACTTTGTAACTAGTATTTTCAACAAAGAGTTTTTAACACTTTATGCCCCTGGAATCTTACAACATAACAAAATTTCAATTTTAGAAGCATTTCCACAAGGCATACTCTAATCAAGCTTATTAACTTAATCAGTCTCATAATCTTTTGTTGGTTGTGCATTAGCACTGAAGGCGTAATGAGTACGTTTCCTCAAGCACAGAATTAAAGAATCATAAGTCAAAATTTTAACTACGAAATCTTTATTTAATAAAGTAGGATAATTCTGCTTAACTTAAGCATAACAAAAAGTAATTATCTTCACGGACATTAAAACACTGAAGTATCGAAAAGAAGATAACTTACATAGAATCTTCATCAGTCCTAAATATCATCAGACTTACCTATTTTAGGCAATAGAAAGGAGAAACACGAACATACTTTGCTATCGTACCTGAAAGAGAAGAAAGTACTACTGGATTAGACCTTTGGCCAGATACAAGTAGCTAGGGTGAAAATTGAATATACTGCATTGCACATGAACTTTACTTTCTCTCGCCAATATATATCTTGGTGCACGTTCGTTTCATATGCGTTTCGAGTTTCATTATGCAAAATACCTAAATTTATGCTAACATTTTCCCAGTCACCATTTAAGTGGGGCAGAATGTAAAGAATTGATTTGCCCCTGCATCTATTCATAGTGTAGATGATTAACAAGTCTAGCTAGCACTGGAAGATCTAAGGTTCAATATAACCAGAAAGGGTTACAGTTGATTTTTCATGTTTTTTACTTTAAAGAATTTTATAGTCTGTATAAAAAAACAACATGCATGCTTCTGGATGTAAAAAGGCCATGTATTATGTACGTTGAATGATATAGTAATTTATGTTCTGTCTAACGGCAAATTTATTATTTATTTGAAGAGAATTTGTGTTTTTCATTTGACTATTGTCATTTTTTAAACATTATAGTTTTAAGAGATTTGTAGATCTTTATTTCATTAACCAAATTTGCAGATCTTTATTTCATTAATATTGTTTAAATAAAGTTTTGGCATATTATGACTGCTTCATATATAATAGGTATATGATATTATTTATAACAGTAATTTAAAAATATTTAAATTTCATTGCCAAGTATGTAATTTACTAAAATAAGGAACTTCTTATCAGAAAAGAATTGTTGTTGAAATACAAAAGTCTTGTTCTTGTTTTGAATCAATAAATACAGCATTTATACATTTTTAATTGAGTTTACATAGTATTGTGGACGATTAAACAAAATCTATTTCTGAGTCATTACTGAGTGACAGCATCTTTGTTCAATACAGAAATTTCCATAACTTTAGGAAACATTGGCCGCGTTTATCTGGTAACTTTTGTCAACAGAGTGCATTTTAATAATGGCAATATGAATAACAAATGAGAAAACTTATTCAGTTAGTGTTAGTTTCCACATGACATCATTGATTTTGATTTAAATGATAGTAAGTTCTTTTAATAATACAATTCACCTTTTTTAAATTAAGCTTGTTTTGGTAGGTATTGGTTGTATCTACAGTTTGCTTTAATTGCAAAGCAAAAATCAGTTGCATAATGCTTGAAGGATTAATTATGTTATTTTCCATAGTTTTTGTGAAAAGGGGAAAAATAAAATGAAAATGCTGTTTGTCCGGATGTTAAATGTCCCTTTTTCCTGGATTTGTACGGTCCTTAAGAGTCCTTAAAAGTTCTTAATTTTGGCCAAAATCAAAAGAGGGTCCTTAATTTTAATCATCCGAAATTTCTGTCTGCTTTTACAACTGCCATTTTAAGTGTGAATTAGCAATTTGGAGGACTATTTTTGGCTATTTACTGACATATATGGTTATCTTTTCAATGGGTGAATGGGTTATAATTTGTTCCTATTTCTAATGTAAATAGTGGGACACGAGTTTGTAAGCAAGAAGTGAAACATAAGCATTTTGAAATTATTTCATTTTTCCTAATGAAAAGCTTTTAAACAACTTTTCGCTTTTGGGAATGTGAATTCTTTTACTGAACAGTTCTAAATTTGGCAACTTATGAGCATTTTGGCAATTTTATGATCAGTTTCTATAAGAAAATTTTTTATTCCGAGATATGGGAATTTTTCGAGGATTATTTTTAAAACATTGTAACATTGATAAATTGTAATGTATTAAAATTATATTTAACAAATAACATAAAATAAAACACTTTTATTTTTCGCTGTCATATTGTAAAGTTTCGTTTTGCAACTTATGATACAATATTTTGATTCTAAAAAATAAAGAAAGTATAATGCTATAAAGCACAATTTATGAAACAGTTCTTAGGAAAAGCAAAATTAGCTATGTAATTAATTAAAAATGTCTTCTTTTTTTTATTTTTTCATGGTAAGAGTTTTTTCCCCGTGTAATTGTCTGAGAATATTCAGAATATGCATCAGTTTTCTCTATAAAATTAATTTTGCATTTTTACCTTCTTTCTTCCCCCTAAAAAAATATTTCTGCCTTTTAGATATTACAGAATTAGTACGGATAATTTTTCTTTAGGATTTTAGACATTGCAGAATGGAATGTTTAAAAGAATTTGAAGTCAAAATTTATAGACCCACGATTCTAGAAGATTCCAGAAAAATGTGACAAAATGAAAAATGTCTCCATGGTATTAATACGTAATAAATGTGTCTTACAGAAAGTTTGCAATGAATTTTTTATTTTTTAAGAACATCTGGAAGAACAATGAAAATATAATATTTAAATGTTTTACTTCTGATACTAGAATCTTTTTCCTTGCATCTTTATCTTCCCTTTATTTTCTCTACTTTTCACTAGATACAAGCATGGAAAATATCAAAAATGCTTCTAATCTTATCACATTGACAGACATTATAGAAAGGAATTTTTTTATTAATAAAGAAATTAAAAACTGACAATTTAAAAGATTCATCTAATATGTCTTAATGCATCACATACAGGGCTGGTACTAGGCATTTTCCCACCTGATGCAGTCTCTGATGATCCTAAATTCTGCTTCCAATGCCTGTCCTAAATTATAAAATTTTTGCCATTTCTAGATTTTGTTGCTGGATGTGTCACTAAATTGTAAAAATTCTGTCACACCAGCTTGGTAACCGACCCTTATCATATACATTTCATATTTTTTCTGAATGTTCACATTACTAAAGAAAAAAATTAGCAGCTGTTTTTACACACTCTAAATGCATTTAGTTTTTTAGAATAGCAGAAATCCTTGCTCATAGGTCCTTAATTTTTTCATTAATGGTCCTTAAAAGCCCTTAAAAGTACTTCATTTTCATGTGCAGAAATGTATGTGAATGCTGTTCGTAATCTATTGTTTGCAATAGCTTTATCTTGACTTAAAACAAATTATGTTTTTCCCATAAAATGAACTTTCTTCTTTGTAATCTTTTAATACATTTTCTTTCTCTCTCTCCTCCCCATTTTATTTGTATTTATAATCAATATATATGTATATATATAAGTAAGAAATTTAGAACCAATTTTTCACAAAGACCAAAAATTAAAATTCATAATTAATAAATTTCACATATACCCTTAAATGCAATAAAGAATTTAAAAACTGTTAAAACCAAAACTTTTCAAACAAGCAATACTGCAATTCAAAATATTAATGAAATTTAAAGAAAAAAGAACGATAGAAGAGGTATTCAATCAACTTCAGTGCCACTTCATCAGGAAGAGGAACACTGAAATCAATTGAAATCTCTCCTCCATAAAAATCCTTGCTGTTCTGTATCCAGAATTAGCCAATGAACCATTTCAATATTTTAAATTCTTTGGATTATGTGCTATTTGTTTAAAGGTAAAATCTTGATTTGAATTTTTCACTAAAGTATTTGATTATTTTACTTATGTTTTCTATTCTTTAAATATAATTATCTTTATTTAAGGTAGAAGATTCTAATTAGAATTTAATTTGTTTTTTTCCTTGCTTTGTGAAAGGGCCAGAATTTTTGGGTGAACTATTATAATTAAAATACATTGAAATGGTTCATTGGCTAAATCTGCATGCAAAAAAGCAAGGATTTTTGTGGAAAAGAGGTTTCAATTGACTTTGGTGTTCCTCCTCCTGATGAAGTGGCATTGAAGTTTATTGAATACCTCTATTATGTTCGTTTTTCTTTAAATTTCATTAATTTTTCGAATTTAGAGTATTGCTTGTTTGAAACGTTTTGTTTTAACATTTTTAAAATTCTTTATTGCATTATAGGTTTATGTAAAACATATTAATTATGAATTTAAACTTTTTGTCTTTGTGAAAAATTAGTTCTAAATTTCTTACTTTATGTCTTTACTGAAAATTTTTCAGCAGCTTAGTGTGCGAAAATGCTAGTTTATATATATATATATATAATGTTTATATAATGTTTATATATATATTTTTTTTTAATTGTTGAGTATATATATATATATAGAGAGAGAGAGAGAGAGAATGTAATTATATATGTATGTTGTGCAGTACTTCAGTACATCAAGATGTTTATGAATGTACGTTAAATGTAAGGAAAGGTATTAATTTTAAATTAAGTTATAGGAAATTTAATAATGAAAAACGGAAAGTTTAGTTCTTAATCATGAAAATGTAAACTTGGATATTTTATTTATGCTCTTAAAAAAATATTTCTTTTCTTTTTTTTTTTTAATTAAAATGATATTTTAATGGCTACTATGTTAACCCCTTCGCGCCGACTGTCACGTCTACGTGCCAGCAACGAACACACTCACTTCCCAGCCGACACGCAGGCGTGCCAGAGCATTTTCCGTTCAGCCCCGACTGTCACGTATTTGTGCCTGTGTCCTGGGACGTTTTAAAAAC
Source organism: Stegodyphus dumicola (assembly GCF_044657685.1). Taxonomy (NCBI): domain Eukaryota; kingdom Metazoa; phylum Arthropoda; class Arachnida; order Araneae; family Eresidae; genus Stegodyphus; species Stegodyphus dumicola. The sequence goes on from NC_140769.1 coordinate 94,749,641, forward strand.
TATAATTTCTGCCACAAGATGGCACTGTATGTCTATATGGTTTCAGATACATGTACATTAGTCCTTCTACTCGAAATGAGAGAAGCATGACTCACATACACGTGTTTTTGATTATATAAACAAAAAGGGAAATAAATGTTTCCGAATGGCATGATTTATGACGTCTCTTTAAATTCGCACGTAGTAGTTGTTTATTGTAAGTAGAGAAGTTTTATTTTCGCTAAAGCGTTGGGTATTTCGGTTTGCAGTTCAGTTTTCAGAAAATAATTAGATCTTGTTAGATGTGAATTCTTTCTGTTTTTACCATTGCAATGTCAAAGCATCGAAAATGTTTAACAGAGCATAAAATAGAAGAAATGATGCAAAATATTTCAGATATTGATTCTGAAACAGATTCTGATAGTAGTGATAGTGATACTATGATATATTCTGATCATAAAGAATGTGGCGAATCTGATGATGAGGACATTTCGGACATCTGTATGCCAAGTACGTCGGCATACAGATGTCCAAAATGTCCTCATCATCATTAATCCTTAATTAATGAAAGGTCTCATCATCAATGTCGTTATTACGAGTGCAAGGAATGTAATGTAGGACTGTGTGTAGATCCCTGTTTTCAAATTTTTCATACGAAAAGAGAATTAAGTAATATATTTAGTTTTCAGATGTATAATGTTAAAAGTCATAAAATGGTGAGTAATGAAAATAAAATGTGTAAAATATGCATTTAAACAAGAAATAAGGTAATTAAAGTATATATAAAAATATCTATAAAGCATAAGCTGTTTAAATACTCTATAGAGCATTATTAAACAATAAATCAGAAATTTCATGGATTTAGGCTTAATAGCAAAAAAGCCCCCGGCCCTGGACAGACACTCGCGTAAGACACTGCCGGCCTCCTCGATAAGCGTGCGTTTGCGCTACCCGGCGCGAAGGGGTTAAAGAAACATAAATTGTGTGAAATGTTTCCAATAATTCTTGACTTCTCGATATTTAACACATCGGGAATTCATAGAGTATTTTATGATATGAGTACTTTTATATTTAAATTTATATATGTCATATTGAACAGGTTCATGCACTTATAAATGTGTATTGGTGCATGTTGGTGTTTTGTGTAGATAAAACATTTCAGATGAAGAAAACTTTAACTTTTATTGTATCTGTAAGTGTTAAAAATTTCTACTGATGAAGAAACACAGTTAAAAGTTGCTGAAACAAAACTGAAATTATCATCACAATTCTGCTTTAACACACAGACATTTATTGCAGATTTAGTCCCAAAAATGTAAGATCACAACACTTCTGAACTTAAAAAGATACAACAGAATTGCAGCTGATTTGTATTCTTGTAAAGTGTCAGAGAAGTGGAGGAAATGGCAGAATAGTGTATTACTTTAAATAGGCAGTTCAAGATATTTTCATCCTCTCTTGTCATCACCACATAGCAGTTATATTCTCCACCTTATTTGAAATACTATAATTCAAGACAACAAGGCCTAGTTTTGGAAAAATCCAGCAGATTTTAGTAACTTATATTTTTAGTTCTATTCAGTCTATTACTGCACTTCTGATGTGTATTTACTCAAAATTTCAAAATATAATTACAAAGAATACTAAACTAAACAAGCACTTAAAAATTGATCAAAATACTTAATTATATTAATACTTAATTAATACAAAATTGCAATTAGACTAAACTGAAAGCAAATGGTAAAATAATTTAAGTAAATAAAGCAAACACAGGTTAATACAAAATAGATAAAATTAAATGTACAACAAAATTAAAAATTTCTATAAAATCGTAGTATCATAATGTTGTATCTCAAAAAGAAAATAAAAAATGAATTAAAAAATTCAAACATTTTTCTGTCAAAGTTTAGCATATTGCCATAACATTTAACCATTTAATTGGTTTCTTAAAGCAAAGGCGAGGTTATTTTCCTCATTTTTAAAACACTATTTGAAAAAGAAATCATATTTTTTAATATGTATATACCATTAATTTTTTAATGCTATAAGCTGTTGTTTTCTTATTTGTTTAAGGTTAATATGCTATACTGCATTACAGGAAATTGCGCAAGTGCTGGTGCTCTTAGTGACAACATTGCTCACAATCTTAGTTCATTGTCCTTTCGTGGAGTATCACAGTCAAGAAATACTAATTCACCTGAGGATGCTTGTTCTTCGGAAAATGTTTTACACAGAGTAAGAAGGCAAAAATTATAATCTCTCCTTATTAATATTTCATACCTGAATTTGTTTATTGATTGTTTTTCTCTTAATAATATTTCTGGTACTTTTAAAGTATAGTTAGCCAAGTAGATAATTTTTTTTTTAAGTTGTATTTTTTTTTTTTTTTTTCTGATCTTCCAAGCTGTATATTTTTGATAATTTGAATTCATTTCTAAATGTTTAAAAACTTTTTATCTACTATCTTAGTATTTGTATGATTGTTCTTTACACCTTTATATTGTAAAAATGTCATTCATCAAAACTTGCAGCACGATTATTTTTTCAATAACCATGAAATTTATTGCATATGATTTCATATTATCATGCATACATAATTTTCACATTAAAAATATAAATTTTATAAAGATAAAAATGAAAATTTTGTGTTAATTAAGTGGGAGAAGAATAAGAAATATATACTACTGTTTTCCGAACCTGCTGTTTAAATTAACAACTGTAATAATTGCAAACTTGCTATTTAAATTAACTACTGTAATAACATAAAAAAGTAATTGAAAGATAATATCGATGTAGTCTCAGTATTCTCTTGAATCTGTCACCTATGCATAAGTACAATGTTTTGGGACTCTAAAGCATTTCAATATCTTTGCCATTATTAACAAGGCTATTGAAAGTTTCTAATAACTGCCTTTGTGAAGGTTTGTCCTAAAAGTTATATAAGAATCTGTATGACATTATTGTGTGACTATAAGAAATCACATATTGCCTTATATGAGAATATATGTTAAATTCAAATATATATATGTATATTATAAGTCTATATATAAGTCATATATATGTAATGCTTTTGAAGCGCAGTCGTGAGGGCAGAGTGGCAGGCTGAGAAGACAAGCAGATGATGCCAACACAAAAATGAATTATATGAATTCCCAATATTCTGTAATTTCCATGCATATAAAATCCTCTCAGTAGATATTTATCCAATCATATTGAAATCCAATACATTTCTATGATTCAATCATTATGAAATATGATTTTAAAAAGAAATTATTTAGGCAGTTAACCAAAGGTAAAGCAATGTGGTGTTGACAGAGCAGCAGTTAGGAAAAGGAAGACTGATGCAATTAACTCATCAGCGGTATTTGTATTAAGTGTGAGGTATAAGTAGAGGTAATCTGTGATTGGTTAATTTGAGGAAGTTGCATATCATAGATGATTCTTGAATTTGGAAGAACAGATGAATTTAGAGGGAGAGCACCAAATCTAGAATATTAATTCTGAGGTTGTCAATTACTTTTAAAGCAGCTATCATATTTTGTTATATCTTACATTAGCAGCTTATATTCTCTTCTGTATTCTATAAACAGTAACCTCTATTTTCACTGCGTCATTCCGAGACTAATCTATGTCATATGACTCTTGCATAATTCTGATAACGTAAATGAAAAGTAAAACTCAAACAGCCAGTAGTAATTTTATAGCAATATTAACTATCCAATAAAAATGCATTGAAAACCATAACTAACTCGGTCTGAATTAAGATTTCACCCTGAACATAACGCACTTGCTTTCTACACTTTGGCCTAGCTGGACTGCTATCTGGCTGCTCCTTCTTTCTTACTGCAAATTTATCTAAAATGTAATTTTTTTGGAATAGGCACAATTAATGTGCCAACTTGATTATGGCTGCAACATGTTTACTGAAATAAAAGTTGAATTAAATATACCTTGACTAACTAATTTCTTATACATTGTAAGTCGGCGGTTCAGCATTCTGTGACATCAAAATCCTCGCTGTTCATAACTGATTCAACTGCCTGCATTCTAATTCAGAATCTATTACATTTGTATGTCTATTTGTCACATATTTGTATTATTTGTCTATAAGAAGTTATTTATGAAAATGATTGTATCCTATAATCAGCTTTTATTGTGGAATTTATTTTAAAATGGTATTTTAGAGAAGTTTTCCAATAAGTTTGGTGTCAAAGTTGTTACAGGCATCCTTGTGGCTATAAATGGACAAAATAATCTGCAAATATGCTTATAAGTATTCAGTAGTTGCTTTGAAAGTATATGTAGGATCAATTCATTTAGGCTTTTCTGTAGTACTGCCATCAGTATCATTTAGTGCTTCTGATCTTTGACCGCTCTCATTTTTTAAAATACATTCTATGTTATTCCTAAATTGACCACTGCTTCAGCACTCAAGAGAAGACATCTTGTACAGTCACCTGACTGACTGTACAAGATGTGAGCATAGTTTGAGCTTTCCAGATTCTGTATCATTTTCATAATTTGGGGCAGAATTCAAAAATGAAAGCTATTTGAAACTATATTTTACAAAACAGAATTTAATTTTCAAAACGTTTCTTTAGGAAACCAGTATTCTAGTTGTCATTCTAAACTTCGAACTAAAAATTCCACTTTGTTATTACAGATGCAGCATAAAATTTACTGCAAGTTAAGGTGCATTTTCTTTTAAATATCTTAATTATGGAAATATAATTATTATATATTATATATTATTAATAATATATGAAATATAATTATTATATGGAAATAGTCTGATTCATCTTCTGTCATTTTATCAACTGTTGCTTGAAAGCAAACAGAAGAATTAACAGCATCAAAAAAAAAAAAAAAAAAAAGTTATTTATTGTTCTAATTCTCAATCAATATTTTTCAGTAAGACTAAGATTGAAATAAAATTTTGATGGTGTTTGTTTATTCCAGTTTCTTTTTTTTTTTTTTTTTTTTTTTTTCCTTGAACATTTTTATTGGAGAATAAAATCTTGTGTGGGTTATTGTTTAATTGAAAGAAACAAATTTGATCTAATAATAAAAAGTTTGTTAAATAGCACACTTCTGAAATTTGAAATTTCAAATAAACAATTTTAAAAAAACTGATGAAAAAAAATTACCATGTGCTAAAATTTAATCTTTATTAATCAGATTTTTGATTGTATGAAGTAGTTTTGATCCCCATTATCTCTGAAAATCAATGTTTTAACTGCAGTTAAATTAGTGGCGGGAAAGAGTTGGGAATACACATATTGAAAATATGTATATGCAATACATATTTTCAATAAAGATTTTCTTTTATTAATAAATTTTGTTGCCTCAACACAATATGTTCATTTACACAATTTTAAAGTTCTGGTAGTTTTTGTAATTTGTTATTTAAAACTTAAATAACAAATTACAAAAACAAAAAAATTAAAGTTAAAAAATAGTATTCATGCGTGCCAAAGTAAATATAGCAGCTAAGGTAGTCTAATGAATTAATTACCTTGGTAAGTTTCTTTTGATCCTCGGCTGCAGTGTTTAGACTTGTTGAATATCTGAAGTATCATTTGCAGATCTGCCTTTGGTTTCATTTAATTAATTTTCTAATCTTTTTTGTTCTTATCACATTAGAAAATGTGACATAAGCATTTGCATTCCTTATGAGAATGCTTGAACTGCAGTAGCTGGCTGAATATTAACTAATGCTTTCTATATGACATAATTTACTTTTTATTGCTTGAAATGTTGTCTTATATTCCAGATTGGGAACTCCTAATCTAATGGATATAGATTAGAAGGTCAAGGGCAAAACTAGTCTAAAAAACCTATTTTAAAAAATAATTGTTGCGGATTAAAATGCCTTCTTTATTATCTCTAAAAAGAAATTCATCGTAAACTGCTGGCATAAAAAAAAAAGAAACTGCATAATGTTATTATAAAAGGAAAATATAGTGTCTTTTAAGTGCACTATCCTTGTTTGTAAGCTTGCTGAAAGGTGTATCTGTATATTGAATTAAAATAATATGAAGGAATATTCCATCACAGTTATAATATACTTCTTAGTATTTGCATGGTTTGCAGTTACTAGTTCAAACAAATTCAAACAGATAAAATATAGGCTTCTCCAAACAAAATTATATACAGTATTCAAAAAGATTGTAATAACTTCATTTTTAAACAGGTGTAATAGTACAGGTTTAGGAAGGTTGACTCAAACATTTTCTTTTCTCTGCAGTTTGTATTGAGTATGGAAGGTGTGGTGTTGCTGGAATCTCTCGAACGAAAAATGGTATATCAGGAAGAGAAGGCATTTTGCATCTTGTAATGTGTGAAACTGGAATCTAATTTTGGTCCAACATGCATTTGTAGATAATTTGGAAAAGATAGCCCAACTGATAAAAGCATTCAAAAGTGGTATTACCAATTTGAAGAAACAGGCTGTCTTTGTAAAGGCAAAAACACTGGGAGGCTATGTGTAAATAACAAGAATATGGGAAAGATAAGGGCAATGTTTCTACGCATCTCAAAGAAGGAAATCAAGAGAGTCATATCGAGCACTTACAATGTCATAAAATAAAAGTATTTGAGTTGCACTTTCCTTTCAATTTGTTCTGGAAAGTGCGTGTTTGTAATTGACTTTATTCTAGTATGTTAAAATATCATACCTCATTTTGAATAACCCTGTATATGCTAATCATAATGGACATTTTTGCCCTGCTTACTGTGGATCTGATAAATCCTAAGAAATCCAACAGGCTAGCTATTTCAAATACACCTGCCATGTAATAAAACTATCTATTTTTCACAACAGTTTTGAAAGTGAAGGGATCATCCTTAGATTTCTGCAGCATCTCCAGTACATTCATAACACTTTTTTTTAACTCAAAGGAATATTTTTTGTTGTAATGTCATACTATAACAAGATGAATGGATACCTTCTTTAGAGAAAGTCTGTGATGAATAAATATTTTTATACTGATAGCTGATGTGTGTGTATTTGAACTTTAAACACATTACTAAAACATTTTAGTAAATAATCCTCTAGCAGAGTTACAAAATCACAAATTAGTATAGTTGTGAATGCTTTATTTAAGATGAAAGAGATATTGCTCAATGTGAGCAGTACAAAATAAGTTGAAAGCTTCAAAAACATTTAAAATGAATTAATAATTTAAAATGTTCAAAAGTCACCTACTTAAACTAATTCAGACCTTATGAAAGGTAACTTTAGCTTTACCTTTTAGGTGGTGTACTTGCTGGAGGATTGTAAGGATAGTTGGGAGAGTAGCTGAAATGGCTATGGCTCCCATTTAATCTTATCTTGTTAATTTTATATCTTTTAGTTTGCATTTGATCTGGGTTTTTGTGTTTCATTATAGAAAATATTTTTTTTTTTTAAATTCTAACATTAGCTGGCTTTTTTGCAGAATAATTGTGTAATAATTTTGTAAAATGAAATTTGTGAAAATGATATTGAAAAGCTGGTTTTATCACCTTTTAATTGTAGACAAATAATTCTGTGGAATTTTTTTTTTCTTTTTTTTTTTTGTGTGTGTGTGTGTGTGTGTGTGTGTGTTCTCTATAGATCAATCAGGCTTTTATGAGGAAGATTCCCCCTAAAGCAGAAGCATCAAATATTCTAGTAGGGGAATTAGAATGTCTAGATAAAGTGATTTCAGCTTTCATTCGTCTTTCTGAGAGTTGTAATTTGGGTGATCTGACAGAAGTCCCAGTTCCCACTAGGTTTATTTTCCTCCTCCTTGGGCCAACTGGCAATTCTCTTAAGTATCATGAGATTGGAAGAGCCATAGCAACATTATTGAGTGATGAGGTATGTTTCCTACAAATTTGTTTAAAAACTAGTATCTTTTTTTGTTGTTTGTATGCAAAATAGCTGTATCTACTACTTTTCATCTATTTCAGGTGTTTCATGGTGTTGCATACAAAGCTAAAGATCGTTTGGATTTACTGGCTGGTGTAGATGAATTTCTAGATGCCACAACTGTCTTGCCTCCTGGAGTATGGGATCCCAGCACACGTATTGAGCCACCAATACAAACAGCATCTCAAGTAAAATAACAGTTACTATTTTTGTATGTGATATATTTCTGTTTGTTTAGATGTATTATTGTTGTTTTGTTTTGTACATCTTTTCACTGGGTTTTTCTGAAGACTTTTATTAAATTCTTTGTTCTTTACTTATTTTGCCCTCTTCAAATCATCGTTTACAATTTTTGGGGAGCATAAAGTATGTTTTAAGTCTATCATATGAATATTTCTGGTTTAAAAAAAAAGGTTTCTAGTATTATTGTTACCGTTCACTTCATTTTCAAGAATGAAAAGAAAAACAGCAATCTCAGTATTGGTGACTTCTGTGACAACATTATTTTATACCTTGCCTTTTTAAAAAATCAGCATTTTTGAAAAAATTTTAGGAATTATTTAATTTTTTTTCAATTGTTTGCTGGTTTAATGTATCTGTAGTGTTCTGGCAAAGAATTAGATTCATGTGATGATTATAAAAGACCTATGGTTTTTTTGAAATAATTTGGTTTTTAAAAGGCCTTAATTTCAACCAAAATTAGCAGGCAGACCTTAAATTTGTTCACTGGACATCTGTCTGTTTTTATGACTGCCATTTTGAATGTGAATTAACATTTTATATAAACATAATATTCAAATCACATCTCATAATGCAGGTGTTACAAATTAGCTTTGTAAGCAACAAAAACTAATCTTCTATCTCAGACTGAGCTTTCAGATTCTTTGATCAAGACCTTTTAAAGCATAATCTATGATGAAAACTTTGAAGATGATACCATGATTTTTGTCACTACATTATTTTCAAGAAGATCAAAGCCTAAACTTCTTAAACATCAGATTTCCATCCACTGCTGTCAGTGAATACAAAACATTTTCAAGGATATGGACAAAAGCCATACATAGGACATTAAAAAAGGTGGAGAGAATACTTTGAAATTTCTTCCCAGTATTAGAAGAATCTAAAGTTGGGAAGGTCCATTTTGTTTCCATAGAGAATTTTATTTCCTCAAGTTTTAGGGCCACTAAAAACAATGAACATGGGCCAAATTTTATGAAATTTTTGTATTTTTATCTGCTTTAGTTTAATTATTTTGCTCGTGAAATTTATTTTTTATAAATTTTCAGTTCTTGTAAAAGTATGACAAATTGCCAGTTTGATGATTCATTGCCAAATATGTGTGTGATATGCATACTGCTTGTAGACAATTATTTTATTATTTGAATTTGTTATCTTTTATTACATCAAAAACAACTTTTCTCATTTTGGAATATAAATTCTTCAGTTATCTATCATTGTCATATTGAATTTGTATACAAATTTTCTAATTTGCAGGTTTGCCAATCCCCCCTCTCCCATGTATGATGTTTATTTTACATTTTTTATGATGAGAGTTTTCTTTTGTATAATTATATAAAAGTATTGTAAAATTTTGCATGGCAAAATATTATGTATTATATCTAAATTTATATCAAAGTATGATTTATGTATCAGTTTGGTAGGTAAAATTCTTTTTAATCTCTCTCTCTCTCTCTTTTTTTTTTTTTTTTTTCCCAAACATTTTTGGGTTTTTTACTGTATTAAAGTTTTCAAATATAATAATAGGTTAACTGTTGAGGGTGGTTTTTTTTTTTTTTTTTTTTTTTTTTTTTTATTTACTTTTATACATTGTGCCATGGAAGTTACTCATAAAATTTATGCTGGGCGATTCAAAAATGTACAGACAGATAGAAGGGACCGAAATGAGCTTTTGTAATACAATATATATGTGAAAATGATGTGTTGAAATGAAATAGGATGCTTTTGAGCAGCAGATAAAAGTATTCTGCTGTCTTAAATTATCTAATAATTTAAGACAGCAGAATATGCAAAAGTAATATGCATTATAAATGTTGTGCTCGTTGATATGTATTTTATCTATGGGGCTGTGCAGCTAAAACTGAGTGGCTGCTCAGAGGAGATTCAGAAAATGATTCCAATATATCTTCTTTAAGCTACTTCATTTCCCTCTACATATAAAATGTATATCATTTAACATTACATACATTTGCATTAATGATGCTCACATCAACATATTTAGGATTATGTATGTACTTAGAAGAGTTAAAGGTTAAAAGAAAAGTTAGTACAGATAGAGTTAGTTAAAAAGAGTAGGTGTATACATATGTTCTTATTTACAAATTTATAGTGTCTGTGACATAAATTTGGCAACATGAAGAATTCCTGATTTGAATGATTGATCGGCTTGCAGGCAATGATAATGTTTCATAGCTAGCACATTGTTCCATTCCCCCTCCAAAATGTTACTCCCTTTATAGTTCAGCTTCCAGTTTTTTTTAAAATTTATTATTATTATTATTATTCCTTCATTCGTTTTCCCTTGCAAAGACAGACCTTGAGGAGCTGGATGGAACGCATTAAGAAATAATTGCAGTCATTGATGGGCCTTAAACAGGCTGAGAAGCTCCTTTTCTAAGCAGACTGGCTGTCCCACTGTTGGAGAAATCAAAAGACAAGTGAACCTTGGATTTGTATAATGATGCATTTTGCTCAAAATTCACATGGGAAATGATATTTTATTCCATCAAAATGCTTTTTCCTACTGTTCGATAGTTCCCTGTACCACATCAATGCATAATTTCCACTTATTCCATTACAAAGAGTGCTTATTTTAGGGCTTTCTGCCAGCCTGTACATTTTTGCTATGTGTTTTGAAATACCTTCTAGATCTACAAATCCAGAAAAGTTTCTATGACAAAACAAAAAATATCTCCTTGGTTTACATGGCTATATTTTACAGGAAATTTATTATAGGTTTCTCATATTTTGTGGAGAATTTCTTGAAAAAGGGTTAAAACAAAAGCTTAATTGAATATTCTATTTTTGATCCAAAAAGTCTTTCTCTTAACAAATTTATCTTTTTTTTTTTTTATTTCATGCATTTCTCTAGCCACGAGCATGGTAAATTGCAAAAGTCAATCTAATCTTGTCGCATGAATGGAATGAATAAGTATGTATAGAGAAAGGACTTTATCTATCTTGATCTTGAAAGTTTAATTTAAAATTGTCATCTTGTACCATATTTCAATTCTTAGAGTTTTCTAATGTTATTCTTAATATTTATATTATTAAAGAAATAAAATTAACATCATCTTATGTATAATACACTGAAGTAACAAAAGTCATGGGATAGCAATATGCAAATATACAGATGACAGTAGTATCGCGTAGAAAATGTATAAATGTGAAGTGCTTTGGCAGGGCTTTCATTTGTGTTCAAGTTATTCATGTGAAGAGGCTTTGATGTGATTATGGCCGCACAACGAGAATTAACAGACTTTGAACACGGTATGGTAGTTGGAGCTAGACGCATGGGTCATTCCATTTCGGATATCATTAGGGAATTCAACATTCTGAGATCCACAGTGTGCCAAGAGTATCTAATTTCAGGCATAACATCCCACCATGGACAGCGCAGTGGCCGACCACCTGCATTTAATGACCGAGACCAGCGACGTCTGCGTACAGTTATCAGTGTTCACAGACAAGCAATACTGCATCAAATAACTGCAGAAATCAATGTGGGACGTACGAGGGACGTGTCTGACAGGACAGTGTGGCGAAATTTCATATTGAATTTGTATACAAATTTTCTAATTTGCAGGTTTGCCAATCCCCCCTCTCCCATGTATGATGTTTATTTTACATTTTTTATGATGAGAGTTTTCTTTTGTATAATTATATAAAAGTATTGTAAAATTTTGCATGGCAAAATATTATGTATTATATCTAAATTTATATCAAAGTATGATTTATGTATCAGTTTGGTAGGTAAAATTCTTTTTAATCTCTCTCTCTCTCTCTTTTTTTTTTTTTTTTTTTTTTTTTTTCCCAAACATTTTTGGGTTTTTTACTGTATTAAAGTTTTCAAATATAATAATAGGTTAACTGTTGAGGGTGGTTTTTTTTTTTTTTTTTTTTTTTTTTTTTTTTTTTTATTTACTTTTATACATTGTGCCATGGAAGTTACTCATAAAATTTATGCTGGGCGATTCAAAAATGTACAGACAGATAGAAGGGACCGAAATGAGCTTTTGTAATACAATATATATGTGAAAATGATGTGTTGAAATGAAATAGGATGCTTTTGAGCAGCAGATAAAAGTATTCTGCTGTCTTAAATTATCTTCCCTTTGTGGATTTTAAGTAATATGCATTATAAATGTTGTGCTCGTTGATATGTATTTTATCTATGGGGCTGTGCAGCTAAAACTGAGTGGCTGCTCAGAGGAGATTCAGAAAATGATTCCAATATATCTTCTTTAAGCTACTTCATTTCCCTCTACATATAAAATGTATATCATTTAACATTACATACATTTGCATTAATGATGCTCACATCAACATATTTAGGATTATGTATGTACTTAGAAGAGTTAAAGGTTAAAAGAAAAGTTAGTACAGATAGAGTTAGTTAAAAAGAGTAGGTGTATACATATGTTCTTATTTACAAATTTATATTCCTTGGGCTATGCCAGCAGAAGACCGACTTGAGAGCCTTTACTGACAGCACAACATCACCTGCAGCGACTCTCGTGGGCTCGTGAGCATATCGGTTGGTCCCTAAATGAATGGAAAACCGTGGCTTGGTCAGATGAGTCACGATTTCAGTTGGTAAGAACTGATGGTAGGGTTCGAGTGTGGCGCAGACCCCACGAAACCATGGACCCAAGTTGTCAACAAGGCACTGTTCAAGCTGGTGGTGGTTCCATAATGGTCAGGGCTGTTTTCACATGGCATGGACTCGGTCCTCTGGTGCAACTGAACCGATCATTAACTGGAAATGGATACCTTCAACTACTTGGAGATCACTTACAGCCATTCATGGACTTCACGTACTCAAACAACGATGGGATTTTTATGGATGACAATGCGCCATGCCACCGGGCCACAATTGTTCGCAATTGGTTAGAAGAACTTCTGGACAATTCCAGCGAATGATCTGGCCATCTAGATCGCCCGACATGAATCCCATCGAACATTTCTGGGACATCATCGAGAGGTCAGTTCGTGCCCAAAACCCTGCACCATCAACACTTTCGTAATTATGGACGTCTATAGAGGCAGCATAGCACAATATTCCTGCAGGGGACTTCCAACGACTTGAGTCCTTTCCACGTCGAGTTGCTGCACTTCGCCGGGCAAAAGGAGGACCGACAAAATATTAGGAGGTATCCCATGACTTTTGTCACTTCAGTGTATAGTGCATGCAGATTTTAAACATAAAAGTCTTAAACTAAATTTTAAAATTAAAAGATGAAAGGGTAAGATTAAAAGATGAAGGGGTAAGTTCATGAGGAAAAAATGTATTTCATAAAGAGGAATTGTTCTTCAAATGGATACTGCTGAAAACATTAACAAATTAGTGGATGAATATGAACATCATTTTTTTACTTTCTTGTATAAAGTAAAGAAAGTATTGTAATCACGAAAAATTCCGCGTACCGTATTTCAAGGAAAATATCCACTTTGACCGCTATCGAATGTAATTTAACAATGTTTTTGTATGACATTTATATGTAAGGACAGAATAAAGGACTATTTTTCCCAATGTGTATGTGTGTGGTATCTGCATGTATGTATGTATGTATGTATGTATCTCACATAACTCGAAAAGGAGTAGCCTCAGAATGTTGAAATTTTGTATAGAATTTCTATAGCATGTAGTTGTGCACCTCCCTTTGTGGCAATCGGCCACACCATATATATATATATGTATATATACCTACTCTGTTACTCGGCTTATTGAGCTCAGTTTTTGTATTCTTATATGTTGGTAATTTTTGCATTTTTTGCTCTAAAATTATTGAATTATGATGTTCTTGTCTTCTGGTTAAGGTTTTTATGTCTTTAGTTTAACTTCCACTCAATATCTGTAGAATTCTCAACAATTTAAAAGTTGTCTAAGTGGGCTAAAGCTAATTCTTTTACCATAGCAGCCATATTTGTGTACATTTGAAACTTAGCAGAGTAGTGGATTTGTTGCCAATCTAGAGAAACTAAGCTTCACATCAACAAAGATAATGTCTTTTTTTCTTATTACAAATTAATTCATGCTTAATCCATTCTGGAATTATCATTTAAGTTATTAATTTTTCTCGTATATTGACTCAGCATAGCGTCCCACAACAAATTAAGTCAGTTTCTATGCCTTCATTATATTTTTGCAGAGTGAGACCATAAGTAAACTTTCAGTTTTATGCACCAAAAAATCTGCCTTCTTGCCCGCTGGCTGTATTGCTTGTTTTGCGAAGAAACTTGTATTTTAATTGTAAAAATTGTTCTTTAATTGTTTTAAGTGTATTTATGTTTATATTTTTCAATTTTTAATGAGAATATTTTTAGGTTTCATGCCTTGTCACGAAGTGAGAACTGAATTAATTGAATGAGAAATATATATCTAATGAAATTCGAGGAAGTAAATTTAAATGAAATGCAGGAAAAAATGCATATAATTTAATATTCCATACAAGGAAGGCATGTGGTGCACACATCAGATTTTTTACTAAGGCATATAAACCTAGAAAAGGAAATGAAAATAAGTTAACTAAAATATCTAGAAATATTTCCCAGAATGATCTAAATTCTAGACCACTGGACTACTAGCAGTTTTTAAGAATTTTGTAATATGCTTAATGCTTCACACATGTGCATTTTATATTTTTTCATAATGTGGAGGGTTCTGATTTTTAACCCTCTGAATGCCATGACTGGTTTTGTTCAGTCATGAAATTTTTCTGATTTTGTGTATATTAACATATAATTTAAGATATTTCAATTTCTTACTTTCTTTAATGATATAAATATCATAAATTACATAAGGTAAATGTAAGTTTATGAAAATAGGGACTAAACCAAGTAATTATACAAATTTAGCTTATAAAAATTGTTTATATGCGGGTCTTTATGACAGATCCAAGAATGTGCACCATTCAGAGGGTTAATTTCATTTTGGCACTAAATAAAACACCTCTATTTTGAAGAAACAGTCATTTGGTAGCATAAATCTAATAATAATTTACCTTTGTGGCCACCTATTTTCTTGGCATATATTTCAAACTGAAACATTATACATAGAAACATCATTGTATTAATATTATTATTGTTGTTATATATGTAAATGAATAATTTTAAAACTGCTGTTATAAATTGTATGTTACATTAAACATTTAATTTTCTTAGTTTTTACTATTCCTTTTCAGCGAATATTATTAAATAAATAAAAGAATTTTTTATTATCAACCATGTACATCTCTAAAATTTGTCTATTAGAAGTGTAAACTATATATATTTCAAGAAATTTTCTAATTTGATTTTCACTCCCTGACAACTTTAATTTGCAAGTGACTGATTTTAAAACCAATTTTATTAATTATATTATTGGGTTTTTACTGTGTAATATTAACTTAAAATCCATCAGACTGTATTAGACTGTGAAGCAAGTTATCGCTTTGTCTGAAAATGTATGACAAAATCTTATAGAGGTTTTTTAATAAACTTTTGTATTAAACAGAAAACACAACTTATGTGTATAGTCAAAACACCACCACTTGTAAGCATTAAAACAACATAAAATTACAATTTAAAAATGGAATCTTAACTGGAGACTATACAAGTTTAGCCTAACTAAGCTGGCTTAGATATTAATGTTTTTGGCTAGCAAATGGCTTATGCTCGAATGCCAACTGTCAGAGTTGGACAATAGAAAGTAAAGCTGAGAGTGTTGCAGCGAAAAGCTCGATATTTAGAATATTCAGAACCCTGGTCTTAAATATTCTTAACTCATTTGCATCCTTTTAAGTGCTAATGAAAGGGCAATTTCTGGAAAGGTCTAAATCATTAAAAAAAAAGGGTTGTTAACATAAAATACTTTCTACTTACCCCCACCAGAATTAAAAATATTAAAAAATATAGTTTGGCCATAGAAAATGCAACTCTGGTTGGTAATCTGCCAAAGCACATAGAATTATCCAGAAGGAGTGTTAATTATATGCTGCAAGATGAGGGGATAACCTGAGAGCCTGCTGTTTGCAAGAAAGGGGGAATTTACTACCAAAAGAGGGAAAGTCCCAGTTTCAATAAGTGATACTGTTTTCAGTTGTCTTTTGTTCCTTTGTTTCATATTCACGGTTCATTACAGAAAACAAACAGTTCATTACAGAAGGTTTACATGCTGTGATATTCTAAGTATTAGAGGAGAGGACAAACTTATAGCACCACTGTTAGCAGAAAAAAACAGAAATCCTGTATTATGTTACAACTGAGGAAGTACAGAACTGAAATGTCCAAGATTTTGGTTATTCTGGATATGGAAAATTTTCCGAATTTTAGATCAACTATTTAAATATAATAAGAGGGCGTATAAAAATTATAAAATTAAAAATACAAGATAGTTGTTTATGAAACAATGAAGCATTTAAAGTGAATTTGAATTTACAAAAAAAAAAAAAAAAAGCCTCACTACTTATTTGTTTGCTAAAACACTTCTTCAATGTTGCTTCTTTTTTTTTTTGTGCTAATACTTTCTCTTGAATTTTATAGATAGACATAATTTTTTGTTCAAAGTTCCATAATCCACCAAAATCTCAAATAAAGTTATTTTGTCTTCAACAGCCTGTCTGTTACTTTCTTCACTATCAGTATCGATGGTTTCTAGATTCAAGATTATGTCATCCATTAAGTGACTGATTATTAGGGTATTATCTACGTTTTTTTCTGAAATTTCATTAATTCGAAAATTTTGCATTTTGTTTGCCATATCTGGAAACTTTTAAATTCGTAGCTATCATCATAAAGCTTAGCTAGCATCCGCTATATGATATTGGCGATGTATCATAATATTAGTGATAAAGAAATTTTGTTCCACTAAATTTTGTCTTGCTTCTATTACATTGTTAAGGAAGTTAAGCTTGAATCATATTAGTTTAGTCATTTATTATATGTATATCTATTTCTTGCACATGCTTAAGATATATTTGAGTCCTGAATAAATAAATACCCATGTATACTTGAGACTTCTGAGTCATTGCCAGACATTTTGCCACCCAGGTCAATCTCTGCGGGTTCTAAATTCTAAAAATTTGTCACCCCTAAATTTTGTGTTTTAATGCCTTTCATGTATTTTAAAGATTTTGCCATCCCCTAATTTTGTTGCTCAGTGTTTCTCTAAGTTTTAAAAATTTTGCCACCTGGTGTGATTGTATTGTCCCTCAGCTTATCTGAATAACAAATTAAAGGTTACCATACTGTTTGGTGTTCAGTTACTAATATTTTTTAAACATTGCTGCAGAAGTCATATCTCAAGCTTCCATGTATTGACAGTCATAGGATGATAAAAACAAAGCATTATTCACAAGGTTGTCATCAGTTATTTAGTAACTAAAAATCAGCAAAGTTGTGATGTGGAATGCAGAAAGGCCGCTACAGAGCCAAATTATTAATCATACAGATTTATGTGAATAAATAATTGTGTTTCTTCAGCATGGAGCTGTTTTATTTAATGCCAAAGTGAAATTAAGAATCAGAACTCCAAGTCTTTTATTATGAAAAATATTAAATGTGCATATGTAAAGCATTAAAGACAGCAAAAAATCCCTTGAAAAAAGTGTTGCTAGTGGTCAGGAGGCATGGGTTTTACATTATCCTGAATATTGGACTTTAGATTTCAGACTGTGTACTGTGTAATGACCATTTATTATCATTTAATCATTTTAACTAATTATTAAGAATTTTTTTTCCAAATGTGCAATAATGTACATACATTTTTGCTTTAGGATGAAAAAGATATATAATAATTGTTAATCATAGTATAATTATAATAGAAAATTCTTTTTTTTTTTTTTTTTTTTCCAGTATGGATTAATGTGCATTCATTTGAGCTTAAAGATAAAAAAGATATACAATCATTATTAATTATAGTATAACTGCAATAATTATTTATTATCATAAAATTAGATATCATTAGAATTCACTGTAATAACATAATGAAAAGTATGCAATAAAATATAATAATTAAATAACTATAATAACAATTATTATGCAGTAATAGTTATTTATTACACTTTATCATAAAATTATGTATATATAGCAAAATTAAGTTTTGAAAACAGTCACTTGTTTACCCAGTATATAAATAAATATATAGATTTTTGTTTATATATATAGTAAACATATTTTAGTATAAATATAAATTTATTTAAAAATAAATCCACAACAGTTTCACGAATGCCCTTATGAGGGGAAATTATTTCTACTGACTTCCAAAAATTATCAGCAATCACAAATATCTGTTTTTATTTTTTTCACTTTAAAGTAATAGTCTAACAAATCAATCCCTATGATTTTATTAGGGTATGGGGCTTTAATGCTATATAGATATTCAGCCAGGCTGTAAAGAATATCATTAATTAATTGGCAAGTACTGTGCGACTTGACATACTAAATTAAAAATTTTACATTTAAGTTACATTTGATTTCTTTCCTTGTTGTCTAGCTTAATTCTTGATAGGGCATCCACCCCATCATCTTTACTCTGGGTATGTTTAATTTTCAAATTATGTTCTTGCAATTTAAGAACTCATCTTATCAATCGTATTGACAGATTCTTCCTAGAATACAGTTGTAATATTTCCATATGGTCTGTATATGTGATAACAGGCTGTTTGCCAAAGTAGACTCTAAATTTCTCAACAGCCAACAAGTCAGTTTATTTCTGTCTCAGTAGCCATGTAATTTCTCTGAGTTGGGGTAAGTGTTTTTCTTAAATGCATTACCTGTTGTCCTTCTTGCACAGTTCCTATTGCAAAATCAAATTCATCTACTGCAATTTCTAACTTGCTTTGCAGTTCAGGAAATTTCAAGTCTAGAAATTGAATTAATGCTGCTTTCAGTTTTTCAAAAAACATGTTTTCTTCTGCCAACCAAATAAATCTTGTATTTTAAGTTTAATAAAAACTCTGCTATGTAAGTGAAATTTTTAATGAATATTTTATAACAAGGCCACAAAGAAAAAAGGGCAATCTTCTGTTCCACTTTCCAATATTTTATATCTCAGTATTTTTCTATTCTACGTTTCGATAATTAGGTTCCAAAGCTCAGTTTACATTTTATTGAATTTACTTTTAACTCTGCTTTCTTTAGAAAGGTAAAACATAGTGTGAATCCTGAATGGACTTATTAATTAATGTTACTAGATATTATTATGCCATTTAAGTATATAAATAGTGATTTGCAAAGTACTGTCCTTAAAATTATGTCCCTTTACAGTGTAGCAGGTGCTTTGCATAAGCCTAATGGGTTTCTGAAAAATGTATATATTCTTGATTGAATAATGAATGCTGTCTTCAGCACATCTTCAGGTTTCAGACATATATGGAAATATCCAGATGTGGGATATAGCATGGTCTACACACATATTCATACATATACTGCAAATTTAATTTTTCTAATTTATTTATTCTCTATGTTATTTTATTTTTTAACATTTCTGAAATATGTTTTTAAGCCACAGCATAGAACTAAGAGGGAGCCAGAATATATGAATGTCTCTGACCCACAGCATAAAACTAAGAGGCTAGCATAGCAATTACATATTGGGATATTTATTTTATTTTTTAATATTTTCAAAGTATGTTTTTTCAGTAATATTCTCTTTGACTTCCATCATAGCATTAGAATTTCTCTTTACACATTGTCTCCCATTTCAGTCTCATTTCATCACATACGTTAAGGATCCTGTCAAATAATTCAGAAAAATTTCTTCGCTCATGTTTCAACCCTTTCTTTTGCTTAGGCAATTATTTCAAGTTCAAAATTGGCAGTTCTACCTCTTTTCACTTTACCCTGTTCATGTCAATTTCACATACTCTTCCTGAAAATCAGTTTGTGTACCAGCTGCATTAAAAAAATGCAATCCTAAAATCAAACTAATCTGCAAACTTATGACGGTGAAAAAACTACCTTTTGCTGCTGATTTTTAATTTTCATTTTGTAATATGCCCTATATATTCACAATATTTTCCTTTTTGGTCTCTTTAATATCAACAATCTATATTTTCAAAAACTTTTCTTAAAAAATTTATGCCACTATATTGATTGAGAGGCCACTATATTTTTTCTGCGGTGACTGACCTCTCTGACCCACAGCACCCCTTTGGTTAGTTTAAATGTTTCTTACCCACTTTCTTCATATCAAAACTACTCTTTGTTGTATCTTGGTGATTGCCATTAGTGGGTATTAAATTCTGCTGGCAAACAAAATTTTTCTCCCCTGAAACTTATAAACTCTTTCAGCTACAGGCCTTCTTAAAGATTCTACAAAATCTTTCATCATTTTCCCGCTTTTGCATATTTTCTGAAACACAAACTTTCAGATTTCACAGCTAAGTCAAACATTTCGTCTAAAGTACCCGAGTTTCTCAATTCTATCGGGTCAGTCCATAAGTTCATGTGCATTAAGAGTATGCGTAGAGTTCACTATGACGCATTTACTAAAACAATACAATTTTGAATCTGTTGAAACTTGTCGTTGTTTGACTGACATAATATTCAGTTCATCACCAACTTTCATAAATATCGAACACATTTTAGTACCCATAGAAGATGAATATAGATAATCAGTACAAACATGCTGTGCTACATTTTTTATTTTCATGTGGTGAATCTGCCAGGTTTGCAGCGATAAAAATGAATAGTGTACATGCTGAACACACTATTAGCATAAGGACTAGATTTAGGAAAATTTTTTAAACCAGAAATGGTTTAAAAAATTTTAAGTTTGAGATCAGTGAGAAAGCAGCATTGATGATGAAGCCTGTTCAGGACATTTTGAACTGTTAGAACCAAATCAAAGGATTAATTCAGAAGTTTGTAGTGAACAACTTTACCGTCTAAACTCAGAATTGATCAAAAAATGCCCATGTATGGTGAATGTCAAGAAAGTGTTGTTTCATCATGATAACGCTAGACCGCATACAGCTCGAACAACGCTGCAAAAAGTGAGACAATTTATTTGGGACCTTTACCCACATTCTGCTTACTACCCAGATATTGCCCCAATTGATTTTCACTTATTTCGTGCCTTACAAAATTTTTTACTGGGAAAAAAATTTAATTCTAAACAAGATGTACTACACAATGAACTTTCAAGTTTTTTTTGCATCAAAACCATTACCAGAGTCTTTCTACAGCAATGGCATAAAAAAGCTGCCTGTAAGACAGCGAGACTGTTGATAATGGAGGAAAATATATAATTGATTAAAATGTTAAATTGTGTTTTTTTATATTATTTAAAAATTTACCAAAATAAATGCATGAATTTATGGACTGACCCAATACAAAGTCTTAAATATATGGCAATAAAGTGGGGAGTATTACTTCAGTGATCTCCACATGAGGTTTTCTCTCAATGGTGACTATATGACAGTTTTACAACCTGGACTTTTCTCAAAATAAATGCATGTAATTCATCATTTATAACTCTCACTTACTCAGTTGACTTATTAGATTTTCCAGTACCCTTGTACCAGTTCAACACTGGACTCAGGCAGCTGTTGCTATAATGACCTTCTACACATTGCCATCTGAGTATAATAAAAAATGGCTATTATACGTGTGATTTATATTTATAAACCTTCTATGGAAGCCAATTCTACCATTCTAATTCTAATTCCAAGTTAAAATGATGACTTAGTTACATCAAAGTTAGTTTCAATTAATTTCTGTCATCAAATCTAACAGCTGACTTCATTGATGCTCCCACTGTATCCAAAATATAACTAAATCCTTCCATAGGGCTATGCAATTTGGAGCATACAAGAATTTGTAGTCTTGGGGGACCATGCTGAATGTTGTGCCATGGCCAAACATTGTTCTGGGCTGTTGAGTGCCAATAATGGGATCTTAACTGTGTAATATCAAATCAGTGTCCTTCAAACCTTATTAGACTGCCACAAGTTCTTATAAAGGTTTTAATAAACCTTTTTATTAAACTTGAATTTAAAGAAAAGGGACTCTGCACAAAAAAAAAGGGGAGGGACAGTTCTGGGCCAATTGATGGTCTCATAAGCACGACTTTGGATATAAATTAGATTTATATATAACATTAGTATTTTGACACAAAAAACAGACTTTTTCTGAAATATGCATGCCAATTTTGTAAAATTTGGTGTGAAAATTACAGAGAAATACAAAAATTTATCTTGGCGCTCTTTTTTTTTTTTTTTTATTTTTCAAGTTTGCCCCAAGAATAATTCAAACTTCTTAATTTATAGTAACCTGTTTTCCTTTCTCTTTTTATCATTGTACACGAGCAGGAAAAAAGTTATGGTTCACACTTTTAAATAATTTTAACAAAGTGCAGAATCACATTTGGCATTATAATCACTTACAGTGGTGGCCAAAATTGTGGACACTTTTGGAAACTTTTATGTTTTTGAACTTTGTATGCTTATAGAAAATGTTATGTTTCACAAAATGCAAACTTGTATGTATCATTTTAAAGAGAATTTATTACTGAATTCAATACAAAACACAAAATTCAATTATTTGCACTACAAAAAAACTTAAACGATAATAGTTATCGATATACATTAGATAATGATGATTGCAGTGAGTTATCAGTACTTAGTAGGGTACCCTTTATTTTTTATTACAGCTTCACATCGACGTTTCATTGAGCTGACAAGAGTTTTAAGCTCTTCTTTCGTTATTACTTGATGCCAGGAAACTATTATAGCCTCAATTAGTTCCCTTTTATTTGATGGGCGCCTCATTTGGACAAGAGTTTTCAAACGGTGCAACAAATTTTCGATAGGATTGAGGCCAGGACTGTTTCCTGGCCATGACAACAATTTAATGCTCTTTGTACGAAACCACTCTTTCAATATTTTGGCCGTGTGGCAAGGAGCAGAATCCTGCTGAAAAATAAACGAAGCATTGTTGGGAAAGAGATCTCTGATGGAAGGTAGAAGTTTTGGTTCTAGAATAGTGTCAATGTATTTTCTGGCATTCAGTGTCCTATCGATGACATGAAGGCGACCAATACTATCTGCTGACATGCATGACCAAATCATAACACTAACTGGGTTCTTCATAGTTGCTTGAATGCCGTCTGGATCTAGCTCTTCTCCTATTCTACGTCTTACATATTTTCGCCCATCACTACCAAATAACGATATCTTAGTTTCATCACTCCATATAACTTGTGACCACTGATCATCTGTCCAATTAATGTGTTCCTTTGCTCACTGTAGTCTTTTTTTTTTTTTTTTTTTTTTTTTTTTGCTGAAAATAAAGATAAGTCTTTTTTCATGGAATTCTACCTCTCAGTCCAACATCTGTTAATCTTCTCCTGATTGTTCTTGAACTCACAGAAACACCAGCATCATTCAGATCACTTCTGATGGCTGCTGATGACATTTTTCTATCTTGTAGATAGTCTTTTTATTGTTCTGTCATCAATAGATGGGGTGCATCTTTTTCGGCCTTTTCCTTCTTTGTTTTTTATTGAATTTGTCTCCTGATCGTAAACAAAACTTTTGGACTCCAGATGCAGTCACCTAACCACCCACCTGTCTTGCAATTTCAGCATAGGAAGGATCACTTTCTCATAACACAATAATATTACATCTCTTTCTAGGTGTCCAATCTACTCTTTTATTTGATGTCATTGCTTCTTGACTAAATATTAAAAATTTTTACAAAAATTCCTACTTGTAATTGCAGTGTATAAGAAACAGGTCCTCCTTCTACAGAACAAAGCAAAATAATGAATTGTTTCAAGTGTAAACATGATGTCAGCTTCTGCTGGCAGTTACTAGCATTTGATTGGTTCTCAGAACAAGAACAGTGATTGGCCAGGAAAGCCAGACATTACAAACCACTTGATAACTGTGTTTTTTATTTATATTAAAGTACATATAACTTTTTTGTATTGCAAATAATTGAATTTTGTGTTGAATTCAGTAATAAATTCTCTTTAAAATGATATATACAAGTTTGCATTTTGCGAAATGTAACATTTTCTATAAGCATACAAAGTTCAAAAACATAAAAATTTCCAAAAGTGTCCACAATTTTGACCACCACTGTATAACATATATGCCAAATTTCAAAATGCACCAATATGTAAATTCATGTATATCTTAGAAAATCTTGACTAAAAATCTTTTAATTTTTTGCAGGTGTACCTAGAAATGCATCTACTTTAAGAAGGTGTTAAAAAGTTGATAGATATACAAAAAAAAAAAAAATTGAAAAAAAAATTTTTAAATATTTTAAAATTAATCATAAAAATGTTTGAATTATATTTGGATGAAGCCTAAATTTCGAATTCTGGAAGAAGGCACCAAGTAAGTTTAATAAAAAAAAAGCGATATTGATAAATATATATCAAATTCAATTAACATTGAGGAGCTATATTTTTTAGAGCTAATTTTTTAAAAACTACTTTTGTGATTTTTACAAAACTTCGAAGTTTGGCATAATTTGAGTCGTAGAATCAAAATATGGAAAAAAATTGGCACGTTATTTCAGAAAAAGTCGGATTTTGTGTCAAAATACCTATATTAGAACAATGCTATATGTAAATCTAATACATATTCTAAGTCTCGCTTTCAAGACATACAAAACACAATTTGAATTTTGTCAATCAGCCCGGTAGAACAGGAGATGTAAAACTGTCCCTTTCTTGTATGTGTGTGTGTGTGTGCAGTGTACAACTCTACATACGATGAAAACTCCACCACTTGCAGGTATTAAAATAACATGAAGTTGAATTTATAATTTGGAAAAAGATCATTGCCAGAGATTACATAAATTTGACCTAATTAAGTTGGCCCAAACTGTAATGGTGCTTTTAGATTCATCTAGCAAATGGCTAATGCTTAAGCATTAACTGGCAGAGCTAGCCAGTAGAAAGTAAAGCTATCAGCATCACTCACTGCCTAACATCTAAAACATTCAATTTTCTTACCTTAAATGGTCTTAACTCATTTTCACCTTGACGAGGCATAACAAAAAAGAGAAGTAATATTATAGATTCAAATCATAAAAATTGGTTAATTAGATAAAATATCTGTAATATGTATAATTATATATTACTTTCAATTATAAAATATTCATAGGTTGGGATTTTGATGTTCCTCTTTAACAAATATTTTTCTTCTTTCATAACGAATTCTTTCCCATTCTTCTGTACTTTTTCTACAATGGATGCCATCTCATGTAAATCTAAAATATTATGATGTAGCTGATAGACTAGTAAAGGAGGTTACTTCCATACCTCAGGTTTATGCTGACCTGCCTTGAACTATACTATAGAAGAAATGCTTTAATTAACAATCCCCGAAGATAGCTACCGACACACTTATGGTATTGTAGTGCAGGTCCTGGTACTGCTATTAGTTTCAAGAGTGGCAGGTAGGACCAAATGGCTTCTGGCTCGGTTGATTTCAGAGCAATTAAGGACCCTCAGATATTCCAGTGGTAGTAAAACCTTTCCCACTTACGCCAAATGTAAAAACCATGAAGCTACAGCAAAACATCTACTTAGTTGTGTTGCCTTAGTTCTTGGTTCTTGAAGATCTACTGAAGAGACCTAATTTCATGTTGGAAGTTATGAAGGTGAATGAACTTATGGATCTGATCTGATTCAGATTAGAGGAATTAGTAAAAAGAAGGATATTTTAAAAAAAATAGATGGATTTTTTAATATTTATTATGTAAATTGTAAAAACTTTGTGATTATTTTAAGTGTAAAATATAAATATTTCAAGAAATTTCCTAATTTCTTAAAATATTTATGTTTTACATATTCATTATTGTATCTTCATTATTTAATTACTTTAATTTTAATCTCAAATTTGTTTTACAGTTTCTTTAAATATTAGATTTTATTTAATAATGCATTCTATGTACTCTTCTGTTTTATTCTTAGAATGATATTTAAAAAAAAATGAAGCTGAATGTATAGATAATTATTTAAATTTAGTTAAAATGTTTAATCTTCTAAAACCGGGCCAAAATTCTCATAATATAGCCTTCAGACCGGCGCAATCCGAAACAGTTTTGCCCCCTCTTTGACATTTTCCTAATGAGAAAAGTCGTTAGTCCCCCTCCATGGATGAAGTAAAATTTACATGTTTGTCAGACGCTTACGTCCCATAATAGGGGGGTTGCTAGATTTGCAATTTTTTCGATGATTATTTTGCTTTCATTTAAATAAAGTTCTAAATAAATAGTGCATAAATAAATATGCAGTACTGGATGCATATATCCAGTGCACAATTTATTTAGAACAAAATGTATGCAATGTTTATATTTCACTTACTATTTCTAATCAATCTCATAAATAATTTGTGAATTTTTTAACTTTGTTTTCACTCTTCATTTATATTCGCATATTTTCGTATTAGAAATTAGAAAGCGAGAACAAAATTTAACAAAATATAGTAAATACGGACTAGGTTTGTAAGTCTGCAGGCTGGAATGCGATTTTTAATAACATATTTTCATTAATAAAGTCATGGTAATGACTAATTTAATGAAATAATAATAATAATAATATTTATTACCATTAGATGATTAGAATGAGATTCAATACAATTAGATTTTGAGATGAACTTACAGCAATAATAAAGCTTTACATAACACTAACAGAGATTTAAATCTGCTTTTTTCGATAATTTTGTTATTATTATATAAAAATCAAAATCCGAGATACATTGGTTGCATTTAATCATTTAACTTTAACAAATATTACATTGGACTATCAGGCAAAGAAGGTATATCTTTAACAAGAATTTTTCTTTGTAAAATTGGCTTTCGTTTGTGTTAGCAGAGAAAAAAATCCGTGACCTATGCATGCAATCATCAAAAGAATTTTGAGAACAGTTTTAAATGTTCATGAAGAATTAATTATACGTCAATTTCTTTTCATAGGTAGAAATTTCGTCTAAAACCATTGTTATATCCAAAGGTTGAAGTCTGTTTCATTTTCAACGAATATTCTATTTGCACATAATATATTTTCTAATTTATTTTAGAAAGAGTAATCTTTCACGTTTTCAAAAGAATAAGGACATACTGGGTGTTGACACAATGTAGTAAATCTGTTTTTCATATTTCTTTCAGTAATGAAAACGATTACCCTGGAATATTTTCAAAGCAAAATTAAGAAAACCGTTTACGCCAAATTTTGCATAAAGTATCTTCTTGTGTATTTTTTTATTTAAAGTGTGGAATTTTCTCTTTGAAAATATCAAAAATCATGAACGAAGCAAAATTAATTCATGAGAAATAACTTTGAAATGCAATAATTCCATCGTAATATGAAATATTGGAGAAAAGTGCAATACAGTTTATTTATTCACAAATAATCTCCCTCATATGCGTAATTTATGTACTGTCAATTGAGAAATATAGGTTAGTAAATTAAACCGGTTATTTCAATACTTTTCCTTTATCAATATTTTTACGAGCTCTTCAGTAGAGCGGTAAAGGTGGCTGAACACTTGTAGCTCGCTTGGGTTTGAATCCCGGCTAAATAGTTGGATTCACTGTTTTTGTGTAACATAAATGCAAGCCAGCTTCTCTTAGAAAGTCCTCCTCGAAGGCATAACTCCCCTTATACAGGTAATTGTTGTGTGCTTTGATGTAATTCAGTAAGCGAACAAAATTAATCCAATCAAACCCAAAGAACGGATTGATTACATGTGGAGTTTTCCACCAGGAACGTAAATGCGAGCAATTTTCTCTTAAAAAGGTTTACACGAAAGCATCCATCCCCTTAAGCAGATAGCGTTCGCGTGCTTTTCCGTAATCCAATCCTAATTTTCATACATTTAATAGTAAGTTGACATACACCTTATTACAGACAAAATAACAACCTTTTTTAAAGATATTTTTTATTAACTTGTCTGAATTCCCTTTATCTCTTGAGGAGTATAAGAATTTCAGCAAATATAACTGGCCAAAATTTTATACAATGTAACTGATGTTTTGATTCAACTTAGAAGTAATGTAAGCTTTACTCATATTTAAATACTTTTTGGCAGATCTCATCCTAAAAGAGGGTCTAAAGATAAATTGATTTCATTTAATTTACAATCAATGAAAATCATTGAAAGCAATCACTGAATGAATGAAAATCACAAAAACTATTATGCATATAATTGTCTCTTATTTATCTCCTGATAAATCAGACAAAATTGCCTACATAATAGAAGCACTTTGAAAGAGTTAACATTTCTTAAGGGTTTTATGCACTCCACAAAAAAATGTCAAAATAAAATCTTATTATATATAAGTATGAAAAGGAAGTAAACGATAAAAGTGGTTTTACCTATTTTCTAGAAGGGCATTAAATCTAAAATATTAATTTATTCTTATTTGTTATGATTAAAAAACATTAAATATGATAAGCTTAAAGAGCGTGCAAAATCGCTGACTTTTTAATCATAGCAAGAGTCAGTACTAAAAAAATTAGCATTAAAATTATGACACAGATTGAGAAAGAGATGGCCTCTATTTGATTTTCAAGTATATTGGCGCGAGACGAGACCTGCGGTTTTTGCCAAAATGTAACCAAACTGATAAGAAGACGGAAATAATGCGTAGCCAGCGGCTACTCTGAGCAGCGACAAGGGACCACCCAGAGATCTACAGATAGGCGATTCTCTAAAATGGGGAGGGCATGGATGGTACGACAGTTGTACCAATGCCGGCGTCTGAGAAAGTCATTCTCCTGGTACAACTGCTGTACCAGCCGGCTTCAGAAAGTTAAAGTGAAACTGTGAAAAATTAAAATATGTATATTTAATTTTTTTTTTTACAACAGTTGGTGTAATTTGAATTTTTCTGCACCTTTTTATTAGGAATCTAGAAAGAAACCAGAACCAAAGAAAGAAGAAAAAAAATATGAACCATCTGATTCAGGAAGTTACTGTCAAGATGAGGATTTGTCATGTAGTAAAAGGTAAGAATATACATCAAAGTTGTGCATTAATCATTTACAATAAGTTATTAGGAACTGAGTTACAGTGTTAAGCAATTAACTGTAACTGCAGCTACAATTACAATGCATTTGTAACAATTAAATCAATCACAGTTTAATTGTAATTTGAAATTCTTCAATTACAATATAAGAGTATATAGTAAAAATAATATATAGAATAAAATATAGAAAATAATGCATACACAATAATAATATATAGAAAAAAATCTCAGATGTCGCATGCTACTGTCATGGCTTCAGGTGCAAAAATGGAGGAAGGATGGGGTGAAAAGGTCTTCGATGAGCTGGGTAGAGCTACTGGGTCATGTGGTCCAATGGTCTACCTGGAAAGAGATTGCATAGTCTTGCTGATCAGGCATTGGCAAACCTTACTTAACGAGGGGGCGGGGCTTAAGTATAAACCTTACTTAACGAACTTTCTTAATTACAGAACAGATTCAGATGATAAAAAATTAAACATAATACGTGAAGTAATAAAAGGATCAAGGGCTGAAATAATTTGGTTGGCTTAAACATCTATTGTGGGGAATTTAAAGATAAAAATTAAACATTTAGAATACTTGGGTGAGAAAATAAAGTAGATAGTACTTGGCATTAAATGTAGATGGCGACACTTATGCATGCCTCAAAAAACATCAATAAAGTATAGAAAGTACAAAATTTGACAAGAAAATTAACGAAAATCAAGGCAAATTGAATTCCGAATAAAATTCCAGCATGGTGAAATTAAATTAAATGCTGGAATACTGCTCCTGGTCTTTTCTGTTTTCTTCATCAATTAGTTATAGTTCAATGTAAGTATGGAACTGTTATTGACTTTATCAATGTTATTAAAAAAAATTTTTGCAATGCAAATGCTGATTCTTTCAGTATTTAATTCATTATGAATGGCCCCACAACTGAAAAACCAGGGACTATTGGAAATTCTTCTTAGGGTGATATTGGGACTTTGTTGGATTCTCAAACTGGTTTTACACACAAAACCCCAAACGGGACAGGCGTAAGTAATAATTGGTCGCAGCATGGGTCTGTATACATGAAGTTTGTTTTGAATAGATAGAACGGAATTTCGGGCAATTAAGGGGTTGAGTAAAGCTTTAGTACCTCAAAACTTGCTTAAAATATATGTAATGTGTGGTGTCGAAGTGAGTTTTTGGTCTAAAATGACACCAAGGTATTTTACTTGCTTGGCCCAGGGGATGCTGATGTCGTACATCTTGAGTGTGCTATTCAAATTAATATTTCTCTTATGAGTGAAGTACACAGCTTCAGATTTGTCAACATTTGTTTTAATCTTCCATTTGATCATCCAGGACTCTAATGCAGGGATGGTTCTTGTAGTGTTTGTACAATTGCAGCCATGGATGCGTTTTGGTAGAGGATCGCAGTATCATCTGCATACAGTGCTAGTGGAGTAAGGGGGTTATGTGGGATGTCATTCGTATAAATTGAAAATAAAGTGGGCAAAAGTAGGCTTCCTTGTGGCAAGCCAGCAGAAGTTACTTTTTGTGTGGAGTGAGTATTGTTATAACGAATGACAAAATGTCTATCGTAAAGATAGGAATTTACGAGGTTTGTGATGTAATCTGGGAAACCCAGAGTGATTAATTTGCAGGTGAGGCTTTGTAACCATACACAGTCAAAGGCTTTCGAAATATCGAGAAAGAGAGTTCCTGTGATGAGTTTTTTCTTGAGTCCATCTGCTATCATTTCCATGACACAATAGAGTTGGTATGTGTTGGAATGTTTACTCCTGAAACCTTATTGCTGAGAGATGAGGATGTTGCTGTCCTTTAAGAAATCTTGGATTCTCTTCAGTATGACAGCTTCAGCTATTTTACTTAGGGTCGATAAAAGGCGTATCGGCCTGTATGATGTAGCCAGAGAGGGATCCTTTCCTGGTTTCGGGATTGGTGCAATTTTTCTTAGAAACTAAATTATATCTCAGCATAAGTCTCTTGTTCCTTTTTTTTTTTTTTTTTTTTTTTAATTAAGAATGAAATAGTCATCACTGGTGAGAGAAATAGAATTTCTATAACATTTGTAAGCTCAGTGTTCCTTACATTCCTTGTGCATAACAAAAATATGAGCTAAATTCCTGTAGAAAGGACTTGCATAACAGCATCTATATTTTGATAAGATATTTATATGTCTTTGACAATCCCTGTCTTTATATGCATATATATATAAATAAAAATCGGAATATTTGTATTACGACCAAGGCACAGAGAGCTATCTACCCAAAGAAGAAAGGGCTCCCTGGAGGACTTTTCATGGGAAATTGGTTGGTGTTCATGTTAAACATGAGACCACGTGCAGCCCGCTAGTTCACTGAAATGTGAGCCGAACCTAGCTATCGGTGTTCATCGATTCTACCTCTCGACCTCTGATGGGTCTGTATAAATAAATAAATAGAGTTTAGTAAATCCAACATCATTTCACCATTTTGTCCATGTCATCAAAAATGTATTTTTTACTTTATATTTCCAATTTTTATTGTAATTTTTGTGTTTAATATTACTGTCTGAATCATGCAAAAGACAATGCAAGAAAGTATGACCAATAAAATCTTTTTTTTCAACTAAAGGAGAATATTAAAAAAAAACACACACACACACTGGAGTGGGGGGGGAGATATTTTATCACAAAAACGCAAGAAGGAACAATGAGCAGTGATGTAGTTGAAAGATGAAATACTTACGATACAATTTTTATATAATAAATAAATTTAAAAAATAGAGAAGGAGCTAAGTCTACCACTAAAATACAAGGGGATTTCTTTAAACATAACATAAATATAAACTGTTATACAATTTTTGTAAAAAAAAAAATGAATGCAAATTGTCAATTTATTCAAAAAAACAGAGGGTCAAACATTATTTTCAAGTATAAATTAAAATTCAATACATATAATTCCAAACTACATTCAATTTGAAAACAAACAAAAATTGATTAGAGCATTTTAGGTGTATACCTAGGAGATACTTGCTACTAAGGTGTATTTTTGTTATAACGCAGTGTTTGGGAAAGTTAATATTCCACCATGCAACAATTACTTCAAGTATGAAATCTCAACTTCGTGTGTTTAAAAGAGACAGCAGAAAAGAGAAAAAATTATTTTGTATTCCCTGGTCTGTTGTCTGAAAATTAACAAATACAACCCCTAAAGGAATGGTTTCAAAAGAGTAGTAGTTTCTCTTTACAATAACAGCTAAAAGAAGGTAGAAAATACATTCTGATTACCCATTCTTTTAAGTGAAACCTTTCCACACTTTTACCATCGTTTAAAGGTTAATTTTACTATAACTACTTTTATCTAGTGACAAAGATTTGGTGTACTTTGCTTGAATTACCTTGTTATTTAAAACACTTTTTCTCTTTTCTTTGATGATTCAGATATCATCAACATTTTAAAAATGATGTGTAGTTAATTTTACAAATACGTACGAATTAGGCAAATTTAATTAATTTCTTATGTACTCTCGTGTAAAAACAACGCTTTGTGTACAGATTCAAAAGATCTGAGTACTCATTGTTAACTATAGACGATAATTCTTCTTTTGGGCTTCAGATTCTGCTGTTAAACTATATTGTTTTTAGGGGAGAAAAGCTAACAATTGAATTGTGTGAGAGAGAGAGCGATTGTAAATCGTGCATCAAGAGTGCAGTATAGGTTTAGTGTAGTAAAATAATTGACTTTTATAATTTTTTTTAAAAACTAAAACTCATATAATATGTTTTACAATGTAAATTAACCTATTTTCATTCAAATTGCTTTAGGCCGTTTGGAGGGTTGATTGCAGATATTCGTAGAAAGGCACCTTGGTATATAAGTGACTTCAAAGATTGTTTGTCATTGCAGTGTATTTCTTCTATAGTCTTCTTATACTTTGCCTGTATAGCCCAAATAATCACATTTGGCAGTTTACTTGCACAAGACACAAATCAAAGAATGGTAAGTATCATTCATTTGCTCTATAACAGTATTTTTAAAAAATTATTGATTGATGCTTCAAACTTTTTACAATGCTTAAAATCCTTTAAAAGTTTTTTCCCCCTAAATTCCATTTTTAAAAGCCTTTAAAACATCTTGTAAAAAACCTTTTTTCTAGGCTTCATTATCATTATTTTTTGGGGGAAACTGAAATGTTTAGAAAGTCCTCCTTCCCTTCTCCCTCTTTAATATTCTTTGGTCTTATCACAAAAATCATCATTTTATCTAATACAGTACAAAGTCCGTAATCCGGACCTCAAAGTCGCAAACTTTACGCATGCGTGTAGAGATTGTGCATATGCTTTACACATGTGCACGTTGAAAGAAATGTTTAATGAAGTAAACAAATAAATATTAAGCTTTTCATATTTTTAATAGTATAATTTCTGCATGCCATCTTACCAGATTTAAATTTATGATCTGTAATCCAGAAAAACCCCTGATCCAGAATCGCCAAAGTTCCGACAAGTCCGGATTACAGAAATTGTATTGTACTTTACAATAACACTCTTCCCAGAAAGGTGCTTTTATGATGAGCAGTGTGACTTTCACCTCAAAAATTGCATTTCAGTTTCATATTTCTTCGGTTTGTGAAACATGGATTTGCACTATGATTAGTTGACAATATCTGATATAATTTTTGTTTGGTTATGAAAAACTTCTTAGAATAATAAAGCAAAGTTTTGATTAAAGAACTTCTAAGGAGAAGGCAAACTTTCATAGAAACAGTGTTAACCTGTGTACATAGATACTGGTATATATATAGGCATTCAGCTGCTATAGTATAGCATTTCTTTCCTGTTATCATACTGAAATAATCCGAAATAGGGGTCTGAAATAGTAAGTTCTTGAATTTTATCTCCTTTGGAAAGTCAAAATTTCGAGAAACAAATCTCAGGACATTACTTGAGGGGAAGGTTCTATAGCTTGAAAGAGTGCAAATGGATAGGTCATGAGGCTGTTTTATGCAACACTGAGGGTGAAAAGAAATGCTCTGAGTTGGATTAATGCTTTTAAGAGGGGACGTATCCTTATCCGGCGCCACTATTGCCGGATATCACACAAGGCGCAATTACGGTTTCATATTTTTAATTAATGCAAACCGTAAAGCAAAGCCCAGTGGGCACATGACGATAATCATTCATGACGAGTTAATAAAATCATTAAGGTGGTAAAAGAGGGGTGACCATGCATCACAGAGCCGAAGAAAAGCCAGAATGTGAGATAAGCCAGATTCAGGAGCAGTGAAGTAAACTGTGGTGTATGGTTGCGTTGTTGAAGCATAGAAAAATAGAGACAGATAATACAAAATATAATTTAAGATTACAGTGAGAATAATAACATATCTAAATATGAGGCTATATACAATATGTGACACAGTATGCAATATAAACTAAAACACAGATTGCAATAAATACGATAAATTGAAATACCAGTTTACAATATGAAATACATAATGAAAATTATAACATATATATGTTACCGTGAAAGACCGAAATTGGAGAATGTCGTCTTTCACCGGAGAATATCAATATTCATCAAATACGTCCGTGAAAGACCAAATATTTCACTACATTCTTGTATATTCGGACCCTCACCGGTGTATGTCGACAATCATAGATATGCTCTGGTGAAAGTCAAAAAGAGAGGTCATAAAGTGCCATAATAGTTTAAGTTGTTGCAATAAAAAAGATTTGAATCACATAATTTAGTAAGTTTTTTATTACTGTTATTTTATTTTCTCATTTAGAACGTACTGTATAATTAAGTAAGTTTTTAACTTCTATTATTTTCCTTTCTCATTTTGAATATATTGTGTGTTTTGGGTTATCATGTTCTTAAGTTCTTATTTCAAGTCTCAAGTGCGTTTATTCGCGACTGAATTACGGAGAGGAAAATATAATATTGTTATATGTTCAACATTCACCATTAGTACATGGTGAATGTCGACATTGACTGGTGTAAGTCAGAAATAAGAGTATTTGGAAAATATTTCGGACATACACCAAGAAACTATGTGAATGTTAACATTCACCGGTGAAAGTCGACATTCTCCAGATTTCGGTGTTTCACCGTAACATACACAAGACAGTGAGAATAACTAAGTGGGAAAATTCGAGTCCCAAGTGAGGTGGGCCGCAAGTAGTCTATAATTAGAATCTTCCTCAAGGACAGCATACTTAGACATGTCTAGGTCACCTATGTGAGACTACAGCCCTTCACCTTTTTGAAGAAATTCGCATTCATTTTATGCAAATACTCATCCACTGTCTCGAGTTTTAAATCCTTATGTAGCGTCTGATTTGAAACAAAGTAGTGAGCCCAGGTCATCATTCTGAGTAACTTGTTCTGTGTTATATGTAATTTATTTAAATCTCTTTTATGGACAGAAGCCCAGGGAGGTGACGCATAGGCAAAAATGGGTCGAATGATCAAAATGTAAATATGTCTCTTGCGTCGTAAGTCCAGCTTAGAATCCGGGGAAAGAAGAGTAGTGAGGAATTGTATTACCCACAATATCTTGCTTCTGTCGTAATTTATGTGATCTTTTCATTGAAAGTTGGAGCTATACTTGATTCCTGGGTACGTGACCTTGTTTACAATGTGCATAACAGTCCCGAATAATTTCAATTGCTTAGCAAGAGGGGTGTTCATTCTCTTTTTCTTAATGATAACGAGGTTAGACTTCTCGATATATATAGCAATTTTCCATTTAGCATCAGAGCTCAAGCCGTGGCATAAAACTCTGGAGTTTAGAAACTGCGAAATTTGGGGATGCAGACTTGACAGCAAGTGTTGTGTCATCCGCATAACAACCCATAAAACAATTTTGATCCATGTTAACTGTAGGCAGATCCACCACATAGAACAAATATAAAACGGTCCCTAAAATAGACCCATGTGGGACTCCAGCCATCACTTTCTTGTTATCAGAGGAGTCTTTGCCCATGTGCACGAAAAAGGTCCTATTCATGAGGAAGCAGTTAATAATCTGGATCAGCTCTCTGCTGAATTTTAGATCTTATAAGCTTATAAATAAGCCTCTCATGCCAGACATGGTCAACTGCCTGTGCCTTGTCTAGCATGAGCAAGGCAGCATATCTCTTGTTGTTCAGTGCACTACCAACGAACTCATTTAGCCGCACCAGCTGTTTAGTTGTCGAAAGGGGCTTTTCTAACTCCAAATTGATCTAGTGGAAGTTTAACGAGATGAGGCTGAATCCTGGTAAGAATAATACATTCCAAAATCTTTCCCATGCTAGGGAGAAGGTTAAAGGCCTGTACCCTTCAGGTTTTGTCTGATCTTTACCCAGCTTCCGGATTTCAATCATCTTGGCAGTCTTCCAAATTTTAAGATAGTAACTCTTATAGAGGCATGTGTTCAGATTGCCTGTGTACCTTGTTATGATATTTAAGGGAAGCTACTTGAGTGCAACGTTATTTATGTTATCATAAGCAGGCGCCTTCCTCTTTCTGAGTTTCCTGATAATGTCCAAAATTTCTCGGGGCGAAGTGAGCTTAAGATGATTTTGCACAGGAGGTGAATTTGTCCAACCAGTAACATAGGAGCTGACCCTGGTCCAGAACGCTTGGTTGCTAGGAATGTTGTTAGGGAAAAATTGGTTCTCAAAATGTTCAGCAAGAATATCATATTTGTCCTTATTATTAAGAGCAACTCGGTGCTCCACACAAATTGGCTTATTAACTGTGGGCTTGCTCTTTAATCTTTTCACAAACAACCAGAACGTGTTACTGGGCTCGTTAAAGCTTGTGACTTTCTCGTCCCAAAGCTCTGTATGGTGTTGAGTAATTTGCTTTCTAATCTCCTTATTTAGTCTATTAATCTGATTTTTAGTATTAGGGTCCCACATGATGTGAAACCTTTTTCTTAACCTATTTCTGTCCTTGATAAGATCCCTTATCTGCCTTACCAACCTGTCAGCGATCTGCTGCCTAGGTATTTTCCTGGTGGCATTTTTATATGCAGTCTGAATATCCGTGGTCAGTTTATTAATAGCAGAGTCGATGTCATGTGGTGTTTGCAGCCTGTGCATAGTAGTTTGGCAGTCATTAAGCAGATTATGGAATAATTTCCAATCCGTGGTATTAATGAGATCCTCTTCAATATCCTTACTGGTGCTTAGGGTTGCAATAACCGGACACTGGTTGGAATTGAGCTCTTGAAGAACCTCAAGATTGAAGGGGAATGAAGTGGTAAACATAAATAAGTCTAAGTATCACCTCTCCATGGGTTATGTGGTGTATTCGCTCAGTGCTTAAAAATATACTGGGTAGTCGTTGATGAATTCTAGTAGTTTCTCTCAATTTCTATTCGTTCTTCTACAACACCACTCTGAATTCTTTGCATTTAGATCCCCCGCAAGAATAACTTGCTTGTTTGTATCAAGGATCTTGGCAGGGTAATTGATATCTAGCATATTTCGTGGTGGATTGTACATAGAATTAAAATAGACAATACCATAGTAGGGTAGGAATACTGACACAGTGACCAGCTCATGTCCGTTGTTACGCTCATCAGTAATAGTACAGGACTGCAGGGAGTTCCTGACATAAATGACAACCCCCCACACCTCTGTGACTCAAACGGTCATATCTATAACATTTATAATTTGGGATAGTCAGTCTTAGACTCGCCATAGCATAAGTTTCAGTTATCATGGCTACGTCGGTATCGTAATTCATTAAAAAGTCCATAAGCTCCGGGATTTTGTAATGAACGCTGCACGCATTTTAAGTCATCATTTTAATAGGAGCTCTTAAGGGTCTAAATTGTCCCATTAGCAGTATTAGAGGGTTTACCTACTTCCTGACTGTTTTGCTTAATTTCTTTAACTTGCTAAGAAATTTGAAACCTAGCACTTTTGGTGACGGAAACGAGTTCCACTAAATAAGTGAAGACCTCAAGTTTGGTAGTTTTGGAGAGGGATCCGAGGGTGTCCGACCCCTCTCCCCTTCCACCAAACACATGAGAGGACTTTTGGCTCACCATATATTTAGAGTTCCCCCATGGCACAAAGACATTTTACATTTACAAATATCCATTCCTTCTCCAGGATTCGAATCCAGGCCCTTTGGTACTACAGTAGGCTCCCCTAACCACTATGCTGTCTGGACAGCATAGTGGTTAGGGGTAATACATGAATGTAACAATTAGTTCTAGTTTGGTAAATTCTTGAAAACATCTCTCAAATTTGGAGTGAAATTTTATAATTTCATCATAATATAATATTTTGCTTTGTTTAATGTACCTCCAATTTTAAAAAACTCGTCACAAATATTTTTGAAATTTTTTAGTTCATTCTTCACCAACTGGAAAGATGCTAGCTGTAACTTGTTTTTGAAAGTATCAAAAAATCCAATCGTTTTTTGTTTTTTCCCTTGTAATTTAAGTTCAATTCATTAAGATGGCATGTTATATCAGCAACAAAAGCTAAATTCATCAACCAAACGTCATCACTCATACTCACTTTATCATTTGATTCCAAAAAAGTCTTTTACCTCTTGTAGTAGGTCTCTGAATCTTTGTAAAAATATATTTCAACTTAACCAACAAACATCTGCATGATATAATCATTCCCCGTAATCAGATTCGTTTTCTTCTAGTTGGAACCGAAAAATTTTTTCTCTGAAGACATCTTCCTCAAAAGGAGTTCACAATTTTCATGCAGATTCACATAACATGATGCATATTTAGAATTTTACAACAGAGGTTCTGTTTGTGAATAATGCAATGATAAGAAAGGAAATGCAATATGTCATCGTCTGTGATATACATAGCCAAAAATCCATTGACTGTGTCATTTACTGATGGGGCCCATCAGTTATTATCGATACAATTTCATTAATTGGAATTTTTAGGTGTGGTAAACATCTTCACCTCATGTTTTCTTCTTTAGAGGTAATATTGTTAATAATTCTTCTTTTATACTGTTATCCTTAAAAACCATTCTTATAAAAGTGCAAAGGTGAGAAATATCAACCATGTCAGTAGATTCGTCAAATTGCAAGGAAAAGCAAATATAGTTACTAATATCTTGGGTCAGCTATTTAGCCAAAACAGAATTCATTATTTCTATACGATGTATGACAATTCTATATGAAATAATTTCATTTTTGTTCCGCTGTGTTCCAGAAATGCTTTTCTTTATCATTTCTCCATCAGCAAAAGGTTTCTTATGTTTTACTAACACATGACTCACATAAAAAGATGCAACTGTTGCAACCTTAGATATAATATTGGGTTTAATAAAATATGTCTGTTGTCTGATAAATTGCGATTTAAATTCTGTTAACTTTTGTTTACACAATTCGCTTGTTAATGGAAAATCTGTATCGAAACTTCCATGCATGCTTTCGAAATGCCTTTCAATGTCCCCCCCCTTTTTTTTTAAATGCATGACTAATGCATGACTGACACTATTGCATGACATATATAGCACACACATTTTGCATTCACCATTGTAAAGAAAAACTGTTCTTCTGTAATAAAATTGTACGTTTTTCTTTTCTGGACACTTGTTTTTGACATTGTACCCTTCTTTTAAAATATGATAGTTTACTATTTTTATTTCAAAAACACAAGTAACACAAAATTGTCAAGTTGAATGTTTGAAGAACTTTAATGACTGCTTGACTGTGGAGTGTGAATGTATTCAATGCAGCCAGCAGCGAACATATGTGAACCAATGAATCTGTAACTGATGTATGTACTTAAGCATCATCGTGCACTTCTAATGAAGGTAAATGTGTTTCTACACATTCATAGAATCATATTTTTAAGTAAACACAGTCACATCAATTGTTAAAGGCCAATTTTCCAGTCTAGCTGGTGTCGGTGTTCCATAAGTATGTTTCTTTTAATATGCGCGTCTTAGGTCTTAGTAAAAGCGGTCACCGCAGAATGTCTTGGTGGTTCACCGGTCGATCATGATTGACTTAATGCCCATCCCTGGCATAGAGGAATAGCAATAACTTTCAGACATTTTCCACACTGTACGTAACTGTTGTTTAAGATATAGCACTTTTGTTGTCAAATTTATGCCCACACGGCCG
The DNA here is from genome assembly GCF_044657685.1 of Stegodyphus dumicola. NCBI lineage: Eukaryota > Metazoa > Arthropoda > Arachnida > Araneae > Eresidae > Stegodyphus > Stegodyphus dumicola. The sequence goes on from NC_140769.1 coordinate 94,789,814, forward strand.
CCCGCTGGAAGGTTAAAAAGCACAACTAGTTTAGGACTGTTTAACTCAGTAGTAATCATTTATTATCTTCCTTTGATATGAGCTATAGCTTTTAATGCTATAACAAGCTTCACAAAGTCCACAAAATACGAGGGCCATCCAGGAAGTAGATTACGTTTCCGTCTGTGTCCGCTAGGGGTAGGGCTAGCGCGGCCATCTTGGGGTCAGAGCGTTGCGCAGCTCAGTCTGCATCTAGCCGTGCTAGTGAGAGGTTCGTGCTGTGCTCCGTTCAGATACTGTGACGGTTTGAAATGTCTGCGTTAATTGAAAATCCCGCGAGCTGCGAGGTGCGCTCAGTAATAAGGTTTCTGACTGCAAAAAACTGTAAACCGATAGAAATCTATCGGCAGCTTCGTGAAGTGTATGGGGACAACATTATCACTGAAGGTGGAGTGCGTCAGTGGGTCATAAGATTTCAAAATGGCCGAACCAATGTTCACGACGAAGATCGAAGTGGGAGACCCAGCATAGTGACCGCCGAACTTCTCGAAAAAGTCGATGCTAAAGTCCGTGAAAATCGAAATTTCACAATAACGGAACTTTCTTTGAGTTTTCCACAAATTTCGCGAAGTTTGTTGCACGAAATCATCAGCGAAAAGCTTGGTTACCACAAGTTTTGTGCAAGATGGATTCCAAAAATCTTGACAGAGGACCACAAAAATCAGCGAATGGCTGCAGCGTTGAACTTTTTGGACGCTTACCATAAGGATGGTGACTCTTTACTCGATCGCATCGTAACTGGTGACGAAACATGGGTGAAACATGTGAACTGTGAAACGAAATTGCGATCAATGCAGTGGGGGCACACAAGTTCTCCCCAAAAACCCAAGAAATGCATGCAAACAATGTCGGCAAGGAAGATGATGGCGACTGTTTTTTGGGACAGAAAAGGTGTAATTTTGGTGGACTTCCTGGAAAGAGGCACTACAATAAACTCTCAAAGGTATTGCCAAACTCTCCAAAAACTCAGAAGAGCAATTCAAAACAAGCGCAGAGGAATGTTGAGCTCTAAGATCTTGTTGATTCACGACAACGCCCGGCCCCACACGGCAAATGTCACTCGTAAAGTTCTTGAATCTTTTAAGTGGGAGTTGTTTCCTCATCCGCCGTACAGTCCCGACCTGGCACCGAGCGACTTCCACCTATTCCCAGCAATGAAGAAGTGGCTGGCTATGCAGCGTTTTGATGACGACACACAGCTGCAAGAAGAGGTAACGAAGTGGTTGAAGGCGCAGGCGGCCGAATTTTTCGACGAAGGAATTTCCAAGCTCGTACATCGCTACGATAAATGCCTTAATTTGTATGGTGACTATGTAGAAAAGTAGTATTTGAGTGTGGCTTTCATCTGTATATAATAAAATTTGTTTCCTATACTTTGTTTATTTTTTTATTCCAAAACGTAATCTACTTTCTGGATAGCCCTCGTAAGTATAAATGGTGATGCAATTGCCTGCAATTAAAAATGCAACAGAAATAAACAAAAACTATATTAAACTTACCTTTTTTTTTTTTAATAACAGTATAACAATCACACAACTTAACTGACTGATATCTCAGATCAACTAATAAGACATCATGCACCAAATCTTTGATACAATATGTTTAGCACATGTTTTATACATATACGAGCTGTGTAATACAGTCAAAAGTCGTTAATCCAGACTCGTCGGGACTTCGGCGATTCCGGATTATAGATCATCATTTTAAATCTGGTAAGATGGCATGCAGAAATTATAAAATAAAAAATATGAAACCGTAATTTATGATTTAAAGAGCACATATGATCTAAAAAGTATCAAAATTTACAAAAAAAAAAAAAAAAGCTTAAGATTTGTTTGTTTACTTTATTAAACATTTCTTTCAATGTAAGTTGTTTAAGTTGCTTCATTTTATGTGATAATACTTTCTCTTTAATTCTATAAACAGACATAATTTCTTCTTCACTTACAAAGTTCCGCTGTTCAAGTCCTATAATTGCTGTGTCGAGGATATCGACTAATTTGTCAATCGAAATTTTTTCGTTTTCAATAACCTCTGTGTCACTTTCTTCACTATCAGAAGCAAATTATAATGATGAGAAATTTGATTTAAATCATATCAAAGACGAAGTACATCGAGATGAAATACTGCATTTAGTAAGGAATTATAAGCCAAATAAAATAAAAACATCCGCCTGAAGATAAGGATAGTGTTGACAGATCAACTTCCAATTCATTCCCTCCTTCCCCGCAGAGCAGCGTGAAATTGATAAAACAGATTTCGGAATGGTTAGAGAAACAAAGGATATGCCTTTATCCATTTTTTGCAGCAATTCCACTTTTTGTTTGATGGACATCAAAACATACTTTCGCTTTGTAGATCCTTTGGGAGCTCCAGCATCGGAAATTCTTTTTGACATAATCGAAATTTGAAGCTTACTTTTATAAAATTGCTCTAACAGTCTGCAAAAAATGATAAGCCTGATCTAATTCGAAGATTAATGAACAACGCAATATGCAACATTAACTGAAATAGATGATTAGATAATTTTATCTTATACCATCTGTTATACATTAAACGCACATGCGTAAACGTATTATGCGCATGTGCACACACATATGCGCAGCCGTAAAGGTCTTACGCGCATGCGTGAACATGCACAGAAAGTTTGTAGCTTTGAGGTCCGGATTATAGATCATTTCTGATTATGGGTGTCCGAATTAACGACTTTTGACTGTAGTAGAATTTCATCATATTTTGCAACACTTCACATTACAAACACACTGGATGCTTTCGATTTGGGCATGGAAATAGCCATAAATAGCAGACTATCGAACACAACAACCAGCGATTGCCAGCTTAATAAATGAAATGGAAAAGCAGAAAGCGGATTTTGCTACTCGTGTTTTCATGAAGTCAAATTGTCGAGTCCAACAAGATCTATCTCACTCTCAAGTCAGACTACATCTATTGCATAGTTATGCATGAATGTAAATACTTTGTTCATAAGTTTGTGTGCAAATGTAAATATGTCTTTTAATTTTAATATCAAATAGCTCAGTCAGTTTTTGTCAAATGGAAGTCAAATTTTTTTATTATTTTTTTAATGATGAGTACAAAATTTTCTTAAATATAAGTATAGGAACTGGAAGAATGTATAAAAAGTTCATTTCATAATTTTTTAACTTTTTTTAATTAAAAAATGCCAAAACATGAATATTTGCAGCACTTCAAGCATTTTCATGCCTGAAAATATTTGTCTATGAAGAACAATTGCAAAAATAAAAGCCAGGTAAAGACATTTTTGAACATAGTGTGTGTTTGTGTGTGTGTATACAAAAGATAAAATTATATGACTTTGAATTATACTCTAAATTTGCAATAGCTTCTAAATTTGTCTTTTTTATTTGGGGACCCCGCCCTTTCTGTTCTAAAAGTAGTAATAATTTTTTCAAAACTGCATTATATCTGAAAACTAATTTTGTGTCATATCATTTGAACCTTCTGCATTGTGTATAGTTTTTAGCCAATCAGATTAATGAAAAATTTTACTGCAATCCATCTATGTACTCTCTTTTGATGCCTAAGCTTGCTTGCTATAAAACTGCATATACATAATAGTGAGGTGCCTATTGCACCAATGATCATGTGTGAAACAAATATTATATCTTCGGAATTGCTTTATCCAATAATAAAATTATGTTCAATTTGGCCATGTCTGTTTGTAAGTCTGTCATTCTATTTATTCAATAAACCATTGCCAGTCCATTACAGCTGCTATCTGCAAAATGATATCCACTGTGAATAAAAAGTGAATTTGTGCCTTCCCTAGTCAAGCTGTCACTTAATATCAAGTTATCCACAGTTAAATAAATCATCAGACACACACACACATATATATAAGCTATAAAATATAAAAGAAAATTACAAACTTTAATTTGGCAATGGTCCTTTTTTATTCCCCATTGTGGTTTGGCTGACTCCCAGTTCTGTTTTTGAAGTGAAGATTGTATATAATACTGTTTATGATAACTTTCTGAATTTCATCTTTCCAAATTAATCCGTTTCATGTTTCTCGTGTGTGAAGGCCCACCAGCAGGCGAGCGGTAAAGTCGCTAAACACTGGTAGTTCGGTCCGAAGTTCGAATCCGGCAAACAGGCTGGGTGCATGGTCGTTTTCACGGTTTTCCCCATGTGTAACGTGTATACGAGCCAGTTTCCCTTAGAAAATCCTCGACAAAGACATCTCTTCCCTTAGGCAGATAGCCCTAGTGTGCTTTGCTATAATTAAATAAACCAAACCAAACCATGTTTCTTGTGTAACCATACTGCAATTTGCATTGCTCTCATCTTAAGATTAAAGAAATTTTTACTATAAATATCTCTACTGCTATTCCACAGCCCTTTTTTTCTACTTCCTACTGCTTAGATGTGTCACTTTCCTCTACTACCTATTGTTTTGAAAATGTAAGCTATATAAAGCTGTGATAGCGCACCCATAACGATGATGCTATATGGAAAAGAATGTTATCAAGGAATAAAATTATGTGCTGAAAGGCCATATAGTATGTCATCTAGTGCCATCCATTTATCTGTGTATTAATGAATTATCAAGTTATTATTATTTAAATTTTAAACTAAACAATATGACGAATATACTTGTAAACTTTAGAAAATTTAATATGATTTTGTTATTTAAAATTAAATGAATACATTTAATATAATCATACACTTCTTGATTTTTATGTAAATTCTGTTGTAATTTATTATTATTGTTTACAGCCATTTTGATTAAATATTGTTTTTATTTTCAGGCTGCTGTAGAATGCTTACTCTCAGCTTTAGTTTGTGGTGTTACTTACAGCTTATTTAGTGGTCAGCCTCTAACTTTCTTAGGGAGTACAGGCCCTGTACTTGTTTTTGAAGGCATTGTATATGATATATGCGAGTATGTCTTTTTCTCATTTCTTTTTTCATTTTTGGAGTTGTTATAATTCAGCATAATTTGATTGAATATTATCAAGCATGTGTGTAAAAATATAATGTTAAAGTATTTATCACTAGAAATGGATAAACTTCATAATAAATGCTTCATTCGCTATTTTTGTAGAAACTTTTAGAATAGTAAAAATGAAAATGTAAGCTGTTTCAAAAGCATTTAATCTTCTCTCCTTTTTCTCTTCAACATTATGTGTCATTTTTTTGCTAGTGTTATTAGAATGTTAAAAAAAAATAGGACAGAAAGTCTCAAAAGATATTAGGAGTAATTTTATTATGGAAATAAAAAGGGCAATTCATTATAAATTATTAAATTTCATGAAAATAAAATTATGTATGAACCAATTTTCCAGTTTACCTTCTTTAAACTGGAAATTTGCTTGTCTGAATGTTCAGGCGGGTCAAAAAACTGCATGAAGTAGTGGAAACAGCATCTATGAAGCAGCAGTATGAGTAACTAATAAGTATTCTAGTATAAATAACACAAGCAACTGTTAAGGACCTTTATTTTTTTGTTTCGCAATATATTGTATTTGATTTGATTCTGTGTGTCTCTCTCTTTTTGCTCCCTTCTCGTTACTGTGTATGTATGTGTGTGTTTTGAACAGTTGTAGCAGTATGAATGTTAAGTATTTTATATTTTATTATTATTCACTAATTTTTTTTTATCAGTTAATGCCCACATTTGGACCTTTCTGTGTTGTTTGTTTTATTTATGTATCAATTTTTAAAGAATGAATTTTGAGTAGGCTACATTTATATTAGTGTATGGTTAGAAAAGTGGTCTTTCAAAATCAATTACTAAAGAAATGAAATTTGAGTGTGCTACATTTATATCACTTTATTGTGAAAAGGGGGGAAAAAAGAAATATTTGTTGCAGTTTGCTCTGCCATGTTATAAAATAAACAGATGTATATTCTACTAGATAATCAAATGCATTCTAATTAGCGAGATTATTTTAAAATAACAAAATTCAAAGAAAAGAAGACTTAGAAGATCTATGACAAGAAATAATGTAGAAAATACTTAATATGTTTTAGCTTACAGAGAATTCAAAAACTTTGAAATTACTGCAAAAAAAGCAATTACTTGATGACATGCAAGAATAGAATTAGGCAGTAAATAAAATAATGTTATGAAACATTTTAAGATTGCAGCATTCTGAAATAATGCATACTAATCTCTCAAAGTTCTGATCATGAAAAGTGAAAGTGTCATTGGCAACGGTTGCCATTTTGCTAACTTCAGTGATCAGCTAAGTTCTTTTTTTATTTTAGAGCTAGTAATTTGTACAGATAATGCATAAGAAAATTCAAGCCGAGTCAAAAGTTAAGATCCTGTTATGCCTTGAATTTCATTGTTGTATATATATATATTCTGTCTCTCTCTTTGCAATGCTTCCGGGTTAGTTCATTCAAATAGATTCGATGAACTTTATATTAGGAGATAATGTAATCAATATTACTTTAGTATATATATATATATATTTATAAAAGATGTAAAGTAAGGAATTTAGAACTAATATTTCACAAAGACCAGAAATTGAAATTTTCATTCAATTAATAAGCAATCTTTTTGACTAAAAAAAATTATTTAAAAAAATTAACGTGAAATATTTAAAAGTTTTTCTTTTGGTTTCAAAATTATGTATTACATACAAGATTTTAGCCTTTTGAGTGATTACTTTCGAGCCAAAGTTTTTTAGTTTTGCCAATGAAGCCAAGATGGCAAACCTGTACATAACTTTCTGATTCGATTCTCATTTTTAGAATGGAATCTAATGAGAGTGATGGAAGTTCATAATTACTTTTGGGTTTTTTCAATTACATCTGAATTTATTGGATTATCTTTTTAAAGGTAAACATTTTGATTTAAAATTTTTCACTGAAGTACAGTCAAAAGTCGTTTATCCGGACTCGTCGGGACTTCGGTGTTTCCAGATTATCGATTTTTCCGGATTATAGATCAGCAGTTTAAATCTGGTAAGATGGCATGCAGAAATTATAAAATTAAAAATATGAAACCATAATTTATGATTTAAAGAGCACATATGATCTAAAGGGTATCAAAATTTACAAAAAAAAAAAAAAAAAAAGCTTAAGATTTGTTTGTTTACTTTATTAAACATTTCTTTCAATGTAAGTTGTTTAAGTTGCTTCATTTTATGTGATAATACTTTCTCTTTAATTCTATAAACAGACATAATTTCTTCTTCAGTTACAAAGTTCCGCTGTTCAAGTCCTATAATTGCTGAATACCGACTAATTTATCAATCGAAATTTTTTCATTTTCAATAACCTCTGTGTCACTTTCTTCACTATCTGAAGCGACTTATAATGACGAGGATATTGATTTAAATCATATCAAAGATGGAGTACATCGAGATGAAATACTACATTTAGTAAGGAATTATAAGCCAAATAAAATCATCTGCTCTGAAGATAAGGATAGTGCTCACAGATCAACTTCCAATTCATTGCGCGCCGCGGCGTTTCCCCCCTTCCCCGCCGCGGAGCAGCGTGAAATTGATAAACAGATTTCGGAATGGTTAGAGAAATGAAGGATATGCCTTTATCCATTTTTTACAGCAATTCCACTTTTTGTTTAATGGACTTCGAAACATACTTTTACTTTGTAGATCCTTTACATATTAGGAAATATATATCGGAAATTCTATTTAACATAATCGAAAGTTGAAGCTTACTTTTATAAAATTGCTGTAACAGTCTGCAAAAAGTAATAAGCCGGATCCAATTTGAAGATTAAGGATCAACACAATCTGCAACATTACCTGAATTAGATAATTTTAGCGTAGCTTATAACGTCCGTTATACATTAAACGCGCATGTGCACACGCACATTCACAGCCAAGGTCTTATGCGTCAAAGCGACGCACGTGCAGAAAGTTTGTAGCTTTGAGGTCCGGATTATGGGTGTCCGAATTAATGACTTTTGACTGTATTTTGTTTTTTCACTTTTGTTTTCAATTCTAATTTTTCTAATTACAAATTACTTTGTTTTGTCCTTGCTTTGGGGAAGGGCCAGAATATTCAGGTGAGCTATTATAATTATAATTAAAATACATTGAAATGGTTTCATCGGCTGATTCTGGATACAGAAAAAGAAGGACTTTTGTATAAGTGAAATTTCAACTAATTTCAAAGTTTCTCTCCTTCCCCCCCCCCTGATGAAGTGACATTGATTTTGATTGAATTCCTCTTGTATTTTTGCTCATTTTTCATTAAATTTATAAAATTTTTGAAGGGGGGTTTGATTGTTTGAAATGTTTTGGTTTTAACATTTTAGAATTATTGCACTTATGTGATTATTTTAAATTTATTAATTACGAATTTCAATTTCTGGTCTTTGAAGAATATTAGTTCTAAATTTCTTACTTTATGTCTTTAATAATAATTTTTCTGCAGCTAAATGCTCGAAAATACTAGGCATGTTTGTGTTTTGTTTTCAAAAGACTTGTTTTGTAAATATGTATATTTATATATATATTCTCTCTCTATATATATGTATATTTATATATATTCTCTCTCTTATTAATAGTAGTAATAATATAAATGGAGAGTGAAGTGTTTCATTTATTTTGCTTTACTTTAATATTTACATAACCTCTCTTCTTTTACAGGTGGTATTCAATGGATTATTTGTCTGTCCGACTGTGGATTGGCTTATGGACTTCTGTTTATTTGTTTGTGTTTGTGGCTTTTAATGTAGCTTCTTTAGTACATTACATCACTCGTTTTACACAAGAAATATTTGCTACTTTAATATCAACATATTTTATTTATAAAGCATTTAAAAATGTGAGTTTTTTTAATTTGTGTTCATTTTACATTAAAACTTGTAATTTTCATTTTTATGTATTCTTTATTATTGTTACAGTCAAAAGTCTTTAATCTGGAATGTTCTATAATCCAGACCTCAAGGCTACAAACTTTCTGCGCATGCGTAAACGCATAATACCTTTACGCATGCACGTATAATGTATAACGGACGGTATAAGCTAAGCTAAAATTATCTAATTATTTATTTCAGTTAATGTTGCATATTGTGTTGATCCTTAATCTTCTAATTGGATCTGGCTTATTATTTTTTGCAGACTGTTAGAGCAATTTTATAAAAGTAAGCTTGAACTTTCCATTATGTCAAAAAGTATTTCCGATTCTGGAGCTGCCAAAGGATCTACAAAGCAAAAGCGTGTTTCGATGCCCATCAAACAAAAAGTGGAATTGCTGCAAAAAATGGATAAAGGCATATCTTTTGTTTCTGTAACCATTCCGAAATCTGTTTATCAATTTCACGTTGCTCTGTGGCCGGGGGGAGGGGGACATTGCGGCGCCCAATGAACTGGAAGTTGATCTGTCAGGACTATCCTTATCTTCAGGGCAGATGTTTTTATTTTATTCGTCTTATAATTCCTTACTAGATGTAGTATTTTATCTCGATGTACTCTCTTTGATATGATTTAAATCAAATTCCTCATCATTATAAATTTCACGAATACACATCAAATAGTTTTCTGGTTGCGATTTTCTAATTTCCACTATGCGTAATGTATGCTTTACGCATGCGCGCGTTGAAAGAAATATTTAATAAAGTAAACAAATAAATATTAAGCTTTTTTTTGGTAAATTTTGATACCCTTTAGATCATAATTGCTCTTTATTTCATAAATTGCGGTTTCATATTTTTAATTTTATGATTTCTGCATGCCATCTTACCAGATTTAAACTGATGATCTATAATCCAGAATCACCGAAGTCCCGACAAGTCTGGATTAAAGACTTCTGACTGTATTATTATTACTACTATTAAGCTTGCTGTTGTTAGTTTTAAAACTTTCTCTTGTTATTGTGTAGTTTTGAATTATTTTTAGATATTGCATATGAAATATTTAAGAGCAAGAAATTTTGAATAATTTCAAAAATTAAATATCATAAGTATATTTGGTTGAAAGTTACATGCAGCCAACTCCTGTTTACTAGGGTAAAACTGGCAAAAATGTCCGTGGTTAGTTCAAAATCATGGTTATCCAAGAGCAATCATACAAAAAATCATACAAAGTAGAAATTACTGATAATTTAATAAGCAAAGAACACTGTTAACAAGTTACCTGTTTCTAAGCAGTTTAGCCTGGAGAATAAGTTCATTTGGTTTCGTAAATTAAATCAATATTAAAAGTTCTCATTCTCGAGTATGTATGTGCTTTCCTTCTCTCTTTTTCTTCCTGTAGTGATCAACCAGTAGTTAAAACTACTGAATATTGAGAGTTTGATCCCATGCCTAGTAGCATGGTAGGTTTTCATGATTTTTCTCATGTGTGATGAGAATATTCTTTTGTTTATTCAATTTCTCTTTTTTTTATTGCTTTAGATTATTCAGTTTCTTTAGCAAGTTCTCCACAAAGGCATCTCTTCCCTTTGACAAATAGCTCTTATGTACTTATTTGAATAACCTACTCTGTTTCTTCCTGTACCTGTGTATATTTCATCGTTACTTCACTGTATATGTGTTGTTTGTTTATGTTATTCTTGTATTTTGATTGGGATTTATTTGAAACGGAAGGTTAATAAAGCTGTCTACACACTTTTTTTTTAAGATCGAGTAGTTTAATTTTAATGGGACTAGCAATATTTATATATTCAGGATTATGTGCAATCATATTAACATACTTTTGTTAACAAAAACAGCTCCCAAATATGATAATATCACCTGCTAACTGTGATTTGTGGTAGTAATTATTCCTTAAATTCATTTCACCTTAAACTAACTTCTGTTTTTAAGTGAAGCCCTGTTAATTTATCCTTGGATAATTGGGAGCTGACTGTATGTGTCAAGATGGGGAAAGGAAATGTATATTCATTATTTACGAAAATGTTAGTTAATGGTTTCATAGTACACGTAACACAGAAACTTTAAATTTTATAAATTGTATTCCTTTGAGGCAAATGCATATATACAAGAATTATTTTAGGTATTAAAAATAACTAAAATTGTCCCAATCTATATTTAGTTTTTATGATTTATTAAAACTGAAATGTTTTGGGGAGGAGGGGTTTCTAATTTTTGTCTCTTCTGTTAAATTAATTATTCATCTTTGCTGAAAGTAAATTGTATGATAATTTAATAGTGATTGAACTGCCTATTTAGAAGTAGAATTCCATATTTACTAATACAGACATGTATTTTATATAATTTTTATTTGGCCGCCCAGCCGATAGAGTGGTTAGTGACCAAAACGCCATCACATAGACCTCTGACCTAAGGTTCTACACCAGTCAGAGTTATGTCCATGCGGCAGAAAAGAACTTACACCCTTGATGGCATTCATTGAATCAATGATAGTAATATTTCAATGCTAAATTGACGATGTCATCTTTATAATAATTGTTACATAATAATCTGTATGAAAAATTAATATACAGAATTAATCATTGCATTGTCGTGGATAGGATCTATACTGTGGAGAGGGGAACTTATATATTAACCAGTCTCTAAACCTGTGTCTACTTCAATACGTCATAACTTTATGTTCTTATTTGTTACACACCTAATGATGTGTGTCCGTACTATTGTTTCAGTTATCCACAGAGTAGGCCAGTCACATCAGCAGGCAGTTGATAGTTCCATAGCCCAAAGTTTATGATGTTGTGTAGACTATTCTATGTTCATATGAACTGGATTCTAAAATAACTTTTGATAAATTCGAAGTACACTTTTGTTAAGTTCATTGTTCACGTTAAGTACTTGTCCACTTCAATACATCATAACTTCATATCCTTAGCAGTTTGCACACCTCATTATGTGTGTCCATAGCAATTTGCATACTCTGTCACAGTTATCCACAAAATAATCAAGAAATTGCAGTTGGGAAATAGTCATATGTACACTATTTTACTGCTATCCACAGAAGCAAATGTTTTGTAAATAATAATTTGGCTCCTAGATGATTAAAAAAAAAAGAAAAGAAAACGGATTTTTAAATTTTTTCAATACAGTCCTAAATTGGGCAAAACAACAGATTTGTTAAACAATTCCAGTCTATACAAATTGACTAATATTCCAGCAATATAAAGCACATATTCTAAAAAATGCTATTATTTATATGATCTAATTATATCTAATTGTGTTTATAAAAAGGGCTACAATTATACACAGTTTCTTCAAGTGGTTAAAAACGTGTACTGAAAAACAGGAACTAATTCCAATTAGAATAGACATAAAATACATAATTATTCAGTACATATTATTTGCCAATCATCATACCATAAAAATATACGTTTCAAGTGCTGCAAATAATTTTTCATTACGGTTAGAATATTTACCAATCAATCATACTACAAATGTACGTGTTTAAAAAAAAAAGAAAAGAAAAGAAAGAAACTGCAACTAATTTTTCATTACAGTTAAAATAATAAATTTTTACTACAGTCAAAAGTCGTTAATCCGGACTCGATTCCGGATTATCGATCATCAGTTTAAATCTCGTAAAACTGCATGCAGAAATTCTAAAATTAAAAATATGAAACCGGAATTTATGATTTAAAGAGCACATATGATCTAAAAGGTATCAAAATTTACAAAAAAAAAAAAAAAAAAAAAAGCTTAAGATTTGTTTGTTTACTTTATTAAACATTTCTTTCAATGTAAGTTGTTTAAGTTGCTTCGTTTTATGTGATAATACTTTCTCTTTAATTATATAAACAGACATAATTTCTTCTTCAGTTACAAAGTTCCATACCTGCCAACTTTTACGAATTTTTCGTAATTTTTACGAAAATGCGTTTGTCTTTACGATTTTACGATCGTAATCCATTTTTTACGATTTTTTTCCTTTTTCAAGTGTTTTTAGTGATTTTTGTCAAAATTTTGGAATTTTTCACCAATTCAGCGATTTTTGCCAATTGCATCGTGTTTTATCGCCAACTACCGACTACTTCGAATCCAGTAACCTGCGGTTTCTCCCAACTCGCCGCTTAACCAGCTAATTCAATGCGCTGAACTTGTTTCTTCTCCCACACTTTTCTTTGTGGGTGCCAAAATGTCCCCTGCTTATCCAAATTCTTAATGATCTTTTGAAAGAACTTTATACTAAGTTTGTAAAACCGTCCGTTGTGAAAAACAATGTGTTGATTTGTGTTGCCTATAATAGTTTGGCAAATCAGAAGGATGACAATGATCTTATAATTGGAAATCAAACCAGGGAACTTGTAAATTCTTTGAAAGATCATGAGAAAAAAGAATTTTTTCAATGTGTTAGAAAGTACTTTTCCTCAGCCTGTGATTACATTGTAAGGAAGTTTCCTTTGCAAAATGAAGTTCTTTTAAATGCTGAAGTGGCAAATTTGAAACAAATTGGAAATCTATCTTTTGAAAAGATTTGTTTTTTTATTGATAAATTTCCATTTTTGTTAACAATTAAAGAAAATGAATGCCATAATGATGCTTTAGATGAACTATAGAATCCATTTTCTGCTGCACAGTTTGAAGGCTTTGCCAGTTCTAGAGAAGATAGACTTGATGTCCTCGTTGGTACCATAAAAAGAATAAAAAGAGCTGATGGAACACCAAAAGTAAACTAGCAAGAGTTTTATGTGCTATTCTCGTAATTCCACACAGTAATGCTGAGTGCGAGAGAGTCTTCAGTGATGTGAAGAAAAACAAAACTATGTTTGGTTCTTCAATTTCACCAAAAACTCTAGAAAACATTTTAATTGCTAAATGTTATGAGGAAACTAATTGTTATGACAGGAAATTTTCCAAAGAATTTTTGGCTAAAGCCAAAAAATGCACTCTAAATTCATTGCAATGATTTTTTTGTGTAACATTAAGTTCTTGTTTTATGTTTCCTAATAAATTTTTTAGTTACTACTTAATTGAGATTTACTAATGTAAGTACAATTTTCTTTTTTCTATTTGTATAAATTGTTATTTTTTTAATATCAAAGCATGATATTAATTCTTCGTGTTCTTCTGAATTTTGGAGAAATCTTCTGAATTTTTATCTTTAGAGGTTGGCAGGTATGAAGTTCCGCTGTTCAAGTCCTATAATTGCTGAATACCGACTAATTTATCAATCGAAATTTTTTCATTTTCAATAACCTCTGTGTCACCTTCTTCGTGTCTTTATCCATTTTTTGCAGCAATTCCACTTTTTGTTTAACGGACATTGAAACATACTTTCGTTTTGTAGATCCTTTGGGAGCTCCAGCATCGGAAATTCTATTTGACATAATCGAAAGTTCAAGTTTACTTTTATAAAATTGCTCTTACAATCTGCAAAAAATAATAAGCCGGATCCGATTCGAAGATTAAGGAACAACGCAATTTGCAACATTAACTGAAATAGATAATTAGATAATTTTAGCTTATATCATCCGTTATACATAAAACGCACACGCGAAAATGTATTCTGCGCTTGCGCACATGCATATGCGCAGTCGTAAAGGTCTTACGCGCAGGCGTGAACGCCTATGCACATGTGTCAACTCGGCGCATGCGCAGAAATTTTTTAGCTTGGAGGTCTGGATTATAGATCATTCCGGATTATGGGTGTCCGACTTAATGACTTTTGACTTTATACATTTATAAATAACACAATTAAACAATTCCAATCGATACAAATTGACAGGTATTCCTACAATATAAGAGCACATATTCTGGACTGCCATAGTGATGGGTCTGGGTTCAAATCCCGGAGAAGGCATGGTTGTAACTGTCTGTTCATAGGAGGCAATGGTGGCCACCTATTAGGTGCTTCCATAATAAAATGCCCACCACTTCCAGCCCTTGTAATGGCGCATGACTAATAGCTATTAAATGAAGTGCCTGGTTATTAAAAAATAATCATTTCTGCTTGCTTTATGAAAATGATGTTGCATATTATTTTAAAACTTTTGCCTGTGAAGTAACATACCAAATATTCAAATACAGTTTCCAATGCAATCAAACTTTGTGTATATTATATCTGTATTAAGATGCAAAATTTTATAGCATGGTATGATAACATGTGTGGGTTAGTGTAAATTTAATGCGAAAACAATTAGACCTGTATTCAAAAATTTACATATAGAAAATAACAGAATATTATTTGTATTTTGATTTATAATATATTAAAATTTTGTATCTTTTTAGGTAGTGTATATAGGGAAAAAGTTTCCTCTTAAAACTGGTTACAGTAAGCCAATTGTTCCATTATGTATATGTGATTTACTAGCACCTGTAAATTTCACCATCATTAGTGAAGATCAGTGCCAAAGCCTAAATGGAATATCTGTTCCTCCAGGATGTAGTTATACACCACATTTTTATGTGCCTAATATTTTCCTCATGTCTGTCATTCTATTTATTGGTACATTTGGCTGTATTCTTTTATTAAGAGAAGTGAAAAATACTCCATTTTTCCCATCCAAGGTAAGAGTTTTTTTTTTTTTTTTTTTTTTTTCCCCTTATTTGTAACATCTCAAAAATGTGTTTTGAGGTGCCAGTCGATGATACATAAAATCTTTCACCGTAATTTCCGGAAGAAACGCCGTGGCGTTTACGTGTTTAAAACTTAAATTTCAGCGGGTGCAATGTTTAGGTGCACTAAAAATAAAATATTTCCTTTGATAGTCATTGTGCATAGTTTGAATAACTTTGTCATTGTACATAGTTTGGATGGCCTTGTCATTGTACATAGACCACTCAGTTGTTTCCAGTTCAGTTGCTCCGCCATTAGCTTTCGACTCTCCTGCAAACAGAACTGTTGATGAAACTGGTGCAAAATCTGTATCTGTGCTTACGACGGGACATGAAAGAACGATGTGTGTTAGCTTGTGCCACAAACGGTGACGAGCTAAAGCCGATAATTATTTTTAAACAGAAAACTATTCCGAAAGGAGATTTTCCTAATGACGTAATTATTTGTGCAAACGAGAACGACTGGCTGTGGGAACAATCATGCATGAGTGGCTACAAAAAGTTTGGCAGTGTCGTAAGGGATCTTTTTTCCAACCAAAAAGGTTATTAATAATGGATTCCATGCAGGCTCATTTACTTGAGTCAGTGAAAACCAGATGGCAAAAATTGTCTACGACCGTAGCAATAATTCCACGTGGTTTGACAAAAATCTTACAACCATTAGATTTGTCAGGTAATAAATCCTTCAAAGTCCGAAAGCGGTGGGAGTGTTGGATGAGTGGAGGATTGCATACGTATACCAAAAGCGATAAATTTCGTAGAGCATCTTATGAAGAAGTTGCAAAGTGGGTAGGAAGTGCATGGAAATCGGTAAAAACATCGTCAATAATAACAGGATTCAAAGAAGCTGAAATTATATCTTTAGATCAGTGTTTCTTAACCTTTCTAGCGAGTCGCACCCCATTGCATACGAAAATATATCTCACGCACCCCATTGAAAATTGTGTTTTAATTTTTTTAGTCTAGAAAAATACATTTTTTGCGAAACTTATTGTTTATTGAAAAACATTGTACATTTTATATAAATACAAAACAATATTATTTTTATTAATGACTAGTCTGTTGTTGTTTTTTCATTATTATACTGGCGAAGCGAGGTTCTTTTTTGAAAGACATACACGTAAGTCACCACTTGCATTTAAGCGATTTCTCGCTTTAGATTTTATATGCAAAAGCGATGAAAATCCCATTTCGCACAAGCAGGTGGTAGCAAAGGGTAAGAGTAACTGCAGTGCTCCGTTCACCAATTCTGGATAACGTTGTAACTTTGAACACCAGAATTGTTGCGATTCTAATTGTTCGAATTCCATTTGAACATGTTCACTTGCTCGCATTTCAATAAGTTGATCTTTTTTCAGATCACTATCATCCATCAAATTTAAGTCAAATAGAAATGGATCCTGTTTCCATCTCTGAGTTTTGGTAATATTTCCGGTAGATAAATATCCATTGAATGAATCTCTCAATCGTCTCAAATATATTACAATATCGGGTATAATTAATTGTATTCTTTTCATTTTTCGCAATAACAGAATCAAGCAAGGGAAGGTTTGCAAAATTCCCCTTTTCTACCCGACGTATCCAAATTTCTAATTTTGTGATAAATGAAGATAATTTTTCACTAGATATTATTATATTTATACCAAATCCTTGCATTGATAGATTCAATTCATTTAAATGGCTAAATATGTCTGTTACGCAGGCCAGCCTCAGCATTGCATCATAACTCTCAAAATCTTTTACTAAATAACAATTTTGACTAGTCAGTAATTGAATAATTTCCTCACCCAATTCAAAAACTCTGTTAAGTATGCGACCCTTACACTGGTGTGCAAAAATTAAGGATGAGACGGTTTTTTTAATATAACTTTGTACAAAAGCTTTCCAAATCAACACATTTAATACCGTAAGATCTCCAATACGTAAGGACATGAATAATGTAAGCAACACTTACTAAAAGAGAAATCAGAAGCATAAAAAGAAGCTTTATTGAAAAAGTAGCATGGAGCGCAATGCGACTGAAGGCCGAAACATCCCTGTGATGGGTGTCCAGCAAGAAACATCCGGTCTTTAATAGGGGATATGATCTCCCCTGACTGCTAGGCAGGTTTCACAGCGTCTGCCCATGCTGAGAATGAGGGTGTCAATGAGTTGTTGAGGCATTGCTGCCCATTCATCTTGCAGCGCCAATCGAAGCTCTGGATTGGTTACTGGTGGTAAGGTACGAGCTGCCAAGCGTCTGCCTAGAAAATCCCATACATGCTCGATGGGATTGAGATCCGGAGATCATGCCGGCCAATCCATACGTTCAATATCCTCACTCTCTAAGAGCTGTTCGGCAGCTACTGTGCGATGACATGGTGCATTGCCGTCCATGAAAAGGAACTGCGGACCCATAGCGCCTCTAAAAAGATGCACATATGGAAGAAGAATCTCGTTACAATAACGGATCCCGTTGACTGAACCTGCGTCGAAGATGTAAAGGTCTGTACGACTACCAAGCATGATGCCTCCCCAAACGAGAACACCGCCACCTCCATAACTGTCCCTTTTAATGATGTTCGAGGGATGATTGCGGCTTCTCCACTCTCTCCAGATGAGTATGCGATGAGAATCGCTACTCAGACTGAATCTGCTCTCATTTGTAAAGAGTCCTCGTCCCCATTCGTTGTCTCTCCAATTCCGGTGTTCCCGGCACCACAGAGAACGCCTTCTCCGATGGGCAGGCATTAGAGGTACACACCGTGCAGGGCGTCGTGCAAACAGACCACCACCGTGCAGTCTTCTGGCCACGGTAAAACGCGATATCGGTCGTCCAGTCGCTTGTGTCGTGTGTCAAGCGATTTCTCCCACTGTCTGCCGCCTGTTTCTTCTGGCCTGTAAGGCAATATACTGGTCATCTGCAGGTGTGGTTCCTCGTGGACGACCACTACTAAACCCCCGGATAACTGTTCCTGTAGTTTGAAATTGTCTCCAAAGTCATGAAACGATGCTGTGAGCAATTCCGAACTCTGCAGCCACACTTGTCACACTGCGGCCTTCCTCCAACTTCCCAATGATTCGACCTCGGCTAAAAGCATCCAGATGTTGTCTAACAGATTGATTATTCGCCATTTCTCGCTAAGGCAGCAACTCGGTGTGATTTTAACTGCTATACGGCATGCAATCTCTTTGCCAGAAATACTGATCTTACACCGACAGCATGCTTTATACTACTCAGACACTCCCCCATTACGTCTACCTGCATATCTGCGCATGTGCTACCTTACATCACCTTACTTAATCTCCTGATTGGTCTTTCTGTCCGCTCTGCCTCTTCGTTCAGCTGATATGCTAATTTTTCGACTTCGTCCTTAATTTTTGCACACCAGTGTAGATAACCATCGTATTTCGGTGTGATATAAGAACACGGTATGATCAGCACTGATTTCTTCGCAAAATGCACGAAAAATGCGATGATTAAGCGCTCGCTGTCAGATGTATTTTACTATATTTACTGCTGTAGTTAGATGTTGTTTTAAACTTTCTGGCAATGCTTTCGATGCAAGTGCATGACGAATCAACATGCAATGCGTTATTATAACTTCCGGTAATTCTCTTTTCATGTGTGAAAGAAATCCTGAATTTTTGCCTAACATTGCTGGGGCTCCATCAGTGCATATTGAGCCAATCACATTCATAGGTAATTGATATTTGGTAAAAAAATCTTTGATGCGATTGAAAATATCAATTCCTCTTGTATTCGCCTCCAGTGTTTCACAAAATAGAAATTCTTCTATCACCTCTTTTTACTTCTCATACCTAACAAATACCAAAAGTTGGCTACAATTATCAACATCAGTTGACTAATCCAGTTGCATGCTTATTTTTAGTGGACTGATTTTTAAGTCTTCAATTACTTGCATTAAAATATCTTCACTGAGATCTTGTATTTGCGATCGTATAATATCATTCGATAATGGAATCTGTTGGATTTTTTTATGTGCTTCCGAATCTAAAACTGTTTTAGCAATAATTAAAGCAGAAGGTTTAATCAAATCTTCAGCGATCGTGTGAGGTTTCTTTTTTTTCACATAAATATGCCACTTGATATGATGCTTCTAATAAAGGTTTTTGAATTGCTGGTTCGCACAATTTTAGGATAGTTCCAGTCGTATCAAACCGAGCCTTCTTTGACTTCAAGCTGTTCATGCTATGCGCTTTTTCGCCACCATGCACATTGTTGAAATGCTCTAATAACTTTGATGGTTTGAGATTGCTGTTTGAAAATATCTTGGAACACAAGATGCATTGCGGTCGTTGCATGCCATCTTTTTCGGTTGCGCAGGTAAATCCATAACCGGCATACTTATCGTTCCATTGTCGTTTTTTTTTTTTTGACATAGTGGGCTTCACTATAATCGATTTAATTATTTAGAAATAATGTAATATAATAGATATAATGTTATTACATTTGTAATATCACTGAATTCTATTCGGCTTGAACGGGCAATTAAGAATCTATTAGTCTCAAGAGGTTTCTGAACAAGTCAGAATACACAATACACATGTCGCCGACACAATAGTTGACTCTACCTAACACAGTCACAGTAGATGCAGATACAAATCTGTGAATCCGTAGATTTCATTGGAGTAGCGCATGTTGAACTCAGCTCATGCGCAAGCTGGGATAACAATCTCCGCTTGTATCGTCGCTTCGTGGCTATCGAGGTTTCTCGAAGGTCATACTTGTATTCCCACAAAGATTTTTTTTCTTTTCGCCGTCTCCTAGCTGCCTGTTCGCGTTCATTTGTAGCATTCCATCCATGCCTTTTCGTAGTGTAGTGTATATGCCCATCAGCACCGGCTTTTTCCTGTGTCTTTTGCCGATAAGTGAGCTAAGTGCTACCAATTTTTATGAGCTTCAGTATTGGGGACACTACTGCAGATTTCAAATCTTTTATTATAAGAAATTTAATGAATGATATTTAATAATTTTTATGGTTAGGTAGGGGCTTCTCCCGCACCCCTCCCGGTTAAGAACCACTGCTTTAGATAAAGAGACTGTAAACCAAGAGGATGAATGTGACAATCTGGAAGACTTGGGCTTAGATCAGGATTTACTAAATCTTTTTAATTCAGAAAGTGAAGAATCAGATTTTGATGGCTTCATATGATGTATAGTTTGCTGTATTTCCTTTTGTAAGTAAAATTTAAAATTTCCTTTTGTAATCCAGATTTAATATTTCATTGTTGCAACATTTTTTATAATATAGTCTGAGTATTACAAATATGGACTTCTTTAGTGGGTAAATATAAGCATATTCGTGAACATAAATATATTTTCAACATTTCTTACCTTTAATTTATTTTTGAATTATGGTTTCATTTCATGTATTTTTCTTAACTGATATGTCATATATCAGGACAAAGGTTGAGATTTTGCATCTGTACAGCCCACGACGATGTCACGCGTAGTCTAATCTATTGCGGCGTTTATGCTGATGCAGCGTTTCTGTGTAATTTTAATTTTTTTCCCACCATTTTTCTCGAGTGCGCCGTTTACGCTGATGCGGCCTTTCTTCCCGAAATTACGGTATTTATCTTCAGTAGTATGAAAGTTCATTACTCTTCAGTGTAATAAAGTTATTAATTAAAGAGTAATTTTATCTGTACTTCTTAGTAACATCCTGTAACAAGTGTTGCTTTATTATGATCTCATAGATGTGATTTAAAAAATGCATATTTTAGCCTATAGTATATCAAATGCCAAATTTCTTTTTCTGCATCTTTTGCACCCAAAATAAATTTAAATGGTAGAGGTAAAATTTTGCTTCTTTTAAATATATTTTTAATATAATTTTGCTTCTTTTTAAAAAATTTCTTTTAAATGGTTATATATTTGTTTAATATTTTATTATTTGTATCAAATCGGAAATGCCAAAGAAAATGTGAAGGCTTTTGTCAAAATTCCTTTTGAATTTAAATTATATTTGTAGTGATTACATTAATTTGTAATACTAATTTTATGAGTTGGCAACAGGAAGTATATTTTTTATTTAAAATGAAAAACAAAATATTGTTTGATTTTCTTTGTTTTTTAACTTGAAAAAAAAATGTGTGTTTAATTATTCTTTGTGATGTTAGACTGTAAACTGCAGTTTCCAGACTACAAGTAAAATTTCCTCTTTGTTGCTAGTAACTTTATGTAATGCACCCATAGATTAATATAAATATAATAATAATAATATGGTATTATTAAAAATTTCTCCTTTCCTGTAATCTGTTTTCTCCATAAAAATGTGTAAAAAATAAGACAGTGGAAGTCTTTTTGTAATTGTTTTCAGATATATTTTCATAGCAGATTGAAAAATTTTCAACTTAACACCTCCGTGGCATGGCTTTTTCAGGAATACTTACTAAAAATAATTGTGTGCCCTCAACCAGTCTTTCTGAAAAATACCAGACTGACCCAGACTACCTTAAAAGCAGGCAAGGTTTTGTGTGAATATAACTAAGAAATTTTAATCCTCCATTGAATTTAGTGAGTGAGGTGGGTTTTTCTCACTGTGGTGTCTGTAGAACACGCTTGGTTGTCAGAATGATATTTTACCTCTTATATTTGGCTATTGTATAGTTTTTGTATTAATATCAATGCCATATATTAACTTATCAGGCTATGTGCTGAATGAAGAAAAATAGTCAACATGCATCATTAATAGAAACTACGTAAAATATTGAAGTTCATAGTTTCTTTAAGGAATTGCTTTGATAGTGGTAAAAAATGAAACTTTTATTCTTTTTTGTCATTTTTAGTTTTAGCATATCCAACTTCTGAAAATTTATGCAAATTAAATACAGTATTCTCAGAAAATGCAAAAGAAAATTGAAAAAAGAAATGCAGATTTATTAATCATTCTCATAGTGTTATTTAAATAGCAGATCACAGAGTTAAAAAAAAAAAAAAAAATGATGATGAGTGATTTATTTACAAGGATCATTAATCAAAGTTAATTTTTATGTGCCCAAGCATAAAGATAAGTAAATATTGTTTGTCAGAAAATAATACGCAATTCTTCTCTAACAAAAAGAATTGAAAAAAAAGTTCAGCAGGAAAAGTCTGATTGATAAATGCAGGAAATGAACCTTTAAAAAGCAGTTGATAACTTATCTTTAGACATTTTTTTTTTTTTTTTTTTTATAGATCTCCTCTTTAGGATTTTTAGAAGGCTACATTCAGAAAAACCTACAGTAGTACTAATAAAGGATTAATATAGCTTATTATTAAGCTACATTATCCAGGAAGCTTGTAATTAAGTTTAAGAAAGAATATATTTTGTAGTTAAGTTGTTATATTATTTCATAAAAAGGGGAAAGAAACATTTCATTTGCTTATCTTAAATTAAAAATATTTATGCTGGTTGTGTGTATTTTTGAAAATATCCTACATGCAACATAAATACGAGGCAGATTTCCTTAGAGAGTCCTTCAGAGAGATACTTTCCCACCTAGACATATAACCCTCTTGTGTTTTTCTATATTCAATTAAAATAGCTAACAACTTTGGGTTTATGAAAGGCAGTTCTATAGGAGAGCAAAAAGAGAGATTGTACTACATGTTAATAACTACATGCAGTCTATCAATCAAGAATGCTGGTCATTTTAGATAAAATGAAAACCATATATAATATTCAAGCAAAATGAACCTAATGATATAAATGCAGATTTTTGAATAAAGCATCTATATACTATTACAGGTTAAAGATGAGAGAGAATGCTTATTTTTTATTTTGTGAGTTTATTTGTGAAAATATCTGAGAAGAAATGATATTTTATGTAGCGAGCTTAAATAATGCTTTCACCTTTCATTCTTTATCAAAAATCAAATACTTCATTTCAAGCAGATGAAAACATATATGTGTATATGTATTTCATAACACTTTTGCTTTAACATTCCCCCCCCTCTCCATACACACACATCCAGTTTCTGTAAATGAATATTCAGTGGCATAGATATAGCTTTTGCAACCAGAAACGGTCTCTGATTGTGCCAAGTGAGGGAGTTGCTGAATTTCCCATCCCTCTTGATGTACAAATGAGTAAAAATATATCAAAATAACTTACAGGGAAATAAATTTTAAATCTATGCTTATTTTTTAAGAAAAATTTTAATTCCAACATTTTAAAATAGACATTCCAACATTTTAAATATCTAGGTGTTTTGTTGGACAGCAAATTTAACTGGAAAAAGCATATTTCCTACATTTCTAATAAATGTGAGAGGCTTCAGCGTGGGCTGAATCGAATTGCATGTAATAGTTTTGGTGTTAAATCGAATGTTAGCGCAATTATTTATAAACAAGGCATTGTACCCTCTATTTCATATGGATGTAGAGCTTGGGGACTGTCTCTAAAAAAGAAAATTAACTCTAAACGCCTGCTTCGAGTTCAAAGACGAATTTTGCTGCGAGTTATAAGCGGTTACCGAACTATTAGTTACAATGCTGTTTTCTCTCTTGCCAGATTTCCACCACTAGATTTGTTTATTCTGACCTTTATAGATTACAAGAATAGTCTTGCAAATTACTCCAATTCTCACTTTGATCGTTTATTGCCCTTGTCTGTTCTACCACATCCTTCTGTAAGACAACCAGTACAGATTCTGGATAGTACGGACACTGATGTAAATTCATTCTCATTTGTGTTGTATACGGATGGCAGTAGGATTGATGATAAAGTTGGTTTTGCTTATGTTATTTTTGAAGATGATATTGAAATTGAGTGTCACCAATTTCGCATTAGAAATGAATGTACTGTATATATTTCTGAGCTTCTGTGTATTAATTTTGCAATCAAGTGGATAATTAGCCAGAATGGACGTGGTTCCAGCTACTTAATCTGTACGGATTCACTCTCTTCCCTGGAATCTCTTAAAAATACCTCTTTATGTAATGATATTATTGTCAATATACAGCAGTCTTTCGGAGATCTGGAGAAGAGGGGTATTTCAGTGTTTTTTACATTTGTCCGTGGTCATTTGGGTAATTATGGAAACGAGAGAGCTGATTGGCTTGCTAAGAATGCAACTGAAAATGATATTAACGTTGATGTAAATATTCCAAAATCTTATTTTAAAAAAAACATTCAAAGCTAAAATGATTGAGTGGTGGAACTGTGATTATATCTTTTCTGATAAGGGATCTGTTACAAAAACATTCTTCCCAACTATTTTTGAAAGACTGAAAAGTAAGGACTTGTTGCTCAATTTTAAAGTTACACAATTTTTGTCTGGACATGGTAAGTTTAATGTTTATCTTGAACGATTTAAGCTGACATCTTCCAATTTGTGTAATTGCAATCTTAGTGTTCAGCAAAGTGTTTTCCACCTGCTTTTTGATTGCCCACTGCTTGATAAAGCAAGAAATCTTTTGAAATGTAGATTGAAATTCATTGGCCGCCGAAATGTTATGATTTTGTATCCTCGACTTCGGCCTACCGAGCTTTCAATGATTTTGTTGACTTTTATTTTAAACACTGTTAATGATTTCTTTATACATTTTTATACTTTTGTATTTACTTTTTTTTTTTTTTTTTTTTTTTTTTTTCCTTGTTATAGTTTCATTGTATTGTTGAAAACTGATGATATTACTTACTATTTTGCCTTTTTTACTTACGATTTGTAAGTCTCGTGTGATACTTTGTGGTGCACAAGGATAAAAAAAATTTTTAATTAATAATAATAATAACATTTTAAATTTATGCTTCCCCCTCCTTCCCCTGTGAAACCATCAATGACATCTTAGAGGTCTACTTGATTATTTGCTGAAATGTATAGACACATTTCATTAATGCAAATAAACTAATTTCACTTCAGCCAACAGTCATCAAAACCAAAATAAAAATAAAGCATTCCCTTGGTTTCGCCCCTACTTGAAATATACTAGCCCTGTTGCTACATCAACCACCACTTGCCAGACATTATGGTGGGAACTGTTATCCTTATCGACAGACAGTAATTATTGTCGCATCTGCTGTTTATGTCTCGAGGAAAGGTGCATCTTTTGTGTGCATATATTTTAGACAGTTGAAACTATACTTTGCCTCTTTTTTCTTATTCAGAGTAAGTCCAGAATTAGCTGTCCCTGGGGATGCAATTACTCTTTTAGATGCTGCAGTTCTTCCAAAACATGAATAGAATTTATCTATGGTGACTTCATCAAGGGATCTCAACTCCATTGGCTATTGTGAACTATTTCTAACTTTTGTGTAGAAATGCAGAAGCCTTATAAATTCAGATTCTTTTTTTTACATCTGTCATCAAAATTATATCAAAATTTGCTGAATTCAATTCTTTCATATAACATGCCGAAACAAATTTCTCTTAAGTTATCAGTGCATGGTTAAGGTGCATTTCTTAAATTTATAATAGTGAAGCTAAAAATACAGCAATCAGTAAAAAGTATAAAAATTCTGTAAATAAAATTGTGGTAAAATATTTGAAAGCCATCTCCCATAGACTCCAACTACTGTGGATTCTTTGTAGTTTCAATAGAAGTTCCTTGAAAACTGTGAGCTACTAAAAATGACGAAAAAAAAAACTGAGAATTTTACTGAAAGGGCACAAGGGAAAAATTTACAGAAAACAGGCACAACTTATTAATCCAATGATTCGCAACATGTTATTGACATTGTGTATCACATATTAAGTTGATAAACTTTCTCATTATAAAATGTAGCCAGTCAGCAATTCAAACCCTTATCTTTATAATCAAGTACCCTGCAGCTCAGTTATATTATGGCAAGAAAATGTAACATGTGGTTCTTTTGAGCTCTGTTTAAACTGTAAGTTTTTTTTAATTTGTGAATTATGCTGCCTCAGAATAAATGTAAATGAATCTTTAAAGTTTAAAAATTCATATTCTACAAAATATCTGTGCGTTTAAAGCTTCTAAATTTTAAGTACGTCATGCATTTTGTGCTGGCAACTCTAAACGCCATGCATTTTGTGCTGGCAACTCTAAACTCTTTGATAAAGACAGGTATGTATTTTATCAAAGGCATAAAAAATTAATGCTATAAAATTAAAGAAATATAAAATTTTTTCATGAAAAATGATGAAATGGATGTTATAAATGCCAAATGCTATTTAATTTGATTCTTAATTGAATACAACTGTTTGCCATAACCAAAAAAGTGCAGTCTCTGAAAGACTTTTTTGTGTTATATGTGTGTGTGTGCACGTATGCACAGAAAGGGGGGAAGGCATGAAATTAAAATTCTCAGGTAGTGCGTGCATATATCGATTACAATTCTCACAATTTGCTGTGTTTGTTGAGTATAATATGCAGATGTCATTTATGTATTATTTATTTCTATATATTATTTTATATAAAAATCTAATGAGAAACAAATGTTTGTCATTATTCATATGAGAATAATTTTGTAATAATCACAAGTGATATAAATGTGAATGCCTGCACTACACATTCATATAATGAAATTGATGGAAAATATTATTTGGTGGCAGCCTTTCATTAAAATCTTTTAACTGATTTATATTTATTTTGATATGTTATTTAGTCAAAGTTTATTTTTGTAGCACTGTTGTAGTGTGTATTAAAAATATTATAGGTGGGTTTTTTTTATAGGTTCGTACATGTATATCAGATTTTTCTGTCCTTATCGCTGTTGTAATTATGACTGCTTTAGATAATTATGTTGGTTTACATACACCCAAACTTGAAGTGCCCCAAACATTTAAGGTATTTTTAAATTTTTCTTTTTATCTTTCTTGTGGCTTTTTAAGTGTAGTACTTTATGTAAGGTCTGTGAAACTTATGTAGAAAATTGTTTCGCTTATTGGAATAAAAATATGTGATTATGATTTGTATAATAAAGCAAATGTCCTGTAGTTCAGAACTGGTATAGTAGTGTAATGCTGCGTTGATCATTATGTTCTTTTTATAATGACATATGCAAAATAAAAATATAATAATTTCATATTCTAGTTGTTTTTAATCAAATAGATTAGGTTACCTGTTATTCATTTTATTCATATGATCTGAATAATATATCTTGTAACACAAAATTTTATGTAGATTTTAAATTTTTGGTAAGATTTCATCAGGAATTCAAAATTTTAAATAAATTAAGCTGAACTATTTGATTCTCCACCCTCCAAACTATGCAAGAAATTTTTCACTTTTTCCATTTTGTTTCTAAGCATGTTCTTCTGCTCCACATATATGTTCAGTATTGACTAACATTATCTTCCTGTTCCCTCATTAATTATAATGTAAGTTTCAGTGTCATTATTATTTCCCCCTCCCCATTTGCAAACGATATGTTCATGTTATCTGCTCTTTTTTGTGTTGTGCAGGGGCGTGTAAAGTTGTTGCTATTCAGTTTTACATATTGTAGATAGGATAAAAATTTTACTTCTTTGGTACTGCTATTGAATAAAATTTTAACTTTCAGCTAATAGCAGTCCACTATACCATTTTAAAATATCAGATTATAATTCTCTTTTAGAGCAAAATTTTCATTTAGTACATTTTATTTGTTTCTGTACTTTTGTCGTTCTTATAAGCATCCTTTTCATTGATGAAAGATTTCCTAGAGGCTGGAAACATTTATTATACTTTTAATATGTGATGAAAAATATGTAATAAATGAATATCTCATTTCTGTTCATTATTAAGTAACTAAAATTTTTTTAATTTTGAAGTGAATTAAATTGGTATTAAATCCTATTTTAGAAAGAGTACAAAAATTCATTTTTGTTTAAAAAATGTAACAAAATCACTGTTGCTGTATGGCATGATACTCAGTATTTGAGAGAGCTGTAATGAATCTATTCTGAAAATATGAGTACTTTGGAATAGAATTTGAAATGGCTGTTTAATTAATATAAATGAAAAGCAACTTGTAACATGATAAACTTTTAGGAAATAAAACATAAATATCATAATAAATTTTTATGTTGTATAAAATAAGTAATATGTAAATATTTCAAATCATAGTTAAAATATAAATTAAAAGTAAAATTAATATGGTTTTGAAGTCAAAAATTATGAATTATTTCTAACATTGAAATTTTCTGTGGTTTAGTGTCAATTTTAATGATATGCATTTGTACTATGTTAGAGGGATGCTTATTAATTTTATAAATATCAAAATTTTATTGTATGTCGGTACTAATAAGGAAAACATTGTTTTAAGGTTGTTTTATATATATATATATTGATTGAGTAAGAAGAATCGTCATACTTTTTTAAGCATATTTTTCTTTTAAGATTCATTTCTTTATTTTAGCAGTGTTAATTAATAGTTTTGAGATTATAGTAATTTCTGTATTCTTAATAATTTTCTTTATCTTTAATTATTTATATGAAGATAACTTTTTTTACAAAATATATATACAAATGTTTAGTTAAAATATGTTTGATTTTACGATTTTTATGTAAGTAAACTTTTATATAAATTCTGTATAAAATGTCTAGGAGGTTTGTAAAACTTTTCAAACTAAAGTTGAAGTACTGTAGTACTGAATTAAAATTGTTTATCATTTTAGCCAACATGGTCTGGAAGAGATTGGATTATTCCATTGTTTGGACATAATCCATGGTGGTCAGCAATTTTTTCAATGTTGCCTGCATTACTTCTAACTGTTTTGATCTTTATGGATCAACAAATAACTGCTGTTATTGTAAATAGGAAAGAAAATAAACTAAAGGTTAGTTTATTTTTATAAAATATCTTTTAATATTAAAAATATTTGTTGGATGAAACAAACTTATTAACAACCAAATTATGGAATTTTTAAAGAAGCGCAATATTTCTGGTGTTATTAATGTACTTACTAAAATCTAAGACCCTCCTTGCATTTTTAGATTTTGCTGTAGTTTCAAGAAAAAGAATTTTAGCTTATTATCCTTCCATCAGAACTTCCTTAAAATAACAGTCTATTCACAGGGTTCGTACGGTCCTTAAGAGTCCTTAAAAGTCCTTAGATTTTTTGGAATTGAATTTTTGTCCTTAAAAGTCCTTAATTTTGTCCAAAATCAACAGAAGGTCCTTAATTTTAAATTTCTTTTTTTTACGACTACCATTTTGAGTGTGAATTAGCATTTTGGAAGAATATTTTTGGCGATTCACTGACATATATGGTTATCTTTTGAATGGGTTCAGGGGTTATAATTTGTTACTATTTCTAAATAAATTTCTTAGTGGAATATTTGAGTTGCTAAACAAGAAGTGAAACATAAGCATTTTGAAATTCATTTTGTCCTATAAAGAGCTCTTAAACAACTTTTCACTTTTGAGGATGTGAATTCTTTTATTAAACGGTTCTAAATTTTGCAACTTATCAACGTTTTCACGATTTTAAGATCAGTTTCTATAGAAAATGTTTAATTCCGAGAATTTTTCGACGATTTTTTTTTAAAACATCATAGTATTGATAAATTTCATTAAAATAATGGTAATATATTGAAATTATATTTAAAAAATAACATTAAAATTATTTTTTTTCGCTGTCATATTATAAAGTTTCATTTTGGCAACTTCTTATACTACAATATTTTGAATCTGAAAAATAAACAAAGTATAATGCTATAAAGCACAATTTACAAAACAGCTCTTAGCAAAAGCAAAATTAGCTATGTAATTAAAAATGTTTTCTTTTCAATTTTTTTTCATAGTAAGCATTTTTCCCATGTAATTGTCTCAGGATATTGAAAATTCTCAGAACGTGCATCAGTTTCCTCTATAAAATTAAGTTTACAGTTTTTCCCTAAATATTTCTGGTTTTTTGCTGTTACAGAATTGTATGGATAATTTTTCTTCAGCATTTTAGACATTACAGTGTATGTCCAACTATTATAAGAATAAATGGTACTTTTCCGTTTCGCCGGCGCAAATCTCGCCAAGCAGACTTTATTAGCGGCAACATACAGTATACACATAAAAAATATTTAAAAAATTTTAGTTTTAAGAATTCTTTTTTTGAAGGTATAAACATTTTAATATCGCTTAAAACTTTATAAAAAGCCAACAAATAAAGACAATAAATTTGTAAAAAGACATTAATTTAAGAATTTACTATGCTTTCATGGTTCAACATCCTAATTCGCCAGTTCATATCACGTGACCCCAAGCGATCTCATCTCACGTAAACTACTCTACAAAAATCTAATGCTCTCAGTAATTATCTACATTAATTTCAAGTTAAATCTTAATTTGGAACACAAGTTTAAATGCAAGAAATATTTCAATGCGTACGAATAGCTTACTCAGAAATTATGTAAAACTGCAGTGCTTTACTTCACTAATACATTCTCATTAGAATTGATGAATTTAACCCTTGACTTTCCTTTTCTATATTTTCGGCTTCGGGTAAGAGCTGTGATTGCATCCTAATTGACTTAATTACCGAAAATGGCCTTAGACATATCTGATAAAAATTCTATGTAATTATATGCCAGTATTGAAAGAAACAATCAATCTGATAAGAAAAAGCTGCGACTTGTTTTGAAAATGAGGCGTAAAAGGCTACCAGCGAGAATATTCCGTTTGGCATCGGTTGTACCATTATTGGCGACTTTATCGCTTGCACCGGCAAAACGGAAAAGTACCGAATAAATATTTAATGCTACTTACTACATAAAGTTTATTTTATTCTCAAACTTATTAATTATGTTAATTAATTCATGTTTAGTAATAATGCATACTACTTAGGGATCTATTTTATTTTTAGGATGGTATTAAAAAAGTGAAATTCAGGCGTAGATAATATTTTTAAATAAATTTATTCAGTTCCCATTTGCTGATAGGTCCTTAATTTTTTTCATTAATGGTCCTTTAAAGTCCTTAGAAGTACTTAATTTATGTGTGCAAAAATGTGTACAAACCCTGTAATTCACTATGGCCTAAAATGTTAGTGGTAAGTTATTATCTATTTGTTTTCAGGCATTTAAATATGGTGAATGCAGGCCTAAGCTGTAATTGTTCAGCTTTAAAGGTGGCTATTATAATTAGTTATGCATTCATGAATTCAATAATTACCTTTGTAGTATATTCAGTATTTAAATAGCATAAATATTTACTGAAAACACTGCTTAGGACTGTTAGGCACTATAGTTTGTCCCAGTTTCAAATCCCGACAAATGGACTGGTGCGTGGTGGTGTTTTCGCTTTTTCCTCATGTAAACGTAAATACAATCCCCCCCTCTTTTCTTTATTTTATTTTTTTTTTTATTTTTTATTTTTTTTTTTTTATTTTTATTTTTTTTTTTTTTTTTAGAAAGTCCTCTACAACAGCATTCTTACCTGTGGCAGATAGCCCCCATGTATTGTATTAATCAGATAACTAATTAAAATATTGTCTAGTTTGTGTATCCAATATTGCTGAAATTGCAATTTGGAAAATTCATAAACTGTTATCTTAAAATGATATTTAATATATCAGAATTTCATATAAACATGCTGATTGACAATTTTTATTTGCAGTAGTTTTAAAATTAATTTTAATGTTACAATTGTTTTCTTATTGGTTTTAAATTTAATCTTGGCTTCGTTGTGTAGTTATTAATTTTCACACTTCATATCAATATTTCTAACAAAAAGTTTTATGATGCAGCATTAGAAAAATAAAAAGACTTCAAAAAGTTAATTGTCTACTGATGAAACATTTACCAATTTAGCCTCTTATTGCTGCCATAGAACTTCCTCATTCAGTCGATCTTGGACTACAGATTATTATCTTATTATTGATCTTCAGATTATTAGATGTTAATTATTTTGTGTGGTCTGTAAAATTATGTTTATGGGGATAAAGGTTATATGGAGTGTAAAAAATTTGAGTTTAATTGGTCTTTTCAATGGCAGTTTAAAAAAACTGCTTCTTGAACACATCACTAGTATTTTTATTGTCTATAATTGTAGAGTAAATGCTTAAAAACATTTTGCTCAGAAGTTACCAAAAGCTTCTGTAATGATAATATAATTTTTAAAGATTATTAATTTTTAAATTGATAAGCATGATTGAAATTAATAGGCATTGTTAAGATTTTTATTTCTATTAGTAATACCTTTGAATTACTATTAGTAATTTCCTTTGAATGTATTTAACTCTTTTAGGGAAATTATGGATGCAATAGCAACATTTCTGAGAGCTTTTATAAGTTTATTCATCCTCAGAATGGAGCTCTGTATTCAGTTTTCTTGATATGGATAATTCATCCCCTTCATCAATAGGATATACAATAACTGGCTGACTAGAATTGTTCTCACCACAGTTGCAGTATTTAGGTTAATTCATATGAATTATATTCATAATTTTTTATGCAAAATATTGATATAGTAATGTTTTTATTTCTTCCAGAAAGGAAGTGGATATCATTTAGATCTATTTGTGTTAGCAATTTTAATTGCAATTTGTTCTGTTTTGGGACTACCTTGGTTTGTTGCTGCAACTGTTCTTTCTATCACACACGTGAATTCATTGAAACGTTCATCCAAGTGTTCAGCTCCTGGAGAGAAACCACGCTTTTTAGGTGTAAGGTACGTAAATGTTTATGTAATATGTAAATTGCTCAACATATAATTACTAAATTTATTGGAAAAGCCAAGTAATTTTTATCTCTTAATAGTGACTTTTTAATATATTTGCAATTTACTTGGGGGCAATTGAGTAAAATAAAATTGTGTGTTTATATGTGCAGTTATTAATTATTTGAATGAAAATTAAAGTTACAACATAGATCTGAGACATTTTATGACTTGATTATCTTTAAGTTCATAAAAAGCATATATAGGTTACTAATAGAAGTAGGATGTTTAAATCATTCATTTTTCTTTTGTATTCTTTTCTTTATTTTTCTATTCATGTTTCTTTCGTGTTACCTTTTTCTCATTTTTCTTTCCTATTATTTCCCTTCTATTCATATTTATTTTTACTTTAATTAGTTGCTTTTAAAATTTCATTTCTGCCTTCTTATCTAACTGAAATTTAATATTTACATTATATATGTTACAGAATTACCAACTTTCCTAGAAAATGCAAAAAAACACTTAATTTTTCATAAAATCTCTCAGTTAATTCTTAATTTGTCTAAATTAAATAATCTGTTTGAAATGTATTTTACGAAAATTGATGATCACTAAGTGCTGAAAGAAAAAGAAATACTATGATGGAAATTTTGATAACAAATTCTTGCAGAAAGTAATCCCTAAGTGAAACTTAAATTCCCTAAACTCCTCTCATCCCCCCTGCAGTTTTATTTATGCATAGTTTTTCTGATTATTATTATTTTTTAATTTTAATTGTTTCAATTTATTATAGAAGATTGTAGAGCATTTTATGAAGATTTGTATAACATTTATCAAGTAGAAATTTATTTTTAATTTTGCTTTAAATACGTAAATTGTGCATTACTAAATTTATATACATGATTACATGCACATTAATTATTATTACTTTTACTGGGTTTAACCTTTCAGTCCCTTCATAACTATAGGAGGTCCTGCCAGTAGTAGTATCCCATAACAGTTGAAAGGAATCCCCCCCAGTTTCTATGCATCTTAATGTGAATTACTTTTGCTGCCACAGCCTTTGTAATTGGTTTTAGCAAATTACTTCAAACCTAACTGTGAGGCTTCATAATAGGGTGTTCATTATTCACTTGAAGTAGACATTTTTTCTTTCAGCAATTATGCTTGAATATTTTAATTGATACATATATCTTTGTGCATCGTTCTCTAAAGAAATGGGTTCCATAATAAAATTAATCATGTAACTAAAATTATTTTCTTTTTGTTGTAAAACCTCTGTACTTTTCATATTTATATTTAACAGCATAAGTATATTTGTGGTTATTAGAAAAAACTTACATTGCCATGTTGGGTACAAACTTGTGTATTTTTTGGAAAGCTAAAAAAGACTGTAAAATAATTTTCTTTATATATTGGTTTGTATGTGTGTAGTTTTAAATTTACTGTCACAAGATAGTTAGTATTAGTTGAAATTTTTTGTTTAACGTCATTTTATTAAGCTGACTATACAATGCTTTTGCTTTAGAAATAAACGTAAATAATCATCTGTGAAGCTTTGGGAGGTAAAAGAATTTTACAAAATGCATTCATGAATAGTAAAGTAGTGGATAATATGTAATTCAGAATTAGTTATCTATGCAAACATCATGAATGACTACAGCTACAGGAATGAACCATGAAAACTGCAAGGATGAATACAATGGGTATTGAGAAATGCTACTCTGTTATTTTTTTCTTTTGCTCTTATCATTTACGCAATGTATAATTAAATTAAGTTTGGTCATAAACAATGACCATAACTGATCCTTTGACCTTGTAAGTATTCGCATTGTATATCAGAAAAAAATTCGTTTTTTTCTTCCCCTTTTATATTAGAAGTGAAGAGTTCAAACACAGTTAAATATAATCCTAGGTTATTTTATATTTATTTGTGACAAGATGCCTGATTTGCAAAACACACAGCTGATGTTCAGTGTGGCTTAGGTAACAGATTTTGTCAGTTGCTTTAAAAGTGTTTTTTAATACAGCTTTTTCCCATTTAGTTTCTCATATCCTCTTCATAAAGTGACACTACCTGCTTTTCCAATTG
Source organism: Stegodyphus dumicola (assembly GCF_044657685.1). Lineage (NCBI taxonomy): Eukaryota > Metazoa > Arthropoda > Arachnida > Araneae > Eresidae > Stegodyphus > Stegodyphus dumicola. The sequence goes on from NC_140769.1 coordinate 94,824,928, forward strand.
AGTACATATCTGTAATTCACTGCATATTCTATACTTTTATTACATATCAGTGGTTCCTAACCTTTTTGACTCACAGAGCCTCTATCCTGTGTCTTACAAATCTAATAATAAAATCGATTAAGGGAATATGTGAAAGTCACTACAATAGAATTTGTATGTGAATGAGAATGGGAACATTACAAAGATAAAGAATAAATATAATTTTAAACTTGTATATGTGTTTTGAGGCTTTTTGATAAGATTAAACAAAATTAAATAATAAATAAATAAAGATTAGATAAAGGTGAATAAATTATTTTTTGTTCTATTTTATAACGTAATTCAAACTTTGTGCAACAATGAGCAGTAAGGTCAACAAAATAAATCAGCTCATGAAATTAATCAAAAACTTGTCTGTGTGCAATGTTTCAAGTAAAAACATAGTTAAACATAAATAATAATGTCTAAAATATAATAATAAATTGGGCCAAATATAATACTAAAGAATACACTTCCGCCTGATAAGTGTAGTGCATGCAAATGAGGGGAAAACCTGGCTGCTCTTTCATGTTGCAGGAAAATGGGAGGGAAGAGATTTTCCCCTTTCACCTTGTCAGATTACCTGAGTTCATCCATGCCACACACATATTTTTCTCTTCATCTTTTCTAATATAAGATGTGACGAGGAGAGAGATAGTAAAAGAATGTAAAGAGCTATCTAAACAGTTGAACAGTGTCCATGCAAAAAGTATTAAAAATTAAAGTATATTTTAAAAACTTTAAAATTTATCACATCTTAATTTATTTTTATCTGTAAATAAACTTGATATAGTCAAAATTTGGACACTCATAAATATTCATTGAAAGCTCAATGAATTAAACCATATGCGTAACGGATTTTGTATTATTGATGAGAGCAACAATCAAAAATAAAGAAGGCCATAGAATGAACTCATTTCCTTCTGTTTCATTTCTTGTTTCTTAAAATTTTTATTATTCATTATAGAAAGTATTTTTAATTTAATTTTGTTAAATATAGTGCACTTAGAACATGTTGTAATGTAATAAAAGGCCTAAATTAAAGCAGCATAACATTCAACCATTAATGAGATCTAAGTGTAAAAAATATTACTGTAGATTTGAAAGTGCATTTTCACACAGTTTTCATATTTTAAGTTCAGTTGTTGACAAACCATTATCTAGTTCCAATGTGTTGTTCTCTATTTAAGCAGATGCTTTATTTTGTTTGGTAGCTCTCTAAGCAGAAAATCCAGTTTCACAGGTATGTGTAGTCGAAAAAGGCAGCAATTCTAATTTTGCTACTTCATACAGTATTTGGAATGTATCTTATGAAAGCAACCGAAATTCTGGTTGACTTTGAACATAATTTTTAGTTTGGTTTTAGATATCAAATCCCTGAGGACCTTATTTTTCACTGAATATAAGCTGTATTCTTTTTTGTTGTTGTTGTTCAGGCTTAACATATCAGTTCTCAATTAAATTCATTCAGCAATCTTGATCCATTAAAAAATTAAATTTTGAAGCAGATCTTATCTGAATGTTTCTCTATTTTGTCATTGATCTTGGTGTTAGTTTCATTAAGTACGTTTTTTTATAATCAATAAAGAAATTAATATCTTTCTTTTTCATGTATGTAATATGTAAGTTTCTTATTAACCCTTTAACTGTCAAGTTATTTTGATGATTTGGGTACACAAATTGTCAAATTTTTTTATTGTAAAAATCAAATGTTTAGTACAAAATAAAATATACTTAAGTAGTTAAAAATTGATATTTTGAAGTACATGGGTAAAATTTTTAAAGTTTTGTAGCCACTGCATATTTGCTTGAGGCGGCTGCCACTCAACGTAGCAGTTGTAAAGTTCGCTTCTAGTGGAGCATTATTTTCTAAAAATGAAAAAAAATTAATTATTTTCTAAAAAATAAATAAATATAAGTGAATACCTATTAGTAGTTCAGTAATTCAGTCTTGTGTAATACAACTGGAAACACTTTTCCAAGCACAAACCAACTCCACAATCACTACAATAGAATCGTGATTTCTTCCTTATCTTTTCCCCATTTTTATCCTTTTTCGAACAACATACTTTGCACTGTCTTGTAGGCTCACCTTTCGCAGGAGTAGAAGGAATATGGGATATAAAATGTCGCTGAGTAAGACGGGCAGAGTTATCTATTGTAGCTGGTCTGCCAACATTCTTTTGTCCAGAAGCTGCATCATCATATTTATGTAAAAGCTCTTCTACAACTTGGATTCGAAATTCTAAAAATGTAATACATTTCCCAAATACATTTTTATAGAGCAATAATGAGTTTCAGAGTACCTCGTCTAGTAAATGTAAAAAATATCTTTTTATAATATTTTTTTCTCACGTTTTCGGATTGTTGGATGAAAGGATATTTCCTGATCACAGCGATCTACACCACCCATAGTTTGACTGTAATTAGAAACAATCTTCGGCTTGAGTATATCTCCATTTTTTTATTTTTGAGGCTGACCATGGAAGTATCATGAATACTGCCCATCAAACACACATCCTTCATCTTCGGTTGAAAAATCTAAATCATCTATATAACGTTTCAAAGAACTGGATGCCATTTTACAACAAAAAGATCCCATGCACTTTGAACCAAAGAACTTATAACCTTTAACCTTTGAAATCTTCAGTAAAGTGCTGTCATCTATTGAACAGAGCGCACATTAACTTTTCCCGAGATACAGTCGGGTTTAACAAAGAGATGAAGCCAAAATAAATGTCTCCCGATATATATTCGGGTATAACAATACGATGCACTCAAAAAAAAATTGCCCTGAGTAATACTCGGGCGTGACATTTTTTATCAATCTCGGGCATGACAGTTAAAAGGTTAAAAAGTGACACTTTGGCATTTGCATAGAGATTTATGACAATTTTTCCTTGCAACAATAGATTCATCTCATTTATTTTGTTGAAAATTTAAGCCAAATATGCCAGTTTACATGCAGTCCTCATTACTTAAAACTGTTACCAACCGAGCATTAAAAATCAATCAAAAATGCTGCCATTTTTGCTCATGGTTCCATCAAATGTTACATTTTATTTTTTCCATGAGACAATAATAATATGTTTTTCTATGAAAAATACATCGCAGTAATTAAGGATTTGAATACAAATAGTAGACAAACCTAATAATGCAAGTGAACTACACTAAAAGTCAAATAACAGAAAAATCATTCAAATGTCACAGGGTTATTGATATTTAAATTCACCTCAAGTAAGCTGATCTCTATTTATATAGGGCTGAGTTTCATGAAACTTTGAGCAGACTCTGAATTCTGGGAATTCTTAGAGTTGAAATTGAGTGAAAAATTTTTCGAATGTACATGTCCAAAACATCACACAGACCTTCAGTTCCAAGAAGAGCCATTAAAATAAGGCAAGTGACCAGCTAACATTCCACTTAGCCTCATCATCAATCCATATTATGTTTTAATAATTTTGAAATTAATGACAGCAAAGTGATCAAGTGTCATCTGCTAGAGAAGATGCAAAATTAAGCATGGCAGATTTATGTTCAGAATGTTATTTTTAGTTTTTTTTTTTTTTTTTTTTTTTTTTTTTTTTATTCTGATTCTACTTTTGTCTTTTATTTCATTCAATTTTTAGTTATTTTATTTTTGTGGTGCACTTAGGACTTGAGAGAGCAAAGTTTGAGAACCACTATTATAGACCATAGTAGCAATTAATAGTAATTCCATTACTGTATTATAGTACATAGTAGTAATTCCATTACTGTATTTTTTATCTTTGTACAATTGCTTTTAGTTATATAGAAAAGAAAAAGAAAAACATCATATATATGTAGGTGGCTTCAAAAATTGTTGAGTACTCAGATTTGAATTTTCCTAATCACTAACTTTAAGTGCCAAATTTGTAGTTGTGGCTTTGCTATCTACCATGTGATGGCAGCATATTACTTCAGCATTCTGTATTCGCATTTCAGTATTTACCATACAATCTGACAGACATGCTTGGCTTGTGATAACTTTTGACTTTAAAAAAGGTCTGAATACAAAGGAATTCTTCTAAAGCTTGTCATCAATATTTTCTGAATTCCCACATAACTTTTTCTATTGATTTGGTAAATTTAAACATGGGAAAAGAATTTTTCAGTATGACTTGTGAACTTGAAGTCCTAGTACTTCCAACATAAAATCCAGTGTCAAAACACTGTATCAGGACATGTATTCCTCTTCACTTGCTTTGGAAACATGAACTGTCCTGACTCGGAACAGGGAGCTTACTCAAGCTATGTTCAATAAATTGTGAAGTAGACAATACACACAGGAAGGGTATACGAAACCCTTTATTTTTCTATCTTTACAGCAATTTCCGGAACTTCAGAATACAGAGACCAACCACTTGTGGTCTGAACGTAAGAATATAAAAATACTAACTAAAACTCTAACTAAAACTAACTTTGGATTAATATACAAGTGCCTAACTTTAAGATTGGCGGTTATTTAACAAAAATCCGTATGTAGTTCTGAGAGCTGCTAAAACTATGATATGTTTGAAATTGTCAAGAGGACTAAACCTCTGGCCTTGAAGGCAACCAGCAACCGAGTAAAACTACTATGGCCAGCGGCCTGCTTCTAATAACTCCTTCCTCTCTCTTGCTTGGCAAAAAGCCACAACTTAAGTACTTGGCGTTAGCAAGACAAATTTGCATAAATAAGTTAAAGCTTTTAATTCTGGCCAGAAGTAGAAAATAAGAAGTGATAGTAAAGATTTAAAATAAAATAAACGTTAGTAAAACTTAGGATCCTTACATACTTCCCGCCAGAGTTAATTAGTTTGAAACTGAGGTCTAAAACGACCTTATTGAAAACTTTTAGCTCTAGAATCTAACGCGAGGCCAATCTTTTACAAACATTTCTCTCTAGAAACTAGAAATTAAAAAGTCGTTTTTACATTATCAACTCCATGGACAAGTAATTTTCATCTGTACTGCATCTATAAATAGGAGTTTCTTAATTGAAATCTGGTTCCTTCCAGAGATATGGAAGGAAAACTAGTTTAATGAAATGTTACACAATCAAATGGCAAGTAACATGAATATTTATATTTCTCTTTTAAAATTCTTATGTCTATGTACAAGTGTTCAACACTACCGCCTGCAATCAAAACACTAGCGTGTTAAAATTCAACATAACAAGACCTCAGAACACACCTTATATTCATCTCTAAACCCTGAGGTACTATTCTGAAAAGTGGCTAACTCTGAAGTGTAGCGTCAGAGAGCCTAACTACATTCATTCAACCTTTAACACATATTCACAATAATTTGCTCTTTTTACAGTCACACCAATAAGTTAAAATTTTTGGCATTACTCTAATATTTTCACTTTTAACATATCACAGTATTTCTTAACTTTTAAGATAACAGTTCACATTGTATATAAGGGCATATTAACATTCCGTTAATTTTACGCATTTTAAAATATACATTAGTAGTATATTGTTAACTTCTATTCTTTTCCAACAAGTGCCAATTCTTCTACATTGAAATACTACATTTCAAAAGGCTTTCAGACTAAAACTTCTTTCTTGCCAGAATCTTTTAAATAAAATTTTATACAATAATTTTTACAATTTTCTTAAGGTACCTTTCTCAAAGATTATCAGTGCTTTTACAATATTCAAGTATTTACACATTCCTATTATACATTAATTTTAGTTTTACTCGCGAGTAATTGAAAAACAATACCAAAATAGGTAACAACTCATTTCTCGCCTTTTTGGCGATAAAGGTAGGAATCACATGAGGTAAAACTTCTTGAATTCTGCCACTTGCAGTAAGAATGAAAAATTAACTTAAGGTTTCAAAGTAACATAAAGTTTTACTTATCTTTGTGATATTCAGACATCCTTTTTTCTGCCCAGTCCTGGAAAGTGGCGAAGACTACGGTCTGGTTTATCTTCCTTCTTGTGCGGGTTCGCCCTTCGGTTCCTTCCTCCATGAGCTTTCTTTTTCTTCCAGTGCGGTCAACCTTGAAGACCTTCTTTTTAGCATCTGCCTGTGGTCTCGGCCGTTTGATGACAGCTGGTCTTGGCGGAACCAGGACAACTGGATCTCGTTGCTGGCTGTTCAAATTTTTCTTGCTTCTTTTCATCAGCAGCTGGTCTTCCTTCATCAATTTGTCGACATTTGCTGCGTAGACTCCTATCCGATGGGTAGATCTTCCGTTTTGGAGCCGTGTTATAGTTGCTGTCATTTCTCCTGGCTCTCTTTGCATACGTCGTCCTTCTCCCTTCTTCATTCTGGGGGTGGTCGTGCCCTCTCTTTTCTGGTCGGTGGAATGGCTTCTTTTTCTTGTTACCTTCAGTTTTCGAACGGGGGAACTTTCTTTTCAATTGCTCCTGTTTACTAATGGCTTGCCTTTGTGATTGTCATTGTTCCACCTCTGGAGCTTGTGCCTGCCGTGCCGGATCCTGCAAAAGATCTTGAAATATTGCCATTTTATTACGATTATAAAATGGTTTTATCTGGTCAACGTTTGCGGTGCAGGTTTCACCATTCCTGGCTTTTAACACCACTACAGCCTGAGTTACTTTTTCTATGACATATGGTCCTTCCAATCGTGGATAAAATTTGGCAGTTTTATCTTCTGGTGCTGAAGAAAGTGAATGCTTAATCTTTAACACTTCATCCCCTACTTTATAAGTTACTCCTCATCGTTTCATATCATAATAGAGCTTCTGTTTTCTTTGTGCTACTTCAGTGTTCTTTTTTGCTTCTTTAATTAATTTTTCTATATTGCCCATTTTAAATTCTAGGGCTCTTTGTTGAACATAAAATAATTTATCTAACGGCGTTATAATCTTTCTGCCTAAAAATAACTCAGCAGGAGTTTTGCCCGTCGTATCACGTTTTGCAGTCCTAAGAGCGAAAGCTAATTCATTGACATAGTTATCCCAGCTTTTATGAAAATTTTTAACATAACTACAGATAATTTTCACTATATTTCTATTGACCCGTTCCGCTATATTTGATTGCGGCCGATACGGGACCATTTTTAAATGATGTATGCCCAGTTTTTGGCACATGTCTTCAAATATATTACTTACAGATTGAGGACCATTATCCGATATAACTTTTAGGGGCGCACCGTATTTTAAAATATATTTTTTTAAAATAGAATCAGTAACTAATTTCTCGGAGGCTCGTTTTAAGGGAACAATTTCGGTCCACTTACTAAAATGATCAACCATAACAAGGAGACACTGACTTTTATTTAACTCACTTTTTGGGAAAGGGCCCAATAAATCGATGCCAATTATTTCATTTGGAAATTCGGATTTAATACTATTTAGAAACCCGGCCGGGCGGAAATTAATATAATTAACTGCTTGACATGTTGGGCAGGACTGGACATACGCCCTTGTTAACTTTTGCAGTTCAGGAAAGTAGACTGCCTCGCGTACGCGTTGGATAGTTTTTCGAATACCAGCATGAGAAGCTAATGGGTTGTCGTGTAACTCCTGCAGGATATTTAATCTAAGACTAGCTGGGATAACAGGTCGAAATTCGTTGTTGGAATTTGTAGTTTTTGTATAAAATAATAGACAATCTATTAGTTCGTAATGGGCCGCCCTATTTCTTATCGCCACAATATCTTGGTGGCTAAAATTTTCAGGATCCTTTAAATACTCATAAATGTTGGATAAGTTTTTCCCTGAGTACAATCTAGTTACCGCCGCATGATCAGAATACACTGTCATTGGCGCCCTTCCAAAAAAGACTCGGAACTTTTGTACTGCTAACAGAACTGCAAGTGTCTCTCTCTCGGTCGGGGAATAATTTCTTTGTGTTTGATTTAAAGTTCGACTAAAAAATGCCACGGGCTGCTGATTTTGCGAAAGTACCGCTCCCACCGCATAATCCGAAGCATCCGCTGAAATTTCTAAATTCTTATCGTTTTCAGGAAATTTCAAAACAGGGGCTTGCGTTAAAGCTTGCTTTAATTTTTCAAAAGCACTAATGGCTTCGGCCGTCCACGAGAATCTTGCCTTTTTCCTTTTTTAATTATAACAATGGTTCAGCAATAGCTGCAAAATCTTTTATAAAGGACCTATAATATGAACAAAGTCCTAGAAAAGAAAAGAGCTTCTTCGCCGTATTTGGCGGCGGATACTTTTGCACAGCGATTATTTTTGATTCGTCCATCTCGATTCCTTTCTGAGATATTTTGTAACCTAAATATTTTAATTCGGGGGCTGCAAATTTGCACTTTTCGACATTAACTTTTAGACCGGCCTGATTTAATAATGAAAACACCTGTCTTATATCCTGTACATGTTGGTCCAGATTATCACTAGTAATAATGATATCATCTAAATAGATAAATGTGGTCTTTCCTAGAACAGGCCTTAGCACAATGTCCATACATCGCTGAAATGTTGCCGGTGCCCCTGAAAGGCCAAACGGCAAGAATGCATAAGTGCCAGACTTGGTTATAAAAGCAGTCTTAGGCACATCTTCTGGTTTAACACCTATTTGAAAATAACCAGTCGTTAAGTCTAACGTAGTCATATATTTTGTAGAAGTTATGTTCCTTAAAATTTCTTCAATAATAGGTAACGGATATACCGGATATTTAGTCATGGAGTTTCAGATGTGTTACTGGATAGTCATTATTTTTCTTACATAACACAACCGGGCTAGCATAACTACTTAAGATGGGCGTTATGATCTTTTTACGTAACGTATCTCAAATGTGCCACTCTATAATTTTTTCTTTATTCTTATCATACCGATATGGTTTGTGCGGAACTGGCAGTGAATCTCCTGTGTCGATACTATGGTTAGTAACTTGAGTAAATCCAGGAATATCACTAAATAACGAAGCAAATTCACTTACCACTTGTCAAATTTTTTGTTGCTCTCCCTTAGGCAGGTGATTGAGATTTAATGTGGGTGGTTCTCTTTTTTCTTCCCGAACTGGTTGCATGGTCAGCTTAAGGGACGCTTGGTTGAAATCCAGCATTGCTTCTGCCTCTGAAAGAAAATATATCCCTAAAATGGCATGTGCTTGTAAATTTTTTACGATAAAAAACATGATCTGTACTTGCTCGTCCTTAATGCGAATGTATAATGTTATTTTACCTATGCATTTGCATCTTTCTCACTGCGCAGCTAACACTGTCGTATTATCCGAATTATATATGCGGTATCTACCGAAGTACTTCCTAAAAAAATCTTCTGCCACACAGGAACACTGCGTGCCTGTATCCAGGAGTGCGGTGGCTGGGATGTTGTTCACCAAAACTTCAATCTTTGGAAGAGTCAACTTTTTCACAATAACTGTATTTAACTTGAAGGAAGAGGGGTATTCTTGGCCTTCGGACTTCCACACCCTCCCGTCAGCAGAAATCCGTTTTAGTTTAAATTTTCTTTCTTCCTTTCCATGCCTTCCTTCTTTTTCCGCTGGCCTTCAGACTTTTCTGGCTTATTATTGAACTGTCGACGTTCGCCGGTTGTTTTTGGATACTCAGGTTTCCTTGCCCACTGATTCGATTTGCTTCCGTAGCCGTGTTCTTGCCTTTGCTGTGGTCTTGGCGCACCAAATTGGCTTCGTTGCTCATCCTGACGTCTTCTTTCAATGTCCGCCGTTCTTCTACTTTCAAACTGGATTGCTAGCTCAAATAACTTTTCCAGTGTAGTCGGATTCCTTAATTCAATAAAGTCTTGTACTTGGGGAAGTAACCTCGGCAAAATCACTTGGATTATCTCAGGATCCGGATGGCTTCCATACAAGAGTTTAAAGACGTAAATTTTTCTTAAAATAAAGCTTGAGAAATTTTCAATTCGTTGCTGGTATATGCTGAAGAGTTCCGCTTCTAATTTTGAACGATTTCTTACGACAGGGAAGGCTTTTACTAGGGCTTTCTTGAAATTTTCGTAAGTATAGGTGGGGCTTTCCGCTTGACCCAAGAGGTTTCTGCCTATACATTTGAACCAATTAAGCACTTGGCCCTTCAAAGTGCTGGTAGCTAAGGTGACATTCTGGAACTCATGGACTGGATACAGCATGAAGTGGTCATCCAATTTTTCCAAAAAACTAGTTACCGGTGAGTTTCCATTAAATGTTGCTTCTGGTTTCATCGATGCGCGCATGGTCTGTACGATGTATCCAAATCCTTCCAGGGCGGCAGCTGGCATTTCTGGATTCTGAGCCCCTTCTGCAGGCACCACAGGTTCTTCTTGAAACTCGCCCATGGTTATTCTTCTTCGTCGGGCGCCACTATCAGGACTTGTATTCCTCTTCACTTGCTTTGGAAACATGAACTGTCCTGACTCGGAACAGGGAGCTTACTCAAGCTATGTTCAATAAATTGTGAAGTAGACAATACACACAGGAAGGGTATACGAAACCCTATATTTTTCTATCTTTACAGCAATTTCCGGAACTTCGGAATACAGAGACCAACCACTTGTGGTCTGAACGTAAGAATATAAAAATACTAACTAAAACTAACTTTGGATTAATATACAAGTGCCTAACTTTAAGATTGACAAAAATCTTTAAGATTTAACAAAAATCTGTATGTAGTTCTGAGAGCTGCTAAAACTACGATATGTTTGAAATTGTCAAGAGGACTAAACCTCTGGCCCTGAAGGCAACCAGCAACCGAGTAAAACTACTATGGCCAGCGGCCTGCTTCTAATAACTCCTTCCTCTCTCTTGCTTGGCAAAAAGCCACAACTTATTTACTTGGCGTTAGCAAGACAAATTTGCATAAATAAGTTAAAGCTTTTAATTCTGGCCGGAAGTAGAAAATAAGAAGTGATAGTAAAGATTTAAAATAAAATAAACGTTAGTAAAACTTAGGATCCTTACAACTGAAACTCGGGTTAGACAAGATCTGCAAGTTACACATAAGGAAATTGCCAACTTTCTGAACATCACTTCAGGAAGCATTAATTATACTCTATGTAAACAGCTTCATCTTAGCAAGTACTGCTCTTGGCCATAAAATTAAATAAATGGAGTGTAGCAAATGAGGCTACATGATGTGTACGGCAACACTGCACAGGCAGTGCAAACTGCATTTTCTTTACATTGGCTTTCAGTCATTGTGCATCTACAGTAGAGTGTACATTAATTATTTTTATGATAAATATATGTAAAATATTTTTTAAATAGTTGGTGAAAAGAGAGAATCAAGTACTCGTAGTGTAAAAAACAGCAAGCCATTTCATTTGAAGCAAAATTCACTATAGTAAAGAGGTGAGAAAGAGGTGAATATCTCATCTTTCGAACAGTATGAATTGTTGATTGAGAGCACTGCATCAAGAAATTTCCAGTAAACCTCGAAGAATTCCATGGAGAAACTTGAGACTGATGAATCCTGATGTTTCCTTAGAAAATAGAAGATGAAAAAGTGAAATGCCTTGTCTTATCTCAGTGGGAAAAATGAAGAAAATCTAGTGCAAATTGAGGAAAGCTGGTCATCAGAAACAGAGCTGGCTGCCCAGTTCAATAAAAAAGGAAAATCATCAAAATTCAATTGGAAGCAGAGCTGCTTTTGGAGTGCGAGGATGGAATTCATCAAACTTGTGGGGTAAAAATGAGTCATAAGATACCTTCGAATGAATCATCAAGCTGTGTCAACTGAACTGACCATTTAGTTTAACTTTGCCTTTTCCATGAGTTTCACCAGACAAAGTACATCGAACACCTTCTGTAGATGTGATCTGATCATCTTTCATTCTTTAATAATACTGCTGCTGCCCAGAGTTAGTGAAAAATGACTTATAAAGGCCTGGACTTGTTTCACAGTACATTCATGGATGAACCAGTTTAGGCTATTCCTTTTTTCCCTCCTTTTTGTTTGTTTGTTTAATGTATCAGGCAACCTTTATACAAAGCCTAGTGTTCAGATCGACTTTTTGACTTAAGCACTGATTACTTTTTGACACACATTGACTTTTTATTCTTTGGCAGCTTACAAGCATAAACCCTTGCCCCCTCTGAACAGTGTGGATTGTTATTACACCCAGTTTGGCCATGTCCAAAACTGTAACATTAGAAACATATCATCTAAGATTTCTCTGGTCTGTTGATTATCAGTCCAGCAAGTATTCTAATTATTCATGAATTTGCCTTCTCGTATTATTGCATTGCACCTCAGTGAAAAGGCAACAAGCATCTCAACATTGTCAGCTTTCTTTCACATAAACTGAATAAATTTAATGACAGAAAAGTCTTTATCACATAGCTCTTCTGGAATTTTTATGGTGCCACTTTCAACAGGCAGTCCTCAAATAATTCCTTTAATAGATGAGTCAGTTTTTTTTTGGGGGGGGAATACAGAATTGGAAGTCTACTGTCATCAAACTGAGTAATGTCCTCTCACACATAGTGCATGAGGTAAACCTTAGCCTGATTTCATCTTTCATGAGTATTGCATAGAAGTTGTTGATGTAACTAAAAATTACTCCAAAATCACTTTCACTTTAGAATTTCTAGTCAATATTCATAACAAATAAAATAATTAAAGTCTCTTACCTGTCAAATAAGATCAGTGCAGTCCGTGACATTTAATCTAATTTTGTTTATGGCGCATGCAAATACATGATGACAAGAATACACATATAAATCCAGTCATATATATATATTGTTCGCAGTATCCATAGCAAGTATTTTTTAATTCAAAAAGGAAGTCAGACGTGCAGCTCCATCTGGCTCCTGTAATTATAGTTTTTACAGTTGTCTATCTTGTAATGGTTGAAAAGAGATTTTATCTTCTTCCATGTAACATTTAGCTAAGGGCAAATAATCAGAAGTTATTGCTCTTGCTTCTGAGTGAGAGCAAGAACATAAGCCTCTTCTTGTTGGGTGTGTTCTGCATATAGTTCAATTTCAACATGTCCAATTTCTTCTCCTGGATCTTAATACTAAGTTATTTCAAATGCCAAGTTTCTGTAAACAGCATCAACACTTCTAGATTTCTTGTTTTGTCCTGAGATTTATCATAGTTTTACTGATTATATATGTTCCATACTATATGCCTCAAGCTCAGCTGGAACTTTATCTTGGAAATGATCATGACTCATTATAAAAGTAAAAGTAGAGAGTGTCAGACAAATTCATCAATCATGAAGTATTAGTAGTCCTGAAAATGTTGGTGATCTATTTTACTGTACATAATTAAACACAGACTTTTTCATGTAGATAAATACATATAGAGAGAATAGTGGTAAAGATGTTACTAATAATAAAATGCATCAGATGTCAAAGTAATAAAAAACTACTTGCTAAAAATGTGTTAAAACTTTTGTGGCTATATTAAAACAATATTTGAAAAGAATGATTTAAATTTGTTTCTTGCATAGCGAGGAATTTTTGTACTCATTTAACATTATCATACGGAAAAATAATTTTGTATTTATTCTTTTCTTTTTATTCATTTTTGTTTTATATGTATATATGTTTAGAATATAAGCTTACTTATATATATATATATATAAATTCATGTTTATATATAATGTAATATTAATTTTTGATTTGGGGATTTCCAGAGAACAACGGATGACTCATTTTTGTGTGTGTGTTCTCATAGGCCTTTCAATCCTCTTTACAAATGTTTTACAGGTAAAATTTATGTATTTATGTGTTTTATTAGCTGAATTTTGCTTTATACATGCAATACACATAACATCATTTTTTCTAAAAGTATTGTAATATACTTTTAGAAATAACTAATAATTGTAATATACTTAATACTAATACTGTAGTATACTTTTTTTAATAAGTAAATATTTCTTTTGATGTGAAATTTATCCAATTCTCTCTCTTTTATATATATAAATTAATGCATAAATTAGTAAGTGTTTCCAATTTTATGACTAAAAATGCAGAATCCCATTTTATACTGCTAATGAAAGAGTTCCAGTTTTTGAACTACAAAAATGAAGCAGAATGTTAAAATAAGAATATGGAGCCCAAGATTTCTTCTGTAAATGAGATACACGTTTCATTTAACTGTAACAATTTTTTAACTAATTCTGCATGTGATCTGTAATGTTTTATTAATTCTGTGTGTCTCCGAACAAGGAATGTTACATAAGAAGTTTGTAATTTTATGTGTTTCAGTCTTATAATATCGTTCAATATATCAGTCTTAGTACGTATTTATGTGATTATTTATGTATGTTAGAAAGAGTCTTTGAAAAGGTTATGATAACTGTATACAATTTTAAAATAATAAGAGGCAGAGCAGCCTAACTGTTACATTAACCTAACCTTAATGTAACTCTTTATCACTTCATAAAATTCAATGTCTTTGCCACTACAGGGTCTGTATAAAAATCCCAGGTTTCAGATATTTTTTGCTAAAAAGTGTCGCATCACCAAAATTATCATACTCGGAAGGCCTACATTATTTGTTTCATTTATTTCCAGCCTCTTATTAAAAAATACCTAATCTTACAGTATTTTAGTGCCTTTTGCATGTATATGTTTATTCAGGATGTTATGCTTGTTCAGGATAACTTTTTAAAATTTATTTAGGGTTTTCAGTGTGATACTATATGTTTAGCTAATGATTTACGTTGAGGCAAACATTATAAGATGTGAATGGCTTTTTGGTTCTTTAGGTTCTTGTCTGAATAGTAAAGATTGCAGGGTTCACATGATTCCTTAAAGGTCCTTAGGTTTTTTTTAAAACAATTTTTGGCCCTTAAAAAAGTTCTTAATTTTGCCCAAAACCAGCAAAATGGCCTTAATTTTAGTCAAAAACATTTCTGCCTGTTTTTTTATGACTGCCATTTTGAGTATGAGTTAGAAGGATTTGGAAGAAATATTTTTTGGCAACGCATTGACAAATGTGTATTTGATGGGTTAATGTTTGAATTCTTTCTTCTTAATATAAACGGTGGATACTGAGTTTTAATCATGAAGCCCTTTGTCAGAAACATTTTGAGAATGTATAACATTTGAAAAGTAAACATTTTCAAATAATTTCTTTTTTATCAATAAAGAGTCCGTAAAATATTACCTCAAAAACAATTTTTCCTTTTTTGAGATGGCAGTTCTTTTATTATGTAGGGTTAAATTTGGCGATTTCGAGATCAGTTTGTATGCAAAATTTTTTAGGTTTGTAAATTTTTAGACATTTCTTTTACAAACATAATAATATTGATAAAAATCATAAAAACGTGTTTACGTTCCTGTGTTAGAATGGCGCCAAAATGGATGATGCAGTTTCGACTTTAAATATACTTAATAAATTTAACGACTCTTGTCTATTTAAAACAAACTGAATACATTTAATAATATAACATTCACATGTAAACATTTAATAGACCGAATTCTACGAACGACAAATCTCAAAAGCGTGTTGCCAACGCAGGGCAACGAAAAGGTAGAAATTAATTCGATAGGCGTGGAAGTGAACATACTCCCACCCTATCATGTTTAGTCCTGATACACAGGCAAAGGTGAAAGTATATTAATTGGTCTTTTGAAGACACCAGTTTTAGTTTTGACTGTAGCTACGCGAACTAAGCCGTCCTTGCCCGGATGGACATCGATGATCCGTCCTATAGGCCAAACTAAAGGTGGAGATCCATCTTCGATGGCAAGAACCACCGTGTCAACCTTTAGGTTGGGTTTGATATGCTGCCACTTGGATCTCTGCTGAAGAGAAGTCAAATATTCCCTTTCCCATCGATTCCAGAATCCGCGACGTAGATTCTGTACAAGTTCCCACCTAGGACTCCTTGTGCGAACAAACTGATGTGGAAAGGAAGTCAAAGTATCACCTGTAATAAAATGAGAAGGGATTAAAACATTAATAGAGTCAATATCAAAATCGTTCACGTAAGTAAGTGGACGTGAATTCAAAATAGCCTCGATCTGAGTAAGTAGCGTTGACAACTCTTCGTAAGTTAAAAGAGTCTCTTTCAATACTCAGATGAAATTTTGCTGAGCGAATGCTGGCTTCCCATATTCCTCCAAAGTGGAGCGAAGCAGGCGGTATAAAATGCCATTCAATAGATGACTTAGTTAGTTCTCGGGAAACCGATTCTGTTGCATACAAGGAAGACAAAATCTGATTTAGTTCTTGCAGTTTTTGGCATGATCCCACAAAATTGGTATCGTTGTCAATGTAAATGTGCCGTAGTGCACCGCGACGTGAAATGAAACGTCTAAGTGCCACGATAAATGAGTCTGCCGTCAGATCACTAACTGTTTCTATATGCACAGCTTTAGTTGACAAGCTAACAAACAGAGCTATATAGCCTTTCATTGTTTTAGAACCATGACCCTTATTAAATTTCATGGTAATAGCACCATCGTAATCCACACCGGATGCGTAAAAAGGTCATTCCAAAGTCACACGATGTTCAGGTAAGTCACCCATCAATTGTGGATTTGAAGCAGCTTTAAATCGATGGCATATTAAGCAATGGTTGACACAACCGTGTATCAATCTCTTTCCTCCAATTATCCAGTAAGATTGCCTGATGAGGTGTGATAATAAAGAAGGACCAGCATGAAGGTAAGAAATATGAAGTTCTTTCGCTAGTAATTCGCTAAATTTATGTCGAGAAGGAAGTATGACAGGATGTTTGATGTTAAATGCTAAAGATGAATTTCAAAGACGTTCTCCCATCCGTAAGAGACCATCTTTATCTACGAATGGATATAAAGAACGTAGTTGGCTCTTCTTGGGTAAAGATTTATCTCCCTTAATACATTTCAAATCATTTTCAAAATAATGATCCTGAATCCAACGAATAATGAACTTTTCTGCTACTCGAATCTCTAAAAATGTTAGCGGCATAAGGCAGCTGGAGTTAATGCCACTATGTGAAATGTTCTGAGTAACAAGATGCTTCTTGCAATTAGTATTAAATCTTTGACAGTAAGCCAGAATACGAACAATTTTACAACGCGAAGAATAATGTTCGAACAAATTAGCTAATAAATCATTCGATTCACATATATGAGAAATAAAAATAGGATCAGATCTTTGTTCAGCCTTTACTTCAGTATCATCTTCAGATTTTAATTCATATTTAGGCCATTTTTCCTCTTCCTGACGCAGCTATGGTGGACCATTCCACCACAGAGTACAATTTGGTAGGAGTTGAGGTTCAATACCGCGAGAAGCAATGTCTGCAGGATTCTGTTTAGAGGGAACATGATTCCGTTGTTTAATAGGTATCACTTCTATGATTTGAGATGTTCTGTTTGCAACAAAAGTTTTCCACTTACGTGGATGAGCAGATAGCCAAGACAGAACTACCTTGGAATCCGTTCACGCAAAGATTTCGAAATTAAACTTCTTTAAAATGTTCAAAAGAGATCGCATTAATCTGGTCAACAAATATGCAGCACAAAGTTCTAATCAAGGAATGGATACTTGCTTTATAGGCGCGACTTTAGTCTTTGATACCAAAAGATTAACCTTAACCGTACCATTGCATTTTTGGTGACAGTAAATGGCTGCTGCATAGGCCTGCGAAGATGCATCAGAAAATCCATGTAGTTGGATAACACTGTCCGTTGTATGACACATCTCGGAATTTCACAATTTTTGATTTGACTGAATGTCTCTTGAAATTTAAACCAATCATCTGAGATATGCTGGGGAACAACTGATTCCCAGTCGCCTTTAACTAACCATAGTTTTTGATAGAATATTTTAATCAATATAGTGCAAGGAGATAGGAGACCTAAAGGATCGAAATGCGAGCAGATTCTGCCGCATTCTCGCATTCTATGTGTCTCTTTGTTATGGATGCGTTGTGATGTGCAGCTTTAAAACTGAAGGTATCAGTAGTTGAATTCCAAAAAAGTCCTAAGACTTTCGAACTCGAATTAGGAGATATCTCAAAGTCAGAATTCAGTGAACAATTTTCCTTAAATTCAGTTAAGAATTCTAAAGAATTTGAATTCCACTTCCTCAAATCAAAACCACGTGCATGTAAAATTGAAAATATTTTCTTGCAGACAGATACTGCATCATCAACTGTATTTGCACCCGACAATAAGTCGTCCATATACATATCCTCTTGCAATATACGAGATACATCTGATTCCTCTTTAGAATCTAAAGCTACCTGCTTCGGACATCGAGTTGCTAAAAATGAAGCAGAGGAAAGACCATACGTAACTGTTTTCAACTTGTACGTGCGCATTTCATCACTGGAATTGTATCGCCAAAGTATCAATTGATAATTCTGATCTTCAGGGGCTACCATCACCTGACGATACATCTTCTCCACATCGGCTGTGATAACAATTTTAGGAAATTGAAAATTAATCAAAATCTCAAAAATATCTCTTTGTAATTTCGAACCTACCCCTAATAGAGAATTCAATGATATACCGTTTTCAGATTTACAGGATGCATCAAAAACTACTCTTAATTTTGTCGTTGTGCTAGAAGGTTTAACGACCTCATGATGAGGAAGATAAAACTTTTCTATAGCCGATCTGTTAGATAAATCATCATTAATCGTAGTCATATATGCTGACTGTTCATATTCATGTATAAAATCTTTATACTGTTTTTCAAATTCCGAACACCCAACTTCAAATGCGATTTATAGAATGAAAATTTTACAACAAATTGCCCATCTGAATTAACAGAATGAGTGTTTTGAAAGTGTGATTCACAGAATTGTTCCTCAGGTGCAGAAACACTTAAGTTCGTAATCAATATTTATATTATCTTCTAGCTTTATGAAGTGTGAATTTGCTGTTTTTGGACCTCCCATATTATTTCCGACCTTCCCAGCAATCACCCAACCGAAAATTATATTTTGACCTACCGGCTTATTTTTCGAACCATATATTTGGCCACATCTTAAAAGAGAAAAAATAATCAGCTCCTAAAATCAAATCAATTTCTTTGGGTTGAGCGAAATTCGGATCCGCTGACGGAATAGATTTAATGTATTCTATATGCTTTACATTAATGACTTGTTCCAGCAATGGCAAAGTTAACCTATCCAAAATATATGCATTAACATCAATTATTCCATTATTTAACCTTGATCAAATTTTAAAATCAACAGAACCACGTGTTTTGGAAGCTGGCACTGCGCCAATTCCACGCAAAAGTAACCTATGATTTGTTCTTTTTAATCCTAATCTTCGAACAGCTCATTCAGAAATAAACGAACTTTCACTTCCGGAATCCAATAATAATTTAATTTCGATAGTTTCGCCACTGGACGAAAATGCGAGTGTGAGAACCGTAGGCAAAATCGCCGAGTTGCAATTTTGAATCGTATTACTGACAACTACCTGACCTTGACCCTCACAGGATTCATTCGAAATTCTCTCTGGAGTGCTTTCGTTTCATTTGGTGCTGTTAAAAGCTGTACGTTGTTAGCTTTAATATCTTCATGCAACAAACTATTATGCGTTTTTGAATTACACAAATTACACTTTAACTGTGAATTACAGTTTTTGATTAGATGTGAATTTAAAAATAAAAAACACAATCCTCGTTTTTTCACAAAGTTCTTTCTAGCAGTAACATCCAAATTCTTAAATTTAACGCATTTATATAACGCATGAATCCGTTACATTTCGAACATTTAGTATTACTAAATTTAGAATTCTGTAACGTTTTAGAACTAACATTACTATTTTTATGAACGACTTTAGCTCCCGCTTCTTTATTTATGATAATTTCGAGAGAAGAACACTTAAGTTTAAAAATTCAAAAAATAATTCCAATGTAGGGAAATCATCTTCCGCTGTTTTCTGTGCCCATAACTTTTGAGTTTCTGAATCTACCTTATGAAGCAACATAAATATTAACCATGGATCCCTAGAAGTTGCTTCGTCACCAAGAGCTTTTAAACCTCTGATAACTTCATCGGAAGTATCAGTTAGTTGCATACATTTTTTATCCATAAATGTTTTAATTAACGATTGTACTATTTGCTTCTTTTTATCGTACCTAGCGAGCAATTTTGCCCATACTTTTTCATAAGAATTATTTGATAACGGAATATGTCTAATTATAGAAGCTGGTTCATCAGCAAATGATCCGATTAAATACTGAAATTTCTTTATATTCGATAAAGAAGTATTATGCACTGTTGCAACAAATAAATCTTTAAAATTCATCCAGTCATTAAAGTTACCCGAAAAAATAGGAATATTCAACTTCGGTAACTTAAAGTTACTAATATTAGAATTCCTGGAACATTGAACATTTGGCACATTAGCCACATTCAGTACATCTAATAAATTTTGATACTGAAGTTTCAAACTAAGATACTTCGATTCAAAATCTTCAATTTCTGACTGTTCTTCTGGTAATTGGGCATCAAATTTATCAAAATCTGAATAAATCCTTTCCAAGTGCGCCAGATACAAAATTATTTCATTTTTAGATAAATCGGAAGAAATAGTATTCTGAAGCCTTGTGAAGGCCGCTTTTGCCCTACCACGCAATCTAATGACAGTAGCTTGATCCATAATAAATAATCGAAGTATTCAAGTTCAAAATGAAAATCAATACAAATATATATATAACTTCAAGAATCAAATTCAGATGTAAATTGAAATAAAAGGCACTTATCTGTATTTGAACTGCTGACGAATTCCCAATCTCGCAGGTGCCTCCTGAAATTTGTTTACGTTCCTGTGTTAGAATGGCGCTAAAATGGATGACGCAGTTTTGACTTTAAATATACTTAATAAATTCAACGACTCTCGGTCTATTTAAAACAAACTGAATACATTTAATAATATAACATTCACACGTAAACATTTAATAATAATTCAACAGTAGAAATAAGTTATAAAATAATAATTACAACCGTTACAGGTCAGCTACGCATTTTGCGACCGAATTCTACGAACGACAAATCTCAAAAGCGTGTTGCCAACACAGGGCAACGAAAAGGTAGAAATTAATTCAATAGGCATGGAAGTGAACAAATTTCTTTTTTTATCAATAAAGAGTCCATAAAATATTACCTCAAAAACAATTTTTCCTTTTTTGAGATGGCAGTTCTTTTATTATGTAGGGTTAAATTTGGCGATTTCGAGATCAGTTTGTATGCAAAATTTTTTAGGTTTGTAAATTTTTAGACATTTCTTTTACAAACATAATAATATTGATAAAAATCATAAAAATAATATATTAAAATAAATGTATAATGTATTAAAACTATATTTAAGAAATAACATTAAAATAAAACATTTTTATTTTCTCCTGGCATATTAAAGTGACATTTCATTCCATTTGTGTAACTTGAGAATATTTTGATTCTGAAAAATGAATGAGATAATAAATGCTAATGAAGCACAGTTTCTGAAACACTTCTTACAGAAAACAAAAATGTTGTTGTAATTATTTAAAAATTAATTTCATTTGTCTTCTTTGATATGTTTTGATGATAAGAGTTTTTTCCCCAAGTAATTGTTTCAAAAAATTTAAATGTATATCAGTTTTCTCTTAAAAATCAACTTTACACTCTTCCCCCCCCCTTCAAAAATCTTCTGGCTTTTTGCTTTTGCTGAGTTTGTAGGGATAATTTTTCCTTCAGAAATTTTAGCTCCTCAATGTTAATTGAATTTGGCAAATATTTATTAATATCTCTTTTTTTATTAAACTTTTTTGATTTTTTTCTCTCACATTTCGAAATTTTGGTTCATTCCAAATAAAATTTACCCATTTTTTGCGTTTTATTTTTTAAATTTCTATTTTTAAATAATTTTTATAGAATTTTCGAAAAACATTTTGAATTATAACCTATAAAATTTTTACCATCATCTTAAAGTAGGTGTATTTTTAAGCATATCTGCAAAAAATTAGACTTTTTTATTCAAAATTTTCTAAGATATACACGAATTTACATAATTTCGCATTTTGAAATTTGGCACCTTTTTTTTGAGCGATAATAACACCAAATGTGGTCTATGGATTTTTGTTACACTGAATTGCCACGGCTATTTTTAACCTTAAACTTCAAGTAAAATTTTACGGAGAATTAATTATATGACATTTTTTCCCTCAATGACGCGTAATAAATATTTATTAATACTATATGAAAGGCTATTTTTTAAATTATAGATGATATTATTCAAATTTTTAACTATTTTTTTTTTTAAATTTCTCTCGTATCTTTTCTTTTTTTAAAAAATTTAAGAGTAAGTTTTTGTAAGAGTAAATTTTTACCTTCGGCGTTTTATCGTCTGCTACTTTACTTCGTTTAAATCGAATTGTCTAAAATTGAGAATTTTCGTTTGATATTTATTTGAATTTTATGACATTAACTGCATAATTTATTTCTAAACAAACTGTTGCTTTTGAAGTGGCTGAAAGAGCGGCTGATACTATTATCCATATTTTTAAAGCACAATATATTTTTATAGAAACATAATATTTAGAATAATCATTTTTTATAAAAGTCAAATTATGATATAAACATACAACCCTCTAGAGACTGAATTAATGGAAGTTCAATGGTTATGTAGAAATGATCTGCAGCTACTTAATGGCTGGATAAGTCAGCAGATTCTGTGGACAAGTAAGAATAATTATATAAACGACACCAACATTCTGGATTCAATAAACAACGAGGATACAATGTTTACTAAATGAATTTAAGAAGTTTTAAAACATAAAAAATCAACTCATTTTTTTTCCTAAAATGTATTTTTGTGCGTAGCGTATTTTCATTATATCCTTAAAATTCTAATTTAGAATGTAACTGTCAAGAACTGAATCCTAATCATCAGTAATATAATAAGTAATTATTACGGTTATTAATAAATCCTTCTTATAAAGTAATTGCAAATATTTCAAAAAACTTTCTGTCTGAATGCAAATATTTTTAATTTTATATTAATCAAGATTGCACACCATATTACTTATTTCCACTTCAATTCTTACGGTCAGTTCTAGTAGAATTTACAAATCAATTATATTTAATTAAGGATTGAATTGGATTATTTAATTATGGCAAAGAACACGAGGGCTATCTGCCTAAAGGGAGGGATGCCTTGGTGGAGGACTTTCTAAGGGAAACTGGCTCGTATACACGTTACACATGGGGAAAACCACGAAACCGCCCATGCGGCCAGCCCGTTTGCGGGATTCGAAACTCGAACTGAACTACCAGTGTTCAGCGTCTTTACCGCTCGGCCGTTGGTGGGCTATTTAATTAAGGAATGACCATCTAAGTTAAGAAACAGCGTACCGTAACAACATCTTTCATGTTACTCCCGATTGGCTAGCTACATGATTTTTAATGAGTATTCGGATTTTACTAGTAACTTCACTTGGAAATCGCGCTTAAACTAGGTTAGTTGGTTTTTTGAACATAGAAAGAACATGGGAGCTATTTGATTAAGATGCTTTCATAGAGAATCTTTGTAAAGAGAACCTAAAAAACTACGAAAACCAACCATGCAGCCTGGGTTAGACTGAGCAGCAAACAATTAGTATTTAACAATCTTTTCTTTTTCAAATGCTAGGCAACTGATGAGGCTCCAATTAAATCTCCAATTTAATATTTTATTTGTAAATATTTAAAATATTGTTGTATTCTTTGACACAAAAAGCAGAATTTAAGTTTTGTTAACTCGTTAGTAAACTACCAAGCCGTAGTGCAAATGAATATTCAATTTCTTTGGCAATAATTGTATTCACTTAATATTCTTGGAATATGAGCTAAAGAAGAAACGTTCTCGGAAGATTAAAGAAGTGTTTAAATCCAGTGATATTAGGTTTGTCTTACAAGCTCAGGATCAAAACGATTCTGCAATTGCCCGAGTAGTTGACTTGTAAATGGATGTGAATTAAGCAGATGACTTTTAATCTTACGTTATTCAGCCAGAAAACATATTCCAAATGTTTTGTATTGCATGACAATGCATCTTTTCATTATTCAATAACCAGTTGGAGAACCGCTTGTGTTCGGAAAATAAGTATGTATATTCAATCGTCCTGCATGTTCTTCAAATTTGTCTTCTTGTGATTTTTTTTCTTTCTCAAAAACTAAAGTTGCCTCTCAAAGGAAAGTTTTTTGACATTGAAGAGACAAAATTAATATGACATCTACTTTTAGAGGCATGTCAAAAACAGATCTCTACAAACCTTCTCTTCCATTACATGTTGTGCAGTCAGACAAAAAGTTACATCAGCTTAAATTCTATAATCTACTTTTATTACACTCTGATTACTTTATTAACATACAGTGAATATATACTAAATCTTTTACTTTAGCTTAAGTAATTCGGAATTGTTGTCGGAACTAGGACTTAGAAGATACGTCAAATTAAATATTTCGATAACCCAGTAAATTCAAGTTCGAAATTTCAATATTTTATTTTCGGGGGGAGGGGAAATGTTTTCAGTTTTGGTCCATTATACTAAGTATATTTGCTTCGATTTTTTATTTTTCCATAGAAGCGAAAATTTTACGCATACATATAACGCATAGCTTCAAATTAAAATTTAATAATATACAGAGTTGTTATAATTAAAGTTCCACATTGAAACGGTCATAAAAGGAAAACTACTGGATCAAATGTTATCAAACTTGGAAATCGTGTAAAGGAGGTCATGGGAATTTATTTTCGGCGAAAAAAAGGAAGTTCGAAACCTCATCACCAGGGGGGAAATGGCGCTGTATGCAATATTGTTAAACGAAATATGGGTCGGAATCTAACTTAACCTTTTGTTAAACGGGTTTAATATGTTGTATACCCTTAAGAAACTTTGAAGTAGGCAAATTACCATTTAAAGATGTTAAATTCGATAAATGTCGAGTGCGCCATCCCTGTAAGTGAGAATTTCGTCCATGAAAACCACGAATTAGCGATTAGAAAATATGAGATCGCAAATCACTCTCACAAGTGCGTACAATCTGGAAATCGTTTTCTTACAGATTGCTAATTTGTAATTTTTTAAGCCTGAATTCAGCACTAAAACATGAAGATACTGATTCAAAACGCTTTTAATCGATTTGGGCCAAAGAAATTCTCATGTTATCTATCTAGTTCCATTGCATTCTCCTACTGCATTCGATTGCATAACAGTCATTTCACACCGTTTACTGTTGAAGGACAGCTAGTTTTATAACTGAACCACTTTTTTCTGAAGAGCAGTCGACAGCTGGACCACTGCGATTGCAGCTCACTTAGAGCCAATATTAAAATGTTTCGTGATACATGAACTGCAGTAACGTGGCATTTTAGATACTACAATTTTTATGCAGGGCTGGGCACCACCTCAAGAGTGTCGCATAGTTACTTAGGCAACATTTAAACACATTTTAAACAGATGTTTTCGTGTCTTATTTCATTTAACAATATTGTATACAGCGCCATTTTTCCCCTGATGGTGAGTTTTTGAACTCTTTTTTTTTTTTTTTCCGCTGAAAATAAATTCTCATAACCTCCTTTACACGATTCCCAAGTTTGATAACATTTGGTCCGGTAGTTTTCCTTTTATGACCATTTCAAAGTGGAACTTTAATAATAACCACCATGTAAAATAAGCTTTAAAAGTCTGACAGTTTGGTTCAAGTCCCAACTTTAAAAAATATATATATAAATATAAATTTTTATATTAATCTTCTTAGAAAGCATGTTTTAAGAAGCTAATTTTTCTCTCGCGTTATAGATTGTATAAAAATACATGATCTTTAATATGATTTAGATTGTTTCAGCCGATATAAGAATCGGGTTACTCTGTGGTACAGAATAAACTCTGCTGGACTGTTTTATTTCTTTGTCATTTATCAAAAATCTTTTAATTAAAATATTTATCCTTTGGACTTCGCTTTAAACTTTATTTATAGCTAAAATGACTAGAAAATGAAAAGCTGTCTTTAGCTGAAACGCAATTCATATAATTGATATTTTAAAAAAATTGACAAGAATGCAAAATGTATGGAAGTCTAGCAGTCGAAAAATCTTAATTTTCTTGTGTGAGCACTGAAAATAACTGTAGAAGGGAAGAAGAAAATTAGGGACAAAAGTAAGCAAAAATTTGCAGGAAATTTGGCTGTCAGAAGTACCAAGATATTCAAAAAGTTGGACGCTTTCGAATATACTTTCAGGATACTTCAAAGAATTTAGGTGTTCAAAGAGAAAACACTGGGGCGAGTACACCAGCAAATACCATCAATTGAGCTTGTGTTAACAGAAAAGACAAAACGATATCATTGCAGATTAAAGTGAAGAGCGACTGGTTTTAAACTATATGGTTGTGTAAATTACGTTATAGAACATCATATCGTATCATAAATGGTGAATCCCATGATTTCCTCAGTCGAATTATTTGAAGATTCAGGAGTTTATCCAGTGATGTATGTGGATGTCACTTAAAGATGTTTTTTTTCCCTTCCTGATGAAACAGCGGCGGTCTGATGAAACAGAGCGGTAAATTCGCTGAACACTGGTAGTTCGGTCCGAGGTTCGAATCCCGCGAACGGGCTGGCTGCATGGGCGTTTTCGTGGTTTTCCCCATGTGTAACGTGTATGCAAGCCAGTTTCCCTTAGAAAGTCCTCCATGAAAGGCATCCCTCCCCTTAGGCAGATAGCCGTAGTGTGCTTTGTCATAATAAAATAAAGCAAAACGTTTTGATGAAACCAGTCTTTCCTTTCATCTTATAGCTTCAAAATGTTTAGCCTCTAAAGACTGATAAAGGCTCTGACGAAATACTTCGTGAAGAACTTTCTAAGGGAAACCAGCTGTCATACGCGGTACACATGAGAAAATCCACGAAAACGCCCATGCAACCAGCTCGTTTACCGGGGTTCGAACCCCGGAGTGAACTACCAGTGTTCAGCAACTTTACCACTCGGCCGTTTGTGGGCCTTTATGAAATGGAAGGCGATAACTTTATTTAAAATGATTGTCAGAAATACCAAAATGTTTCGAAAAGTTGGATACTTTTCAATATACTTTCAGAATGCTTAAAGAAACAGAGAAGAAAAATAAATTTTTTCGTAAAATTTAGTATTCGTATTTTTTTAAATTTAAAACTTTTCAATCTTATGATATTTGATTCTTGCGATTTCAAAAATAAAATATTTGACTAAAATATGAATAACATTTTAAGAAACCAAATGTAGGATAAAATTGTGTAAAGCAATGGGCACAATGATAAAACTGTTTAAAGCAGTGTATGCAAGTCATCCTAAGTTAAAATATCGGTTATACATCTCTCTTATTTATATATATTTTTTTCTGAACGGAACATTGAAAGGCGTGTAAAACTGTGCTTTACTGTATTTTCTCTTTTAATATAGTATGCAGTTTTCAAACGCATCGTAGTCTGGGTTACGAAGTATTCTTCCGAAAAAAACGCAGTTCAAATAAATAAAATCAAATTCTGGAAAATTGATATTAATAAATATATTTAAAATGCTCAGTTCGAAGGAATAAATAGAAAATTTTAAAACAATTATCTGAAGAGACAATGCAACACAAACAATTAAAATAAAAGTATAAAAATTTTAAAATGACCTAAAATAATAGCTATGACGAAAAATATATATAAAAGAAAACTATTTGAAAAAAAAAAATAAACGCTGCACCTTTATTTACGCAGTTCGAATAGGTAAATAGAAATTTTTAAAACAGTTATTCGAAAAAAAAAAAGTGCAACTTAAACAATTAAAATGAAATTCGAAAAAGAAAAAATTACTTAAAATAATAAGTTATAATTAAAAATATAATGTAAAGAATATTATTTGGAAAAAAGGAACGATGGTGACTTTTTTTCCTAAGGAAACTAGGTTGCCATATATTAAGAAGTTCGCCAAGTGAAGTATTCTTGGCGCAACTGACAAAAAAGTGCCAACATAAATTTGTGAATTTCTCCGTAAATTTCGCTCCAAATTTTACAAAATTTCATATTTAGGCGTAATTTGAGACGTAGAATTGAAATATGTAAAAAAATTGGTATGTTACTTCAGAAAAAGTCCGATTTTGTGTCAAAATACCTATGTTAGAATAGTGCTATATATAAATCTAATATATATCCTAAGTCGCGCTTTCGAGACATGAATAACGCAATTTGAATTTTGTCAATCGGCCCAGTAGATCGGGAGATATAGGACTGTCCCATTTTTTTTTTTTTTTTTAGCAGTGTACCTGCCCTAAATTCTAAGCATTTTGCCATCCCTAAGTGTTGTTGCTCAGTGCTTCACTAAACTCTAAAAATTCTGCTACATTGGCTCTCATGCCAGCTCTGACCTTATATCACTTCATATTTATTCTCAATACTCATATTATTAATGAAATAAAATTAGAAATTTTTCTATTAATTCTAAGTATAATTAGTTCTTTAGAATACCAGAAATCTGTAATTAAATCTGAAAATTCTAAAGTGAAGAGGAAACTCATTAAAGAAGAAACTGATTTTAGAAAGAAAGAGAGAAAATTATTCTTCAAAGGTACATTGTTGAAACATTAACAAAGTAAGAAATGAAGGAGAAGTAGTGGGAACATTCATTTGTGTACTGAAACTAGTAAACTCATTTGCTAAAGAGAAGGAAACTGGTGTAAATTAGATTAATTATCTGGAAAAGTTTCAAATTAGAAAGCTGTATAAACATTTTGTTGTTTTTTGTTGTTATAAAACATAGAAACATAGATAGTTGTTTTGTAGCTTTAATGTATAATTATACTATTTTCATTTTAGAATCAATATTATAAAATATAATTGCTGTAAAATGTTGTAGTACTTTTTTAATGGATATTTTTTAGAAATTTGAAAAAAAAAAATGTGATTGTAACCCTATAATCTATTATTACTAAGGGTACTTAACGGCATAATTAAATTATTTCCAACTGATCACTCTTAGAAGTTATCTATACACGTTAAAATGAGTTCTCACCTTCCCTTAACCTTTATTGTGGATATGCCACTTGACATGAAATTTGCATAAACCTCTGGACTCGTATGTGACAAAATGAAGCATTAATAGAAAGAAAGAATCAATAGTGTAAAGCTTACTGTTGGTAAAATTTAAATAAAAAGCCACTAATCTTCTTTAAAATATGTGGGGCTATTATAAATATAAAATATAAATGTTTCAAGGAATTTTATTAGATTATGTTTAATAGTAATGCATCCTTCTAATAAATTTCTTTTTTTTCTTACAAATTACAAAAGTGAATTTCAGGTGTAGATAATTGCTTTAGTTTATTCAGTTCATGTTTGCATGATAAGTCCTTAATTTTTTTTCATTGATGTTCAAGTACTTCATTTTCATGTGGAGAAATGTGTACAAACCCTGGACTATCGGTGAATCAGTGTGTAGTCATTGTAGTTAAAATATTCATACAATTAATTATACAAGTTCTTATTTTTAGATCAAAATTTGCATGTTCATCTCTTGCCTTACTTTTCTTATAACTCTTAAGAAAATGTTGTAAACAAGGGTTAAAAAGAGAAGCACTTTTGTTTATCTGTGACAGCTGGTAGTTATGCATCCTTAAAATCTATTACTGATTTTTGATTAAATTTAAAATCCTGTTTGTTTTCATGCATGCTGCCTATCACTTTTTCTTGTAAATTTAATATGTGCTTTTCTTTTAGTTTATACCAATGCCTATTTTATATGGTGTTTTCCTTTTTATGGGCGTCAATTCTCTTAAAGGAATACAGGTAAGTAAGGGAAAGGAAAAAATTTATATTCTTTCATTTTTAATTTGTATGGAACTTGCTTCTTTAATGTTAAATATTTTAGCTTTTAATCAATTGGTATGAAATTATCACAATATAAAATTTTAAACAGATAATACTTAATTTTCAAAATTGTGATTATGTCATTTTATTTAAAATTGTTAAATGTAATATAACTCAGTAATAAGCTTTTGGGAATGGTTAAACATGATAAAATGCAAGATAAGAGATATAATTTGGTGTTTGAGAATGTATGTATACACTGAGCCATGACTAACACTCAAGAGCTGTGATGCTGTAATTTGTACTATCCCAAGTAATGCAGTCATCAGGAAATATAGTCAGTGGTATCAGAACAGCAGCATAATGGTGGAAAACCTGAGGGCATTCGTTTTCTTATCTGTAATCGTATGACTTTCCTGCATTCCATAACCTGAGATTAAGTTATGAGATCATTTTGTTATGAGACTGTGTGGCGATTACTTACTACAATCCTGAAGTTGTATCCTTTCAGTTTTGAAAGACATCATGAATCTGCAGATGCACCTTTTCAGTAGATGGAAAACAGTGCAAACGGGTTGTTATTTATCATATAAATGTACACATATGTACATCAGAGCAATAGAGAACTCGTATATGACTGTGAAAACCCTTTTACATCAGCCAAAGATGAGACTGTGGTACAAGTTCACTCCATCATTCATTCATTGTAGGCCCCTTTGTCTTTCTGAACAGCAGTACATTTCAAACTGTTTCTATCAAAGTCAAGCATTATGCAGGACTTTTAAGAAATGGTATAATTCCTTCCTTGGAAGAGATTCAGGTGTTTCATAATATAGCATTCATGTAGGATGAAAGACCTCTGCATGTGACCTGCCCAGTACCTGCTGCAACTGACATTTCATCATGATCACAATGATTGTGATCTTTTTTCTCTTTCCTGCAAGAATAGCCATCAGCATGTTCAAACCATACATCTTGTAACTTTTAATAATGAGACTACTTAAAGTCATAGATGTACAGAGGCAGCTGATATTATTAAAGAAATAATTTCCCATTATGCGATAGGAACTGCAGCTGAACACTTTTCAATGTTGTGCCTCATCTGCAGCCATTTTCATGAATGACAGCTATCATAGTGAACATTTATAATCCTAACTTCATTGTGAACTTCTGACAAACTGAAGCACCACATGTTAGTAAAAAATTTAACTATTCTGGCACTCCTTTGTCACCACCAAACTTGGCAATAAAATCTTTCATTGTTAAAAAAATCTGCACCATTTCTGTGAAAGCCTCATCAATTCTACTGCCCATACATTTCAAATTATTGAAATTTTATTCTTGCTGTTATTTTTGAATCAGTTAGTACAGTAAAAGTCCAGAAATCCACAAAGCTTGGAACCAGAGGTTGTGCGGATTTTGTGGATTTCAGGGCAGAAAAGATAAAACATAATATTCGGACTAAAAGTGCAAAATAAATAAGGCGTATTAGATACATTTAATTAAAATATTACATACATTATTGCAATAATTTGTTATATTCATTAAATTATTATTACATATATAAATTGATTATATTATTTATTGTACTATAGGTACAAAGCATCGAGGTTTGCTGATTTCGCCTCATGCAAAGATTTCCAGTTTCGGATTCCGGTGTTAGAATCACTGTTGCTGCAAAATTTCAACAGCTTTTCTTTATTTTTCTGTATATCATACACAATCGTGTCGCAATTCCATATCATTCTGCTATAAATCAAGGAGTAGCACCTGTCTCCATCTTTTGCAGAATTTGCACTTTTTTGTGTTACCGTCAATGCAACTTGTTTACGTTTTTCAACGTTGCAGGCAGTAAAATCATAAGTGTGTTTCTTATCTGTCGTTGAATTAAAAAGGGCTGAAATTTAAAATATTCTTAATTTATCCACAAAATATCAGGATATAAAAAAAAAGGGCAGCACTAAACAATCTCGTGAAATAATAAAACTCAGAAAATACAACAACTTGAAGAGTTGAGTGAATCATCTGCTTTTTTACCTTGATGCAGAGATTAGAGGAAGAAAACTTTTATCATATTTTTTTTTTACTTTTTTATGTCAATAATTTGGTATTTCCGTTATGACTCATTATTATTCTGTAATTATGACGTCATTATTCGGTAAGGATTTTTTCTTCGATATTTCGTACTCAATGTTGCGGTTTCCGGAACCTACAAACTGAATGTTTATATTTTGAGAGGCAGCGCGGATTTCAGGTTGGCGGATTTTTCGTATTTGACTGTATATCACTATCATTCATGCAACTAAAGTATAAATATTATGCATATGTAAAGGAGAGACATTCTTGCAACTCAGCGATGGCATGGAACTTTCAAATGCATCAAATTTACTGTCTGCTATTGTAGAATTTATTATCTTAGCAGAAAATATCTAAATAAATAATTTAGGTTTAGTCGTCCTTCTTAAAAAAATATGATGTGTACACCACATGACTTCCTTTTATGGAATATTAAATTGTACACAATTTTTCCCTGCATTTCATTTAAACTTATTGAATTGAATTAAATGTACTTCATCAATAGCCCATAAACCACGATAGAATAAATGCACTTCTTAAAATTCACTATATTTATTTACCATAGTGATACTCTGACTCTAGATTCACTTAACAGCATTACATCTTATTCATTTATAACTCAGAATGCAAAAAAAAAAAAAAAAAAAAAAAAATATGTGATTGTTGCCACATGTTTTATTCAAATACTATAATTAATCTAAAATGATGTATAAAAGAAATTAAACAAATAAAAATTAAACAGTTTTTCACAGACGATTCAGCATTGCTTACCTGATGCACATGTCCTACTCGTAAACATTCTCCTCTGTCCGAGACAGACTGTCGACAGTATTTGCTGCTGTTACGAAACACTTATTTCCTCGAATTTCGTTAGAGATATATTTCTCATTTGATTAATTCAGTTCTCACTTCGTGGCAAGGCAAAAATGCATAAAACCTCAAAATATCTTCATTAAAAATTTAAAGATGTAGAAAAACCTAAAACACCAAATACAGTTTAAAAAAATTTAAAAAACAATTTTTACAATTAGAATTACAGTTTCTATGCAAAAACAAGCAATACAGCCAGCGGGCAAGAAGACAGATTTTTTGGTGCACAAAACTGAAAGTTTACTTTTGATATCACTCGGCGAAAAGACTCTGAAAGTATAGAAACTGACTTAATTTGATGTGGACGCTATGCTGAGTCAATATATGAGATAATTTAATAATTTAAATCATAATTCCAGAGTGAATTAAGCATAATTTAATTTACAATAATAAAAGAAGGCATTACTTTGTTGTTGCAAAGCTTAGTTTCTCTAGATTGGCAACAACATAAAGGCGCTCGCTATACATTTGCATGACGGCGTCAATTAGGCTTGGCGCAGGCCTGTCTACATCATTCTAAAAGTTATCATATACAAGAAAATATAATGGCGTATCTCTTCTCCTGCACTGACCCACTTCACTCCTCATGCATTTTCTAGTCTTTCATTCGGTTCGTCACACTGATGCTCAAATATGATTTTAATCAATGCACATCGTGCATCATCATGGTTACTATTACATTTATAATATATTCTTAGTTTTATTGTGAAAACTAGTATTTAGTTTGTTTAATAATTGTGACAATTCATACCAACATATTTAATTAAATGTGCTCTAAAAAAAAAAAAAAAGAAAGCCTAATGTTCCCGGTTTTCAAGACTCTTGGGCAAATGAATATATATTCGTAAATATAAAGAATCGTGTTATATGTGTGTTATGTCGCAAAGCATCATATGTTGCACATTAAGTATACAGAGACATTTTCAAACTAAACACCAATTCACATTTCAGAATTCTGATAAGAAATTTGAAGTTATAAATAGAGCTGTTTCTGGATATAAGGAACAAGTTAAATTTTTTGTCGGACAATTGGAACCAAAACTAAAGCGGCAAATATAGTTTCATAATTGTGCATTATGTACTAGCCAAAGTCAAAACTTTTCCCAGATGGTGAATATATTAAAGGACACATTTTTAAAAGATGTTGAAATATTGTTCAATGATTTACCAAGTCTGCAAACAACGATATGCCGAATTCAAGAAATATCGGCTTCTATGTGAATTTTTGTGTGAAAGACGAATAACTGAAATAGCAGAAAATGTAACAACAAAACAAAATTCTAGATTACAAGAAACTGTTGCATTTAGCTTTGCTCTTGATGGAAATACTGAAGTGAATAATGCCTTATTTTGTTATTATGATGTAATTGTATGTTGTTTATTTTTTATTTTAATAAATATGCTTAAAAGATACATAATAGATAATGTATGTATAAGTTAAACTTGTTATTTTTATTCATGGAATAGCATATTTTACGTTAATAAATACCTTTAAATGATGCATAATATATAATAAAACTCTAAATCTGTATTTTTGACCTCTATTCCCTAACTCTGCATACACTGCTGCGGGAATCGAATTCTTTCAAATATTTCTTACTGTGTGGCACCCTCAATCATGCTAGTAGATTGGTTTGGCACACCACAGATTACCGACTCCTTATCTAAAGGCTCAGATGTTAGATCATTCTAGATATTGGGCATTTAGATTTTGAACTTTGAATTGTATCAAATGTTTAAATTTATATATATATATATATATTGCTGAATGTTATGTCTTGTCTCATTTTAGTTCTTTGATCGAATTCTTCTGATGTTCATGCCTGAAAAATACCAGCCTGACTATAGTTATCTGCGACATGTCCCAATCCGTCAAGTCAAGTATTATACATTAGTGCAACTTCTATTTTTTGGCCTTTTATTTTGTTGCAAACTATTTAAATCTGCTGCATTTTTGTTTCCATTGCTGGTAAGTTTTGCATATTTTTCAGTGATTGGTATCACATAATAAGTTCAGTAGTCAGTGTTGTTTTAATAAAATTATGAACATAGTATTCAGTTCTGTTTGTTTTTATACAGTAAGCTCTTGTTAAACATGGGGGTTGTGTCATTAATATATTGCATCTGCAGCAAAATAGTGTTCTGCAAAGTTAAATGGGAAAAAATGTGTTAGATGTAATTCAGATTAAAAAAAGTATGCATAATTTAAATAAACCTAAATATTGCTGTCATTAAAAGGCAAAAATGGAACAAAAGTTAATTGAAAGGATTTTTATTTTTCCTAATAAGTATATAATAGAATTATTTTTTAAAAGAGCTGGTGATTTGTGCGTGGGACAATGACTGACATAACTCTTTAAAAGTTTTGCATTTAGATGAACAAAATTCTTTATTGCCTTTCTTTAAGTAACATCATCTATCTTCATTTGGGTCAGTTTCCATTGTA
This sequence comes from Stegodyphus dumicola, assembly GCF_044657685.1. Taxonomy (NCBI): domain Eukaryota; kingdom Metazoa; phylum Arthropoda; class Arachnida; order Araneae; family Eresidae; genus Stegodyphus; species Stegodyphus dumicola. The sequence goes on from NC_140769.1 coordinate 94,860,002, forward strand.
AAATGAGACAGTTTCTGCATTTTTTAGCCATTCATTTTATAAGGTATTTTTTCCCTCCTTTCTGCATGTCTTCATGGTGTAATTGGAAGTACACTTGACTTGTATTCGAGAAGTCCAGAGTTCAAGTCCTGGCAAGGATGTTGCAGATTTCTTCAGTTTCCTGTCTTCAAAAATTCCCTATGATTCTGCACTCAAACTAAAAGTTAGCAGACAATAATTGATCACCACCAGGATTTGGCGATTGAATTCTTTCATCCCGAATTACCCTTTAAAATGGTCAGTGTAGAAGGTATTTTCTTCCTCCTTTCCACATGCTGTCATGGTGTAAGTGGAAGCACACTCGATGACTATTCAGGAGGTCCGGCATTCAAATCCCGGCAATTGGCATTGAACATTTTTCATGTTTCAGCATCGATATAACCTAGTATCTTGGAGGATAAAGGTGCTCTTTCATCCTTATTATCATTTCTTTCACTGTCAGTTGGTTTCTAAGATCATCAAGTTCTTCATTCCTCATTCATTTCTTGATTATTTCTTTGACTCTTCCTTCCGTCTGTTTCTTATGTATATGAAAAACCCTTCATCGCCAATTGTTTTTGCATTTTACACAATTTTTAGGCATCACTTTCAATTTATGGAAATCCTGTAAAGTTGTTAACAGCTTCTGGTCAGATCTAATGCCATCAAACATTCAATATTGGTGAATGAATGAAGATGGTGGTGTGGTGTATTTAATTATGGCAAAGCACACTAGGGCTATCTGCCTAAGAGGAGGGATGCCTTCGTGGAAGACTTTCTAAGGGAAACTGGCTCGTAAACACGTTACACATGGGGAAAACCACGAAAACACCCATGCAGCCAGCCCGTTCCTGGGATTCGAACCTCGGACCGAACTACCAGTGTTCAGCGACTTTACCGCTCGGCCGCTGGTGGGCAAATGAATGAAACTCTAGCATTGGGCAAATTAAATGGAAATAATTCAGATAACATGTATATGTGAAATTGTGTTTCGCAAATGTATACTCAGCAAGGGTTTACTGTATAATTGTTTTAAACAATCATAAATTAGAATTCCCGATGGGAATTTTTTAATTTCACATATTTTGAAATTTTCAATCTTTTTTATATTTATTTAGTGTGTATAATATTTGTTGATGTAAAATAAATTGAAGTTTCATTTACATGTAAATTGTTTGCATTTTAGGCTTTCATATATGTGTTTGTTATTTTAATGTATGATGGAACTCCAGTTATCTACTAGATCACTTGTTTTTCTTTCTAGCAAATGATATTTACTTTTTAGTTTATTTATGAGGTCTTGATTTTTTGTCAGTTAATATGAAAAAAATATAATATATTATGAGAAGTTATTAAACTGATTTAGATGTTATGTTCAAGTTGGTTGATTACAATATTTGGCAGATATATAGCATATAATGTTGGCAAAGCTTTTAATATATTGTATATAGGCATCTTTAATTACTTTATTTTCTGTGAAATTTTGTGTTGTAATAAAATATCATAAACAAAAATGAATGAAGTAAAATAAAATTATGTCATTCTTAAGTACATATCTAGACTGAAGTAAAAACCTACCACAATCAGCTAGATTCTTTTGATGTGTAAATGAGCTGTAGCCACAATTAATCTGGTTATTTGGAGTTCAGTTCCTGTGATCATAAAGAAATTCTTTCATTTATTCATAATATATGTTCTATGTTAACTCATAATGTATGTATGTATGGACAGATGGGAAAATGTCCATGATGAACCACTATCAGGCCAAACATCACTGATCACAGATAATTTCATCAGTTCCGTAGAGAAAAAGATTCATCAAGACTGGCAATTCACAATTTTAGCTTTAGCATTGGAATTTCGAATGTGGATAAAACAACTTGGCATGCAATTGTCTCTAAAAAATTGCAATTTCACAAATTGAGCACATGTTGGATTCCCAAGCCAGCAAATGAAAAGAGTGACTTGTGTTCTTGATTTTTTGGATCAATATCATATGGAAGGGGTCAATTTTTAGAGAGGATTGTCACAGGGAACAAGACATGGGTTTCTCACATGACCCCAGAATCTAAACGTTAGTCAATGGAATGCATCACACGAACTACCAATCAAAGTTAAGGCCAACCAGACAATCTCAAAACGCATGTTTATGGCAATCTTGTTTGGGGATAGACATGGAGTCTTGTTAGTCTATTCTGATTAAGCGTAGACGAGCAATGCAGAATCCTCTGACATCGGGAATTTTGTTGCTGCACGACAATGTCAGACCCCATTCTGCCATTCACACTAAAAA